>NC_138776.1:106148661-106700696 GCF_965119305.1 Pelophylax lessonae
CCAGCACAATGAAAAAGCCCACTAAATGACCCCATTTTGGAAAGCAAACACCCCAACATATAATCTATGAGGCATAATGAGTCTTTTGAACATGTCATTTTTTTCCAGAATCTTTCGGAAAATGTGGAAAAAAAATGAAAACGCATTTTTTTTACACAAAGTTGTCCATTTATAAGATATTTCCAACACATAGCATGTACATAGCAAAAATGACCCCCCAAAATACATTCTGCTACTCCTCCTGAGTATGGCGATACCACATGTGTGAGACTTTTTTACAGCCAGGCCACATACAGAGGTCCAACATTGAAGTAGCACCTCCAGGCGTTCTCGGAGCATAAAATACACTTTTCATTTCTCAACCACCTATTACACTTTTGAAGGCCCTGGAACACCAGCACAATGAAAAAGCCCACTAAATGACCCCATTTTGGAAAGCAAACACCCCAACGTATATTCTATGAGGCATAATGAGTCTTTTGAACATGTCATTTTTTTCCAGAATCTTTCGGAAAATGTGGAAAAAAAATGGAAACGCATTTTTTTTACACAAAGTTGTCCATTTATAAGATATTTCCAACACATAGCATGTACATAGCAAAAATGACACCCCAAAATACATTCTGCTACTCCTCCTGAGTATGGCGATACCACATGTGTGAGACTTTTACGCAGTCAGGTCACATACAGAGGCCCAACATGCAAAGACACATAGCATGCACATACCATGAATTACCATGAATTACACCCCACAATACATTCTGCTGAGCAAAGGGTAAACAAAAGCTTACCTGTAGTTTTAGAAGCGCAGTTGTCCACAGGAGTTGAGTCCAGGCAGCAGGCAGGGACTTGGTCAGCAACAGTGCATGCAATTCTCCAGGCAAGGATACCAGTCCAGTGTCAGTGCATGCGGCAGGCAGAGGCATGATGGTAGTCCTGCAGGCAGAAGTAGGGCCTCTGTCGGGATAGAATGGGGACAGGGGTAGAGGCTTCTCCCACCCAAATCGCTTTGAAGCCTCCGGGATCCAGACCCTAATCTGAGAAGAAGAACAACAAAAAAAATTGTTTTCTTCATCCAGAAAAACAATTCTGGTCCCCTCACATATGTGAGACCCCTGTGGTATGAATCCCACTACTTCAAGAGGCAGGCAAAAATCGTGGTCAAACAGTCCAGGGTCAGTTCCAGAGCAGGCAGAGGTAGGTACAGAATCAGCAGGCAAAGGCATGGTCAAATAACAGTCCAGGGTCAGTTCCAGATCAGGCAGAGGTATGAACAGAATCAGCAGGCAGAAGCATGGTCAAAAAACAGGCCAGGGTCAATTCGGGAGCAGGCAGACATAGGTACAAAATCAGCAGGCAAAGGCGTCGTTGAATAACAGTCCAGGGTCATTTCAGGAGTATACAGTGGCATAAGGGGTGAAAGCGGAGGACTACGTTTACCATACTAATAATTTAGACAAGTATGGTAACGGCGGAAACAGTCGTCTACACAGAGGCCTGGTTGGGAAGGACACTGGGGACAATAATAGCGGGTGTCTTTTCGAATTCCTGCCTTGGTACACACCCTACATTTTTTCTGCCGTTTTTGGTCTCTTTGTGTGGGAGGGATTTTACTTGGAAAATGGCGTTCAGACAGTCTGCTTATTACGTCAGATCTAATGTTTTCTGGTGGGCCGTTTGGAAATATGAGGGTTGTGAAGATTTCCTCCAGGTAATAAAGGAAGGGTTGGGGGCTTTCGGTGGATTTGCGGTATAAAATGTAGGAATTGTATATGGCCAAATGAAAAATATAAATTGCTACTTTTTTGTACCAATGATAGGTACGTCTTGTGGGTAGATAGGGTTCCATCATTTGGTCGTTGAAATCCACTCCCCCCATGAATAAGTTGTACTCATGTACACATGTTGGCTTTCGGACTGGGCCATTCCTTCATCCGGATTCCACATAGTTGTCATTGTGGATCGAAGACAACATGTAGACGTCTCTTCTGTCCCTCCACTTCACAGCCAGAACTTCCTCATTTCTCAGACTCGCCGTCTCCCCTCTTCTCAGCTTGGTGTTTACTAGCCTTTGAGGAAAGCCTTTCTGGTTTTTTCGGACCGTGCCACATGCAGGAGTCTTCTTTCTGTGAAGGTTTCAGAACAGGGGCAAACTGGTGTAGAAATTGTCTACGTACAGGTGGTAGCCTTTTTCAAGGAGAGGGTAAATGAGGTCCCAAACTACTTTCCCGGGACGGGAATAAAAAGATGTGGGGTTACTCTGGATAAATTGTTGTGCATACAGGTTGCACTGGGCCACAATGGACGTCAGCAGGTCCTCCGTAAAAATTAAACGGAAGTAGTCAATTGGGGCAAAGTTCTCCGTGTTGACCTGGACTCCTGGCTGGGCAGTGAAAGGGGGGATGATGGCTTCTCCTGAGTTGGGAGGAAGCCACAGGGGGTTCAGAAGGGCATAAGGAAGGCTGGCGTTGGTCCTAACCCTTTGGGGGCGAGGTGACACCCCACTTGAGCTTGGCCTTTCTTGCCGAGGCACTGTGGTGCTGGTGGATGGCACTGCGGAGCTGGTGGATGGCACTGCGGAGCTGGTGGATGGCACTGCCTCCTCCTCACCAGAACGCCTTTGTTTGGCAGGCGGGCAGTATTCCTCCTCGTCGGAGTCGGTCTGCGTCCCGCTGCTAATGACCGGCTCATAATTTACTTCGGAGTCAGACTCTGACTCCGAAGATTCCGAAGCAGAAAGCTCCCTGTCCATGTCCTCACTGATGATATTGAAGGCCTCCTCGGCTGAGAAAATTTTTTTAGCCATCGTTGGTGACACTGATGGGCACGGTGACACTGATGGGCACGGTGAGACTGATGGGCACGGTTAAACTGGCTCACTGATGGGCACTGTGATGGGCTCTGTGGGCACACTGATGAGCACACTTATGAGCACTGATGAGCACGCTGATGAGGGCTGTGGGCACACTGAGCACTGGGCACACTGATGAGCACTGGGCGGCACTGATGAGCACTGGGCGGCACTGATGAGCACTGGGCGGGCACTGATGGGCACACTGGTGGGCAATGGGCACACTGATGAGCACTGGGCGGCACTGATGAGCACTGGGCGGGCACTGATGGGCACACTGGTGGGCACTGGTGGGCACTGGGCACACTGATGAGCACTGGGCGGCACTGATGAGCACTGGACGGCACAGATGAGCACTGGGCGGCACTGATGAGCACTGGGCGGGCACACTGGTGGGCACTGGGCACACTGATGAGCACTGGGCGGCACTGATGAGCACTGGACGGCACTGATGAGCACTGGGCGGGCACTGATGGGCACACTGGTGGGCACTGGTGGGCACACTCGTGGGCACTGGTGGGCACTGGTGGGCACTGGTGGGCACTGATGAGCACTGGGCACACTGATCACTTGGCACACTGATGGCACACTGGTGGGCACACTGGTGGGCACTGGTGGGCACTGGTGATCACTGGTGGGCACTTTTTTTACACTTACGGTCTCTCCTCTCCTCACACTGCAGTCTGTGTGTGAGGAGGGAGAGCTGGCAATGAGTGATGATCTCAAATGTTTACATTTGAGATCATCTCTCATTGGATGCCTCGATCGTGACGAATGGCCGCTGTGATTGGCCATTCGTCACGATCTGTGATTGGCTGTGTCCAAGGCACACGGCCAACACAGATTATCCCCGGTGCGCGCTCGCGGGAGCGCGCGGGGAGTCTGTTACTACCGAGGCAATGACAGATGATCTCATATGTTTACATATGAGATAATCTCTCATTGGATGCCTCGATCGTGACGAATGGCCGCTGTGATTGGCCATTCGTCTCGATCTGTGATTGGCTGTGTCCAAGGGACACGGGCAACACAGCTTCTGCCCGATGCGCGCTCGCGGGAGCGCGCGGAGGGCGTGTTTATGGGAGGCCGTTTAAAAACGGCCTCCCGAAAATTCAAGTCCGCGCTGCAGCCGTATATAGGCTGTAGCGCGGATGTGAGCTGGTTAATGATTAAAAGCATCAAATACAGACAAATACAGACAACACATTTCAGAACCCCCCCCCCCTTTTTTTTTTTTTGCTTGAGCAGTCAATGTTATTAGAATCACGATGGAATGCACTAGACTAGGGGACCTATGTTAAGGCTTAATGACGACTAAAGACTAAAGTGGTTGTAAATCGCAGTAATAAAATATGAACAAAGCATATGCCCCTATAGTGTCTACTTGTCTTAATTAAGAGCACTAAGGCTGGGTTCACACTTGTGCGTTGTGGGAACACATCAGAATCGTAAACAATTCACACTGCGCTCTGCGAACTGTTGCGGGTGTCAATATAAAGTTAATTACACCCCCAAATTGGTGCGAACTGTGGAATAGGATGGAATTAGATCGCATGGGTGTGAACACCCATGCGATCCGATTCCAGTTCGGAACAAAAAAAGGGTCCTGCATCGTTTTGGTGCAAATGTGATGCAATTTCATTCATACAAACTGGATGGCTGAATTCGCACTGGACAGACACCGCATGTGATGTGAACAGGAATGCAGTTTGAATCACATGCTGCAGAGGATCCAGTGTGCTGACCAGTGGAGCTGTTGGTCAGAGGACTTTGGGAAAAACAGTATTGTGAGTACTAAATGATCTGTCTAGGGGTCTGCCTAAGAGAGGGGACCACTTCTGAGAAGTCAGGGGATCAAGGAGCCAGCTTGCTCAAAGTGTTACAGTAAAGGGGGTGCTGTATAGTGAACCTTGAAGATTAGGAACAAAGGGGGTACCAGGAAGGGCATTGAAGTTATTCAGCAGTACAGTTCAGATTGCTTCAGAGTACAGATTACTTCAGAATACAGATTACTTCAGAGTACAGATTACCTCAGGGAATTCCTTCAGTTCTGCGTCACAACTTGTGACAAACTGAAACCAGCGGCCTAGTCGGGACTAGCCTCAATTTCAGCGTTACTCACCGTTACTCAAGGCGTCCCAGCCTATTGTGCATAGTTCTATTCAGTTTCCCACTCCCTTCTCCTATCCAAGTTTCTAATAAAACATAAAAACCAAAAAAAAAATGGACTGAATCTTGTCTGAGGTAAAAACAGGGGAACCCATAACCAGCAGCTCCCTTGGGAGTAGTGCTACATATACATATATATATATATATATATATATATATATATATATATATATATACACCACTAGTGACTCCAAAAATATAAATAAAAATGAATAAAGAGTAATGAATACAGAAAAGAATACAGAAAAACAGAGCTGTAGCTAAAAAAAATGTGACAAGTTTGCATCTAATAAAAATACTGCAGTTTAAATTCTTCAAAAAAGGTGACAACTGATTAAAAGTGATTAGTGCAAATAAGTGAACAATTAAACATATAAAAACAACCATAATATTTGCTGTCAAATTATCAAATTGCTGAAGTGCAAATTGAATAAATATATATATATCAATAAATTTAATTAAATCAACAATAGGAGTAAAAAGTCTATAAAAATCATAAATATCAATATAAAGGCAATCTTGAAAGTGAGTCGTGACCGTGAGTGAACTCGGGCCCCCCTCTATCCCAGGACCGCACTCACCAACAGGAGGAACCCCTACAGGAGTATCGAGCGTCAGTCACTGATCAGGATCTGGTTGATATAGATTTGCCCGATAATGGTAACCATTGTCATATGTACCACGGGTGCCGGTTCTTTTAGAAGTCCACAGATATATAAAAATGAAAGAATCTCATAGTGTGAATCCGTATTCCAATTCGTTTATTAAAAGATTAAAAAATACTCACAAACAGATGATAAATTCAAGCAGAAACCAGAACGGTGTTGCCACCTTTTCTTAGAAAAAAAGTACTAACCTTATAGTCCTTTTACTAACTTTGGCCACTTTGGCAAGTACCATTTTTCCTGATAAGTGTATTGTCCATTCACCACAGAAACTGAGTGTACTACAATATTAGCCATGGTATAAAAAAAAGGAAATGTTTAAAAAAAAAAAAGTTTTATTGAATAAAGTATTTATATTATTTGTATATTATTATTATTTATTATTAATTATAAATAATAATAATAATAATAAACCTTTCACTCCTCCAAAAAATTGCTATAAATCAAAGTTTGGAGAACACTGCTCTAGATTGTAAGCTCACATGGGCATTGCTGTACTCTCTGTCACCTTGCTGCAGATGTGAAAGAGGAAGGAACAGTAGGGGGAGCATTGCAAAGGTAGATATATACATGGTTTGGGAATTGCCTTCAAACTGATTCTGTCATAGACTGGCTTCACGCTGCTCCCAGTTTAGATGTACTGTACCACAGTTTTTGCATGTTTTACCTGTGGTTTTAATTGTTGTTCCATAGGCTTTCTATTAGGTTGAGCATTTTTAACACATTTTCTGAAAGGGCATCAAAGAGGCACCATGCATTATGTTTAACTCATATTGTATATTGTTTTTCCTGTCTACTTTAGCTTTTCAGCAGTTATCATTGTACAAATATTATTTATAATTATTACTTAGTTATTAGATTTTATTGGTTGTAATGCTTTTCATGCCTGCAAGTAAATGAGAAAGTTATAAAAATCATGAATAATAAAAAAAATAATAAATATAAAAATGCAAAAATTTTAAATATTTTTTTTGTAAATGCCCACATTGCTTTACAAATTTGTAATTTATATGTAAGTCATTTATATAGTAGCAGCAAATTATACTTGACTATGCATGAAAAAAAAGCCATTCACATGGGGAGAAGAGCCTACAGTTTATAGTCTCCACCAAAATCATACATACAGTATCTCACAAAAGTGAATACACCCCTCATATTTTTGTAAATATTTTAATAAATCTTTTCATGTGACAACATTGAAGAAATTACACTTTGCTACAATGTAAAGTAGTGATAATTTGCTGTCCCTTCAAAATAACTCAACACACAGCCATTAATGTCTAAACTGCTGGCAAAAAAAGTGAGTACACCCCTAAGTTAAAATGTCCAAATTGGGCCCAAAGTGTCAATATTTTGTGTGGCCACTATTATTTTCCTGTACTGCCTTAACCCTCTTGGGCATGGAGATCACCAGAGCTTCACAGGTTGCCACTGGAGTCCTCTTCCACTCTTCTATGAGGACATCACAGAGCTGGTGGATGATAGAGACTTTGCGCTCCTCCACCTTCCATTTGAGGATGCCCCACAATGCTCAATAGGGTTTAGGTCTGGAGACATGCTTGGCCAGTCCATAACCTTTACCCTCAGCACCTTTAGCAAGGCAGTGGTTGTCTTGGAGGTTTGTTTGGGGTCGTTATAATGTTGGAATACTGCCCTGTGGCTCAGTCTCTGAAGGGAGGGGATCATGCTCTGCTTCAGTATGTCACAGTACATGTTGGCAATAATGGTTTGTTTAATGAACTGTAGCTCCCCAGTGTCTGCAGCACTCATGCAGCCCCAGACCATGACACTCCCATCACCATGCTTGACTGTAGGCAAGACACACTTGTCTTTGTACTCCTCACCTGGTTGTTGCCACACATGCTTGACACCATCTAAACCAAATATGTTTATCTTGGTCTCATCAGGCCACAGGGCATGGTTCCAGTAATCCATGTCCTTAGTCTGCTTGTCTTCAGCAAACCGTTTGCGTGATTTCTTGTGCAACATCTTTAGAAGAGGCTTTCTTCTGGGACGACAGCCATGCAGACCAATTTGATGCAGTGTGCGGCGTATGGTCTGAGCACTGGCAGGCCGACCCCCCATCCCTTCAACCGTCAATGCTGGCAGCACTCATACGTCTATTTCCCAAAGACAACCTCTGGATATGATGCTGAGCATGTGCACTCAACTTCTTTGGTCGACCATGGGGAGGCCTGCTCTGAGTGGAACCTGTCCTGTTAAACCACAGTATGGTCTTGGCGACTGTGCTGCAGCTCAGTTTCAGGGTCTTGGCAATCTTCTTATAGCCTAGGCCATCTTTATGTAGAGCAATATTTTTTTTTTTTGATACTCAGAGTAGAGCTGCACGATTAATCGTATGAAAATCGCGATCTCGATTCACCCCCCCGACGATCTAAACCTGAAATATGCTCGATTCTTTGCATAGCTGCATAGCAGAGAGAACAGCTGTAAAAAAAAAAAAAAAAAGCCTCCCGGCAAACGCCTATCAGCATTAAGTCTCCCAGTAACTATAAACAAAAATGATTACATTGTATTTTTCCTTCTGTGGTACTAATAGTTTTTGACACACTGGCTCCTTGTATCAGGTGGTGTTCAGCCCATATCCCGGGAGCTGCGATGTATAAAGAGGGAGGCCCCACCTCCCTTGCTGTCCCCGCCCCTCCCCTCCATTGAGAGGAGCGGGTCCACCCTTACATCGGCGTCATGCCGCACCTCCAGCGCCACACGTCGGTATCCTTACTGACGTGCCCACGCTGCTGCGTGCCGTCATATCTGCGGGACGGAGAGGTCCGCATCCCAGCGTTCCTCTCCTACACACGATCACAGTGGCTCAGGCTCTGATAGATCTGCATATACCCGCGACATGACGTTAGGGTCCCTCTTTTGTTGCCAGCCATGGAGATACCTGACAGGTAAGCCACCGACCCCTTTCCCCACTTTTCCCCCCACGGCTTCACATTCCCCCTCACCCACTTTTCACAGCCAAGCACTCCACTTCGACCCATCACTTATATTCCTCACATCACCCCACCCCTGCCACACAATACCACCTTATCCTTTGCTATCACCTTATGGCTTTGGGCTTCCCCTCTTCCCCTTTCTCTTTCCCCTCATCTTTCCTCCCTTCCCCCCTCTTCCCCCCTCCTTCCCCCTCTTTCCTTCCCTTCCCTCTTCCCTCTCCCCCATTCCTTTCTCCCCCCTCTCCTGCCTTTCCTTTCCCCTCCCCCCCCTTTCCCCCTTCTTTCCCCTTTTCCTCCTTTCGGCTCTCCCCCTCCTTCCTTCCCTTCCTCCCCATCCTTCTCCCCTCTCCCCAACTCCTTCCTCTCCTTTCCCTTCTTTTCCTTTTCCACCCCCCCATCTTCCCACCATTTTCCCTCTCCTACACTTTCCTCACCCTCACTTGGTCACTTCCCCCTCCTCACATATCTATCACACCAGCCCTTCCTATCTGATATAATATCACACATGTTTTTCATCATTGGTAGCCTACATGCTACACTTTGAACACTTTGTTACTTATATATACACAATAGGTATGGAAGGTCCCCCATCACATACACACTTGCCTGCCATGGACCCCCCCCCCCTCTCTGGCTGCTGTCATACTGGGACCCTTCAGCTCCCGGGTTAGACGAGACGCACCGCTGCCATACAGGAGTGCATTTTTGCTATTTGAGCTCCGTTGATTTGTGAGTATACAATACTCCCTTTAGCTCCCATTTTTTGATTGAATTCTTTTATTCTAATTCCATCCCTACTGCAGACTTTAACATATCATTATTTTCTATAGAGATACCCTAAACGTATTGGTCTCTGAGGAAGGGAGATGTTGCTCCCGAAACGCGTCAGTCCACAATGTACATTCTTATAGTATCAATTATGGTATTTTTCATCAAGAGGATACACCAAGATGCATACCAAAAAGTTGTGAATATATCATTCATGTCATATGCCATTCATATTTGAGCCTTTGAGCTATATCATGTGTCTTTGAATATATATTACCATGTTTGTTTACAATGCAATAAAATGTTATGTTGTTTTTATTTATATACTGTGCATGTCATTATTTCCAGCCACTGAGCACGACCTCATATAAAGTCCCACGGGCCATTTTTCTTGTTTTGATATATAATTAGGGATGGAGGAGTGCTCTGGAAGAAACCAGACCATTACCCCTTTTGTTAAACCACAGTATGGTCTTGGCTACTGTGCTGCAGCTCAGTTTCAGGGTCTTGGCAATCTTCTTATAGCCTAGGCCATCTTTATGTAGAGCAATATTTTTTTTTTTTTGATACTCAGAGTAGAGCTGCACGATTAATCGTATGAAAATCGCGATCTCGATTCACCCCCCCTGACGATCTAAACCTGAAATATGCTCAATTCTTTGCATAGCTGCATAGCAGAGAGAACAGCCGTGGAAAAAAAAAAAAAGCCTCCCGGCAAATGCCTATCAGCATTAAGTCTCCCAGTAACTATAAACAAAAATGATTACATTGTATCTTTTCCTTCCCTCTGCCAGGGAGAAAGGAAGTTTAACCTCTTAAAGACTGGACCTTTTTCTGACACTTGTTGCTTGCAAGTTAAAATCAGTTTTTTTTTTGCTAGAAAAGTACTTAGAACCCCCAAACATTTTATATATTTTTTTAGCAGAGACCCTACAGAAAAAAATGGCGATTGTTGTAATATTTTATGTCACACTGTATTTGCGCAGCAGTCTTTCAAACGCAATTAATAGACTTTAATGAATAAAAAAAAAAAAAAATGTAACAGTAAAGTTTTTCCAATTTTTTTTTTGTTACACAGAGAATCGTGATCTTTATTCCAAGCTAAAAAATCGTGATTCTCATTTTGGCCAGAATCGTGCAGCTCTAACTCAGAGAGTTCTTTGCCATGAAGTGCCATGTTGAACTTCCAGTGAGCAGTATGAGAGAGTGAGAGCGATAACATCAAATTTGATACACCTGCTCCCCATTCACACCTGAGACCTTGTAACACTAACAAGTCACATGATACCGGAGAGGGAAAATGGCAAATTGGGCCTAATTTGGACATTTTCACTTAGGTGTGTACTCACTTTTGTTGCCTGCAGTTTAGACATCAATGGCTGTGTGTTGAGTTTTTTTGAGGGGACAGCAAATTTACACTGTTATACAAGCTGTACACTCACTACTTTACATTGTAGCAAAGTGTCATTTCTTCAGTGTTGTCACATGAAAAGATATAATAAAATATTTACAAAAATGTGAGGGGTGTACTCACTTTTGTGAGATACTGTATATGTGCACATGCTAGAACCAATTTGGGCAGCAGTGAGTTAACCTATTGTAAATTTTTAAATTCCAGGATGAAACTGAAGCATCCAGAAAAACTCATGCCAACATGGGGAGAATATGAAAACTTAATGCAAATAATATGTCAGGTAAAAAAATCAAACTCAGATCCCCTGCATGGCTTGGCCTCAGTGCTAACATTTGTCACATTTTCTTCATTTAACCATTGCATTAAAGGTGCAGTCAAACTGAAAACATACAGAAATAATGACTTACTTACTGAGTAGTTTTTTTTTTTTTTTTTTAATCCAGAAATTGCTTTGATTCCACTCCACTATCTTCTCTCTTTAATCTGGTGAAACTGGTACATACCTGCTGATAATACTGGAACATATCTGCTGGTGATACTGGAATACCCACAGTATCCCAATATCTCACCATAAAACCCTGGTGTTAAAAAAAATTGCAAAGAGTTTATTTCAGCCACCAATCAGAGTCAAACATGTCTTACGTAATTGGTGTTTCAGGAGGCAGAGATGGGAGGGATTAGAAATCACATCCCTACTGCCCTTCTATTGACTCTCTGTAGCAGTGTGTGCTTCTTCAGTGGATTTATTAGGATAAATCGATGGCTACACATAACTGACCTTTAAACTGACTATCAGTGTTTTTAGTGTATTTAGATCACATGTGTCAAACACAAGGCCCACGGGCCGAATTCGACCCTCCAGTCCATTTCATGTGGCCCTCGCACCTCATCTCTATTCCATCTTGTCTTAGCAATCAGCAGCAGAGAGGAGGAAAGAACTCCTCCACCAGATCCTGTGCTTCTCCGTGCAGCTGTGAAGAGGCTTGCTTCTCCCCCCCCCCCCCCATTCTCAGCAGTTGCATCAGAGATCCCACACAACTTGTGCCTCTCTTTGCAGCCACAGCAGCTCCTCCTGTCCTCCTCCCCTGGTCTCAGCATTCAGAAGACTCCAGCCCTCTTCTGGCCCTCCTCCAGACCCTGTAGGGGACGATTCTGCTGGGCACACATGGACGTAGGGAAAGATTCTGCTGGGCACATATGGACATAGGGGCTGATTCTGCTTGGCACACATGGACATAGGGGCTGATTCTGCTAGGCAAACATGGATGTAGGGGAAGATTCTGCTGGGCAAACATGGACGTAGGGGAAGATTTTGCTGGGCAAACATGGACGTAGGGAAAGATTCTGCTGGCAAACATGGACATAGGGGAAGATTCTGCTGGGCAAACATGGATGTAGGGGAAGATTCTGCTGGACACACATGGACAGAGGGGACGATTCTCCTGGGCAAACATGGACTTAGGGGAAGTTTCTGCTGGGCAAACATGGATGTAGGGGAAGATTCTGCTGGGCACACATGGACATAGGGAAATATTCTGCTGGGCAAACATGGAAGTAGGGGAAGATTCTGCTGGGCAAACATGGACGAGGAGTAGATTCTGGTGGGCAAACATGGATGTAGGGGAAGATTCTGCTGGGCAAACATGGACATAGGGGAAGATTCTGCTGGGCAAACATGGACATAGGGGAAGATTCTGCTGGGCAAACATGGACATAGGGGAAGATTCTGCTGGGCAAACATGGACGTAGGGGAAGATTCTGCTGGGCAAACATTGACGTAGGGGAAGATTCTGCTGGACACACATGGACAAAGGGGACGATTCTGCTGAGCACACATGGATGTAGGGAAGATTCTGCTGGGCAATCATGGACGTAGGGGAAGATTCTGCTGGGCACGCATGAACAGAGGGGAAGATTCTGCTGGGCAAACATGGACGTAGGGGAAGATTCTGCTGGGCACACATGGACATAGGGGAAAATTCTGCTGGGCAAACATGGAAGAAGGGGAAGATTCTACTGGGCAAACATGGACGTAGGGGAAGATTCTGCTGGGCAAACATGGACGTAGGGGAAGATTCTGCTGGGCAAACATGGACGTAGGGGAAGATTCTGCTGGGCAAACATTGATGTAGGGGAAGATTCTGCTGGGCAAACATTGACGTAGGGGAAGATTCTGCTGGGCAAACATGGACTTAGGGGAAGATTCTGCTGGGCAAACATGGACATAGGGGAAGATTCTGCTGGGCAAACATGGATGTAGGGGAACATTCTGCTGGACACACATGGACAAAGGGGAAGATTCTGCTGGGCACACATGGATGTAGGGAAATTTCTTCTGGGCAAACATGGATGTAGGGGAAGATTCTGCTGGGCATGCATGGACATAGGGGAAGATTCTGCTGGGCAAACATGGACGTAGGGGAAGATTCTGCTGGGCACACATGGACATAGGGGAATATTCTGCTGGGCAAACATGGAAGTAGGGGAAGATTCTGCTGGGTAAACATTGATTCTGCTGGGCAAACATGGACGTAGGGGAAGATTCTGCTGGGAAAACATGGACGTAGGGGAAGATTCTGCTGGGCAAACATGAACGAAGGGGAAGATTCTGCTGGGCAAACATGGACTTAGGGGAAGATTCTGCTGGGCAAACATGGACATAGGGGAAGATTCTGCTGGACACACATGGACAAAGGGGACGATTCTGCTGAGCACACATGGATGTAGGGAAGTTTCTGCTGGGCAAACATGGATGTAGGGGAAGATTCTGCTGGGCACGCATGAACAGAGGGGAAGATTCTGCTGGGCAAACATGGACGTAGGGGAAGATTCTGCTGGGCACGCATGAACAGAGGGGAAGATTCTGCTGGGCAAACATGGACGTAGGGGAAGATTCTGCTGGGCACACATGGACATAGGGGAAAATTCTGCTGGGCAAACATGGAAGAAGGGGAAGATTCTACTGGGCAAACATGGACGTAGGGGAAGATTCTGCTGGGCAAACATGGACTTAGGGGAAGATTCTGCTGGGCAAACATGGACTTAGGGGAAGATTCTGCTGGGCAAACATGGACATAGGGGAAGATTCTGCTGGGCAAACATGGATGTAGGGGAACATTCTGCTGGACACACATGGACAAAGGGGAAGATTCTGCTGGGCACACATGGATGTAGGGAAATTTCTTCTGGGCAAACATGGATGTAGGGGAAGATTCTGCTGGGCATGCATGGACATAGGGGAAGATTCTGCTGGGCAAACATGGACGTAGGGGAAGATTCTGCTGGGCACACATGGACATAGGGGAATATTCTGCTGGGCAAACATGGAAGTAGGGGAAGATTCTGCTGGGTAAACATTGATTCTGCTGGGCAAACATGGACGTAGGGGAAGATTCTGCTGGGAAAACATGGATGTAGGGGAAGATTCTGCTGGGCAAACATGGACATAGGGGAAGATTCTGCTTTGCAAATATGGACGTAGGGGAAGATTCTGCTGGACACACATGGACAAAGGGGACAATTCTGCTGGGCACACATGGATGTAGAGGAAGTTTCTACTGGACAAACATGGATGTAGGGGAAGATTCTGCTGGGCACGCATGGACATAGGGGAAGATTCTGCTGGCAAACATGGACATACTGTAGGGGAAGATTCTGCTGGGCACACATGGACATAGGGGGATATTCTGCTGGACAAACATGGAAGTAGGGGAAGATTCTGCTGGGCAAACATGGACATAGGGGAATATTCTGCTGGGCAAACATCGACGTAGGGGAAGATTCTGCTGGGCAAACATGGACATAGGGGAAGATTCTGCTTGGCAAACATGGACATAGGGGAAGATTCTGCTGGGCAAACATGGGCATAGGGGAAGATTCTGCTGGGCAAACATGGACATAGGGGAAGATTCTGCTGGGCAAACATCGACGTATGGAAAGATTCTGCTGGGCAAACATGGACATAGGGGAAGATTCTGCTGGGCAAACATGGACATAGGGGAAGATTCTTCTGGGCAAACACGGACGTAGGGGTAGATTCTGTTGGGCAAACATGGACGTAGGGGAAGATTCTGCTGGGCAAACATGGACGTAGGGGAAGATTCTGCTGGGCAAACATGGACATAGGGGAAGATTCTGCTTGGCAAACATGGACGTAGGGGAAGATTCTGCTGGGCAAACATGGACGTAGGGGAAGATTTTGCTGGGCAAACATGGATGTAGGGGAAGACTCTACTGGGCACACATGGATATAGGGGAAGATTCTTTTGGGTACACATTGATGTAAGGGGGCTTTTTCTATGCACACAGATGAAAGAGAGACTCTGATGGGCATTCCTGAATGTAAGGGGGGAATCTGATGGCCACTCCTGGATGTGAGGGGTTGGGGGGGGGGGGGTAACTGTTTAAAAAAATATGTATTTTTTCAGCTTGTTAATATTTGTAAAATATAAGACTGGCTCTTGTACTGAAGACCATTATATTAGAAATGCATTTAATGGAATTGTTAATTAAATGTAGCCTTGTAAAAATTGTTCTTCGGTATAAAAAAGTGGTTAAATAGTTATAAATTCCAATACATGTCACTTGATCTGACTTTTTTAAAATTTATTTTATTTCTCATTGTCTACTGTAAGCTGATACCTGATTGGTTGCTGTAGGGTGTTGCATATTGTTGCATATTGAACCATTCGATGAAACAAACCCAAGATAGAAAAAATAACCATCTCTTGCTCTGGTATAGACAGCTCTGGACCTTAGGAATACAGTAAAATAATCTCCTGTCACGGATGTCAGGACATTAACCCTCAGGCACTACACATAAAGCTGTAAAAATAATGGCATAAACTTGCTGATTGTGACAGAATAAGATGAAGTTTGAATTTCAGGAGAGATCCATCAAAGGTTCTGTTCCATGTAATAGCCTCCAGAATGGGTAGGCTCCCAGGGAATCAAAAAATTCTTTAAAATCATAGGCTAAAAAAAGAATCAATTATTAACATTTGATATAGCGATTGCAAAAGGGTAAATAGGAAATAAGGTTGATTAGACAGGTCTCACGCATTGCCACATCTGATGTCTCCTGTGAAGCTCTTGAATTAATAGGATTACTGCATCATACAGTATTTGCACAGCAGAAATATCAGACAAAATTTTTCAGACTGAAAAAATTACCATCTCATTAATCACTTTACAGACTTTGCACAGTACTCAATTAGATATGCATGTAGCAGAGGGCTTAATTGTGTTATATTGCAATATTAGAACAAAAATCCAATCTTATGATAAATATTTATTCTTGTAATAACATGCAGGAGCTAGAAGATTGCATGTAGAAGATAAATCTGCGCTCTAATGTTTTAGTAAGGAGCTGTAGAGTCCATCTGAACTTTTGTCCTTTTGTAGCTTTTAATTTTCCCTGTAATGTTAGACCTCAGGAACACGGGCATATACAATTATGCAGACTCTTGCTGGAAGAAAGCTGGTAGCAAGATCTTGCTTAAAAAATGGTGCAACCCAACTCATGTGGACATACTGTAATTGTTGTAAACCTCAGACATGAAAAATTAACAAAGAATATCCCTTTATATTGTGTACTTGTCTCAATTAAAGGCACTAAGTGTTATTTCTGTCTACTGCTTCTTTCCTCTGCTATCAGCATGAATCACTTCTGACAAGTTTTCCTGACACCAAGAGAAAAATGGTGACAGGGGAGGGATCTCCAGCTGATTGACAGCCTCAGCTCTGTTCCTCTGTGCTGTGTGAAAGAGGGGGGGTGGGGTGTCAGTTTCCGTCCAATCAGCTCTCAGACCTCTCCTCACTGAGCTCTGCAAAGTATACCTTCAGCTCTCCGCCCCTTGTTCTGAAATCTCAGACAAGCTTTCAAATTCTAGACTTTGAATGGATGTAGAGAAGAGAAGATATGCACTTTCCCTGATATATCGGATTCGGCCCCTGAGGTTACCGATATTGCCGATATTCCAGGAAAGTGCCGTACCGGAGTGATGCCTGCAGCTAGAGGCATCACCCCAGTACCGGTGTTCATAGCCGACGGTCGGCTGTCTTGTAATGACAACCGATGCAGCTGAGAAGCTGCTCGGCTGCCATTACAAGGAGGGGGGGGGTGCCCCCCTCTCCTGCCGCCTTACGCGGCTCGCCTGGGTCTCCCATCCAACCGGGAGACCAGGGGATCCTACCTCCACGGCCGCCGAAGAGAAGACCCGATCAAAGCCGCATTCGGCTCTGATAGGGTCTCCATGTAAAAACATGACATCACTTCCGGGTATTCGGCGCCAGATTAAAAAAAATGCCAAAAACTTGGCTGTTTTAAATGCTTTTAAGTGCAGAGGAGAGGTTTGGGGACCCCCAAATCCCTCCACAACTGTACCTGTGAAAAAAAAAATGTTTTAATGTCCGAAAATATTGGCCAGTATCAGCCGATACCAATATCCGAAGACCAAAATATTGGTATCGACACTAAAAAAACGATTACGTTCGATCACCAATGTGAAGTCATTCATTTAGAAAGATTAGAGGCCAAGGACTTTCTGAATCTGTACCACCACCACTGCCTACACAATCTTTATGTTTACACAGGCAGCGCATGGCTCATGGCCAGTTCAATTTACATATTATGCATGAAAACAATGTATAATGTAAGGCATAAATAAGTAAAATACGGTCAAAACTGAGAGGCAGAGATAGATGTTACATGCAGCTGAGTGATGCAAACCAAAATGAATCCCACTGGGCCCATGGCATATAATACTGCTGCTGCATCCAGGTCCATATAAAATGTACACAGTAAGAATCTGAATGCAGCATATTTCCCACCTATGTGGATGAGCCATAAACTGCCTACAAACATAAGACCAGGGATCCTCAAACTACGGCCCTCCAGCTGTTGTGGAACTACACATCCCATGAGGCATTGTAAAACTCTGACATTCACAGACATGACTCGGCATGATGGGAATTGTAGTTCCTGAACAACTGGAGGGCCATAGTTTGAAGACCCCTGCATTAGACAGTAACTGTTTGTACATCCCGGATGCTGTGTAATCTTCTTAATTAAAGGTCCTTCAATATACATGCAAAATTGCATCTGGTGAGCTTTTATGTTTGTGGCTGTGAAGGGTGCCACAAGGTTTGGCCTGTCATTAGGGAAACACTGATGATTGACTAGGAAACCCATCCTAGCCAACCAACTTGCTCGCCAGCATCCTCAGCCAAGGAACATTGCCCAGGGTCAAGGACTTGTCTATAAACAAACAACTATTCTCCAATTAGAGCAACATTTGTTGCCAATTTTATTCACGTAATAGATGAATTGGAAAATACACACGAGGGCTGATTCAGAAGAAAATCTCCCATTTTACTAAATTAACTGATATTTTAAAAGCTTCTGTTGGTCTGTTATAAAAGTAATTCTTGGCACACTGTCTGACTTTACATCAGTTTAACCCTCAAAACAATACCTCTTTGAATTTTATTAGAATTTCTTTAATACTTACCCCGCCAACGTCCCATGTCACCTAGCTCCCCTCCATTCCAGCTTTACCATCTCCATAAAACTCTTTAGTAGGGTTGAGCGGACACCTAGATGTCCGTGTTCGACGGGTTCGGCCGAACTTTAAAAAAAAGTCCGGGTCCGTGTCCCGGACTTTTACCGAACTTTTCCCGGACACCGAACCCCATTGAAGTCAATGGGGACCCGAACTTTAAGGCACTAAAATGGCTCTAAAACACCAAAGGAAAGGGCTAGAGTGCTGCAAATGGCAGCAAAACGTAATTAAGAGCATGGCAAGTGCTCTGCAAACAAATGTGGATAGGGAAATAACTTAAAACAACAAAAAAAACCAGAAAAATAAAACAATGTTCTTCTTCATCTCTGAAGGACGAGGCCCATATGGAGTAGGAGGGAGGTTGAGGTGGTGGTGGATGTGGCGGTGACATAGGCGTGCGCACAGGGTGTGCTGGGTGTGCCTGGGCACACCCTAATCACCTAGGGCACATAGCATTGCCAGTGAGGAGATGGGAAAGATCTCCCTGGGACCTGCTCTGCTCTATTTCTCCTTGCCTACAGGTACATGGCCCCGATACATTACTCTCCCTGCTGGCAAACACATGCATGTGTATTTCAACTTTGGGGTGCACACCTTAATGCAATAGGCTGCGCACACCTATGGGCGGTGTAGGTGGAAGCGGCGGTGGAGGAGGACCAGGGCCGGATTAACAGCATCATGGGCTTGGTGCTGAGGATTTTGAAGGGCCTTAAGGGCCGTGCCTTGCCATGCACCCAGAGGAGGAAGGGTGCAGCCATGCATGCCTAATTCAACATGGGATGCTGTCTCTGAAGCCCATAAACACATCCATGCATCGCCAACTGTCCCTCCTTGTCCGGCCTTCACGCTGTGTGGGGAGGTTCTGAGGGTGCTGCCTGGGGAAGCGAGCATAGAAGCCAGACTTCTGTGTTTACAAGTGACAGAAGAGCGGTAACAGTGAATATGGCCAACCCGGGGCCTATATAAAAGGTAGGGGCCTGGAGCTGCAGCTCCAATAGCCCCTACATTAATCTGGCCCTGAGGAGGAGGACGAGGTAGCCAACACTGCTTCTTTTCAAAAATTTTAAATGAGGGTACACCCCAAAAGAGTGAGAAAGAGCAAAAATGGAACAATGGGTGGGTAAGGTCGGTATCCATTGCTATTCTGCATAAGGTACGGAAAAGTCCCGTGGGATCCATGCCTGGTTCATTTTAATGAACGTGAGCTTGTCCACATTGTCTCTGGACAGGCGGCTGCGCTTGTCTGTTATAACGCCCCCAGCCGTGCTAAATACCCGTTCAGATAATACACTGGCTGCAGGGCACGCCAGCACCTCCAAGGCGTAAAGGGCAAGCTCAGGCCATGTGCCCAATTTGGAGACCCAGAAGTTGAAGGGGGCAGACCCGTCATTCACTACATGTAGGCGTGTGCACACATACTGCTCCACCATGTTGGTAAAATGCTGCCTCCTGCTAAGACGTTCCATCTGAGCTGCTGGTGCTGCTGTTTGTTGTGGCGTGCTGACAAAGCTTTTCCACATTTCGGCCATGCTAACCCTGCCTTCTGAGGTGCTGGCGGTGCCCTGGTTGCGTTGGCGACCTCCTCCTCCTCCTCCTCTGCCTTGTGCTTCCACTGTGGCCCCGCTGTCAGATGGGAATGCCAGCAGCATGGCGTCTACCAGCGTGCGCTTGTACTCGCGCATCTTGCGATCGCGCTCCAGTGAGTGAATTAAGGACGGTACGTTGTCCTTGTAACGGGGATCCAGCAGCGTGGCCACCCAGTAATCAGCACAAGTTAGAATGTGGGCAACTCGGCGGTCGTTGTGGAGACACTGCAGCATGTAATCGCTCATGTGTGCCAGGCTGCCCAGAGGCAACGAAAGGCTGTCCTCTGTGGGAGGTGTATCGTCCGTGTCCTCTGTATCCCCCCAGCCACGCACCAGTGATGGCCATGAGCTGGCCTGGGTGCCACCCTGCTGTGAACATGGTTCCATCTCCTCCTCCAGCTCCTCCTCCTCCTCATCCTCCTCATCCTCCAGAACTGTGCCCCTGCTGGACAATTGCGTCCCTGGCGTTTGCGTGTGCAGGAACCCACCCTCGGAGCCCCTTGCGAATGACTGCCCTGAAAGCCTTGGAAATGTTACCTCTTCATCCTCCTCCTCCTCCTCATCCTGTGCCACATCCTCTTCCATCATCGCCCGAATTGTTTTTTCAAGGAGGCATAGAAGTGGGATAGTTAAGCTGAGAACGGCGTCATTGCCACTGGCCATGTTGGTGGAGTACTCAAAACAGCGCAACAAGGCACACAGGTCTCGCATGGAGGCCCAGTTAAATTAAATAGCGGAATAGAAAATATGATCCAAAAAAAGTGTATGTATATCACACGTACACAACCACACTGGGCCCCAATTACTATTGTTTGTACCCCTAAAAGGCTAGATGAGGAGTAGGGGGAGTATGGAACAGGCAGCACCCTCAAACCTTCAGAAGTATGAGATGAACCCCAACAACTTGGAAAGGTGGATCTCTCTCACACGTACCAACACAGACTATCCCCCAATTTAACTGATCCCCAAAGGTTTTTGATTAAATAGCGGAATAGAAAATATGATCCAAAAAAAGTGTATGTATATCACACGTACACAACCACACTAGGCCCCAATTACTATTGTTTGTACCCCTAAAAGGCTAGATGAGGAGTAGGGGGGGTATGGAACAGGCAGCACCCTCAAACCTTCAGAAGTATGAGATGAACCCCAACAACTTGGAAAGGTGGATCTCTCTCACACGTACCAACACAGACTATCCCCCAATTTAACTGATCCCCAAAGGTTTTTGATTAAATAGCGGAATAGAAAATATGATCCAAAAAAAGTGTATGTATATCACACGTACACAACCACACTAGGCCCCAATTACTATTGTTTGTACCCCTAAAAGGCTAGGAGTAGGGGGAGTATGGAACAGGCAGCACCCTCAAACCTTCAGAAGTATGAGATGAACCCCAACAACTTGGAAAGGTGGATCTCTCTCACACGTACCAACACAGACTATCCCCCAATTTAACTGATCCCCAAAGGTTTTTGATTAAATAGCGGAATAGAAAATATGATCCAAAAAAAGTGTATGTATATCACACGTACACAACCACACTAGGCCCCAATTACTATTGTTTGTACCCCTAAAAGGCTAGATGAGGAGTAGGGGGGGTATGGAACAGGCAGCACCCTCAAATCTTCAGAAGTATGAGATGAACCCCAAAAACTTGGAAAGGTGGATCTCTCTCACACGTACCAACACAGACTATCCCCCAATTTAACTGATCCCCAAAGGTTTTTGATTAAATAGCGGAATAGAAAATATGATCCAAAAAAAGTGTATGTATATCACACGTACACAACCACACTAGGCCCCAATTACTATTGTTTGTACCCCTAAAAGGCTAGATGAGGAGTAGGGGGGGTATGGAACAGGCAGCACCCTCAAACCTTCAGAAGTATGAGATGAACCCCAACAACTTGGAAAGGTGGATCTCTCTCACACGTACCAACACAGACTATCCCCCAATTTAACTGATCCCCAAAGGTTTTTGATTAAATAGCGGAATAGAAAATATGATCCAAAAAAAGTGTATGTATATCACACGTACACAACCACACTAGGCTCCAATTACTATTGTTTGTACCCCTAAAAGGCTAGATGAGGAGTAGGGGGGGTATGGAACAGGCAGCACCCTCAAACCTTCAGAAGTATGAGATGAACCCCAACAACTTGGAAAGGTGGATCTCTCTCACACGTACCAACACAGACTATCCCCCAATTTAACTGATCCCCAAAGGTTTTTGATTAAATAGCGGAATAGAAAATATGATCCAAAAAAAGTGTATGTATATCACACGTACACAACCACACTGGGCCCCAATTACTATTGTTTGTACCCCTAAAAGGCTAGATGAGGAGTAGGGGGAGTATGGAACAGGCAGCACCCTCAAACCTTCAGAAGTATGAGATGAACCCCAACAACTTGGAAAGGTGGATCTCTCTCACACGTACCAACACAGACTATCCCCCAATTTAACTGATCCCCAAAGGTTTTTGATTAAATAGCGGAATAGAAAATATGATCCAAAAAAAGTGTATGTATATCACACGTACACAACCACACTGGGCCCCAATTACTATTGTTTGTACCCCTAAAAGGCTAGATGAGGAGTAGGGGGAGTATGGAACAGGCAGCACCCTCAAACCTTCAGAAGTATGAGATGAACCCCAACAACTTGGAAAGGTGGATCTCTCTCACACGTACCAACACAGACTATCCCCCAATTTAACTGATCCCAAAAGGTTTTTGATTAAATAGCGGAATAGAAAATATGATCCAAAAAAAGTGTATGTATATCACACGTACACAACCACACTAGGCCCCAATTACTATTGTTTGTACCCCTAAAAGGCTAGATGAGGAGTAGGGGGGGTATGGAACAGGCAGCACCCTCAAACCTTCAGAAGTATGAGATGAACCCCAACAACTTGGAAAGGTGGATCTCTCTCACACGTACCAACACAGACTATCCCCCAATTTAACTGATCCCCAAAGGTTTTTGATTAAATAGCGGAATAGAAAATATGATCCAAAAAAAGTGTATGTATATCACACGTACACAACCACACTGGGCCCCAATTACTATTGTTTGTACCCCTAAAAGGCTAGATGAGGAGTAGGGGGAGTATGGAACAGGCAGCACCCTCAAACCTTCAGAAGTATGAGATGAACCCCAACAACTTGGAAAGGTGGATCTCTCTCACACGTACCAACACAGACTATCCCCCAATTTAACTGATCCCCAAAGGTTTTTGATTAAATAGCGGAATAGAAAATATGATCCAAAAAAAGTGTATGTATATCACACGTACACAACCACACTAGGCCCCAATTACTATTGTTTGTACCCCTAAAAGGCTAGATGAGGAGTAGGGGGGGTATGGAACAGGCAGCACCCTCAAACCTTCAGAAGTATGAGATGAACCCCAACAACTTGGAAAGGTGGATCTCTCTCACACGTACCAACACAGACTATCCCCCAATTTAACTGATCCCCAAAGGTTTTTGATTAAATAGCGGAATAGAAAATATGATCCAAAAAAAGTGTATGTATATCACACGTACAAAACCACACTGGGCCCCAATTACTATTGTTTGTACCCCTAAAAGGCTAGATGAGGAGTAGGGGGAGTATGGAACAAGCAGCACCCTCAAACCTTCAGAAGTATGAGATGAACCCCAAAAACTTGGAAAGGTGGATCTCTCTCACACGTACCAACACAGACTATCCCCCAATTTAACTGATCCCCAAAGGTTTTTGATTAAATAGCGGAATAGAAAATATGATCCAAAAAAAGTGTATGTATATCACACGTACACAACCACACTAGGCCCCAATTACTATTGTTTGTACCCCTAAAAGGCTAGATGAGGAGTAGGGGGGGTATGGAACAGGCAGCACCCTCAAACCTTCAGAAGTATGAGATGAACCCCAACAACTTGGAAAGGTGGATCTCTCTCACACGTACCAACACAGACTATCCCCCAATTTAACTGATCCCCAAAGGTTTTTGATTAAATAGCGGAATAGAAAATATGATCCAAAAAAAGTGTATGTATATCACACGTACACAACCACACTAGGCCCCAATTACTATTGTTTGTACCCCTAAAAGGCTAGATGAGGAGTAGGGGGGGTATGGAACAGGCAGCACCCTCAAACCTTCAGAAGTATGAGATGAACCCCAACAACTTGGAAAGGTGGATCTCTCTCACACGTACCAACACAGACTATCCCCCAATTTAACTGATCCCCAAAGGTTTTTGATTAAATAGCGGAATAGAAAATATGATCCAAAAAAAGTGTATGTATATCACACGTACACAACCACACTAGGCCCCAATTACTATTGTTTGTACCCCTAAAAGGCTAGGAGTAGGGGGAGTATGGAACAGGCAGCACCCTCAAACCTTCAGAAGTATGAGATGAACCCCAACAACTTGGAAAGGTGGATCTCTCTCACACGTACCAACACAGACTATCCCCCAATTTAACTGATCCCCAAAGGTTTTTGATTAAATAGCGGAATAGAAAATATGATCCAAAAAAAGTGTATGTATATCACACGTACACAACCACACTGGGCCCCAATTACTATTGTTTGTACCCCTAAAAGGCTAGATGAGGAGTAGGGGGAGTATGGAACAGGCAGCACCCTCAAACCTTCAGAAGTATGAGATGAACCCCAAAAACTTGGAAAGGTGGATCTCTCTCACACGTACCAACACAGACTATCCCCCAATTTAACTGATCCCCAAAGGTTTTTGATTAAATAGCGGAATAGAAAATATGATCCAAAAAAAGTGTATGTATATCACACGTACACAACCACACTAGGCCCCAATTACTATTGTTTGTACCCCTAAAAGGCTAGATGAGGAGTAGGGGGGGTATGGAACAGGCAGCACCCTCAAACCTTCAGAAGTATGAGATGAACCCCAACAACTTGGAAAGGTGGATCTCTCTCACACGTACCAACACAGACTATCCCCCAATTTAACTGATCCCCAAAGGTTTTTGATTAAATAGCGGAATAGAAAATATGATCCAAAAAAAGTGTATGTATATCACACGTACACAACCACACTGGGCCCCAATTACTATTGTTTGTACCCCTAAAAGGCTAGATGAGGAGTAGGGGGAGTATGGAACAGGCAGCACCCTCAAACCTTCAGAAGTATGAGATGAACCCCAACAACTTGGAAAGGTGGATCTCTCTCACACGTACCAACACGGACTATCCCCCAATTTAACTGATCCCCAAAGGTTTTTGATTAAATAGCGGAATAGAAAATATGATCCAAAAAAAGTGTATGTATATCACACGTACACAACCACACTAGGCCCCAATTACTATTGTTTGTACCCCTAAAAGGCTAGATGAGGAGTAGGGGGGGTATGGAACAGGCAGCACCCTCAAACCTTCAGAAGTATGAGATGAACCCCAACAACTTGGAAAGGTGGATCTCTCTCACACGTACCAACACAGACTATCCCCCAATTTAACTGATCCCCAAAGGTTTTTGATTAAATAGCGGAATAGAAAATATGATCCAAAAAAAGTGTATGTATATCACACGTACACAACCACACTGGGCCCCAATTACTATTGTTTGTACCCCTAAAAGGCTAGATGAGGAGTAGGGGGAGTATGGAACAGGCAGCACCCTCAAACCTTCAGAAGTATGAGATGAACCCCAAAAACTTGGAAAGGTGGATCTCTCTCACACGTACCAACACAGACTATCCCCCAATTTAACTGATCCCCAAAGGTTTTTGATTAAATAGCGGAATAGAAAATATGATCCAAAAAAAGTGTATGTATATCACACGTACACAACCACACTAGGCCCCAATTACTATTGTTTGTACCCCTAAAAGGCTAGATGAGGAGTAGGGGGGGTATGGAACAGGCAGCACCCTCAAACCTTCAGAAGTATGAGATGAACCCCAACAACTTGGAAAGGTGGATCTCTCTCACACGTACCAACACAGACTATCCCCCAATTTAACTGATCCCAAAAGGTTTTTGATTAAATAGCGGAATAGAAAATATGATCCAAAAAAAGTGTATGTATATCACACGTACACAACCACACTAGGCCCCAATTACTATTCTTTGTACCCCTAAAAGGCTAGGAGTAGGGGGAGTATGGAACAGGCAGCACCCTCAAACCTTCAGAAGTATGAGATGAACCCCAACAACTTGGAAAGGTGGATCTCTCTCACACGTACCAACACAGACTATCCCCCAATTTAACTGATCCCCAAAGGTTTTTGATTAAATAGCGGAATAGAAAATATGATCCAAAAAAAGTGTATGTATATCACACGTACACAACCACACTAGGCCCCAATTACTATTGTTTGTACCCCTAAAAGGCTAGATGAGGAGTAGGGGGGGTATGGAACAGGCAGCACCCTCAAACCTTCAGAAGTATGAGATGAACCCCAACAACTTGGAAAGGTGGATCTCTCTCACACGTACCAACACAGACTATCCCCCAATTTAACTGATCCCCAAAGGTTTTTGATTAAATAGCGGAATAGAAAATATGATCCAAAAAAAGTGTATGTATATCACACGTACACAACCACACTAGGCCCCAATTACTATTGTTTGTACCCCTAAAAGGCTAGATGAGGAGTAGGGGGGGTATGGAACAGGCAGCACCCTCAAACCTTCAGAAGTATGAGATGAACCCCAACAACTTGGAAAGGTGGATCTCTCTCACACGTACCAACACAGACTATCCCCCAATTTAACTGATCCCCAAAGGTTTTTGATTAAATAGCGGAATAGAAAATATGATCCAAAAAAAGTGTATGTATATCACACGTACACAACCACACTAGGCCCCAATTACTATTGTTTGTACCCCTAAAAGGCTAGGAGTAGGGGGAGTATGGAACAGGCAGCACCCTCAAATCTTCAGAAGTATGAGATTGTGTTCACTGTACCCCACAAAGATTGAGTTCACTGCACCCCACAATGATTGTGTTCACTGCACCCCACAAAGATTGTGTTCACTGCACCTCACAAAGATTGTGTTCACTGTACCCCCCAAAGATTGTGTTCACTGCACCCCACAAAGATTCTGTTCACTGTACCCCACAAAGATTGTGTTCACTGCACCCTAAAAGGATGTTGTTCACTGCACCCCACAAAGATTGTGTTCACTGCACCCTAAAAGGATGTTGTTCACTGCACCCCAAAAAGATTGTGTTCACTGTACCCCCCCAAAGATTGTGTTCACTGCACCCCACAAAGATTGTGTTCACTGCACCCCAAAAAGATTGTGTTCACTGTACCCCCCAAAGATTGTGTTCACTGCACCCCAAAAAGATTGTGTTCACTGTACCCCCCAAAGATTGTGTTCACTGCACCCCACAAAGATTCTGTTCACTGTACCCCACAAAGATTGTGTTCACTGCACCCCAAAAAGATTGTGTTCACTGTACCCCCCAAAGATTGTGTTCACTGCACCCCACAAAGATTCTGTTCACTGCACCCCACAAAGGATTTTGTTCACTGCACCCCAAAAAGATTGTGTTCACTGCACCCCAAAAAGGATTTTGATCACTGCACCCCAAAAAGGATGTTGTTCACTGCACCCCAAAAATGATTTTGTTCACTCCACCCCAAAAAGATTGTGTTCACTGCACCCCACAAAGATTGTGTTCACTGCACCCCAAAAAGATTGTGTTCACTGTACCCCCCAAAGATTGTGTTCACTGCACCCCACAAAGATTCTGTTCACTGTACCCCACAAAGATTGTGTTCACTGCACCCCAAAAAGATTGTGTTCACTGCACCCCAAAAAGGATGTTGTTCACTGCACCCCAAAAAGGATGTTGTTCACTCCACCCCAAAAAGATTGTGTTCACTGCACCCCACAAAGATTGTGTTCACTGCACCCCAAAAATGATTTTGTTCACTGCACCCCAAAAAGGATTTTGTTCACTGCACCCCAAAAAGGATGTTGTTCACTCCACCCCAAAAAGATTGTGTTCACTGCACCCCAAAAAGATTGTGTTCACTGCACCCCACAAAGGATTTTGTTCACTGCACCCCAAAAAGATTGTGTTCACTGCACCCCAAAAAGGATGTTGTTCACTGCACCCCAAAAAGGATTTTGTTCACTGCACCCCAAAAAGATTGTGTTCACTGCACCCCACAAAGGATTTTGTTCACTGCACCCCACAAAGATTGTGTTCACTGCACACCAAAAAGGATTGTGTTCACTGCACCCCAAAAAGATTTTGTTCACTGCACCCCAAAAAGATTGTGTTCACTGCAGCCCAAAAAGATTGTGTTCACTGCAGCCCAAAAAGATTGTGTTCACTGCAGCCCAAAAAGATTGTGTTCACTGCAGCTCACACACAGAAAAATGGATGTGGATCACTGACACCTGCCTATCTCCAATCCCACACCACACAGCAATATCGATTGTAATTTGTAGAACACAGTTTCCCTAAAATTCAGCAGACTCTGTCCCTAACAGGATTGAGAAGAGATCGTAGATCAGGATTGAGTGCAGATTCACCCCACCCCCCACACAGCAATATCAATTGTAGTTTGTAGAAGACACTGACCCTATAATTCAGCAGACTCTATCCCTAAAATGCCTACAACTCGCCCTGCCTAAACACTCCGACCTGTCCCTCAATTCTATCCGGACACAAATGGTTTTTTCCTGCCTATCTTTCCCTAATCAGCAGCCAGCACATTGATGTGTGCTCTGTCCCTTAGCTAAGCAGCAGAATGACGCTGCTGCGGCGGCTGCCTCGAACTTATAAAGACTTGGTCACATGCTTCAGACGGCCAATCACAGCTACTAAGACATTTGCAGGCATGGCTGGGATGGCTTAAGGCACACCAGTTAAACGATTGTTGATTGGCTGTTGAAAGCCCGCCATGAAAAGAGCGCCAAAGCATGCAAAACCCGGAAATAAAACGACCGAACACGGATTTTTACCCGAACATACAGTAAAGTGTCCGTGTCCGTGTTCGGGTAAAAAAAATCCAATTATTCGGTACGAACACGAATAATACAGTCCGTGTTCGCTCAACACTACTCTTTAGCATTTAACATTTCTGAAAGTGTTGGATGCCTCTGTAGCTTGTCATATGCTGTGGTTTCATCTTCTGAATTCAACAGGACTCAGCAGTGATGTAGGGAAGGAATATGGAACCACAGTGTGTGACTCAGAGACAGAGGCATCTGATACTCTTTGAAGTGTTGAGTGCTAAAGTGTCTTATTAAGGCTGTAGGGAATGAAGGAAAGGTAGGAGACATGGGTCACCTGAGAAGTGAGTATATGATTTCTTATATGGCAGGAGACTTGCATTTTCATTTATTCTTTTTAGAGAATGACATGGCTTCTTTAGTGAGTAGCCCAAAAGTAATAAGTTACCAATAATCTTTGCCTTGACTACTCTACACTGCTGAAAATTAAATTACAGTAGAGCATGGACAAGTAAGTAGTAATGTACTTTAATGACTGGTGTCCAAATAAACAAAGTACAAGTGTGGCTTTAGGGAATAGTCACAAATCTTTCATGGAGGTCATATCTGTATTTACAGCACGTTTTCTATATTTAACAGTCACCTCTACAGTGCACCATTTCACAAGAGACGTGGTTATTAATAGTCGTCTATCAGTATATTACATCAAACTAATAACCACTGTACATTGGAGTATTGATGGAGCTTCTACAGAAACATTTAATCTGTGAGTGTGAGGGACTTGCCAAATTAATTGTTCTTTCTCTGTAATAATATCATTGGTCTATAGACATTTTCACAAATATCTGTTTGCCAACAGGGCTGGCAGGGATCTAAGAGTTCTCTAGGCACCCCAATTATTTGCCTGATTCAGCCAAAATCTTCAGAATGAAGTGATGATCATTTAATCTACATGGATAAATTGTTGCCAACACTGCTGAATCAAACAGCGATACATTAGATCATTTTGCAAGGAGATCGATGCTGTTGCAGAACAGAGCTCCCTGTACCCCTAACAATAATCCATAGGCGTGCGCAGCCTTTTGCATTAGGGTGTGCACCCCAGAGCTCAAACGCGCATGCGTGTATATATTATATATATATATATATATACACATATACACGCACACTTTGTACACATACACACACACACTATATATATATATATTATATATATATACATACATATACATACACACACTTGTCAAAAGTATTGGGACACCTGCCTTTACACACGTCCGTAGGGTTCAACATTGAGTTGACCCACCCTTTGCAATTACGCCAGCATCAATTCTTCTGGGAAGGCTGTCCACAAGGTTTAGGAGTGTATCTATGGGAATGTTTGACCATTCTTCCAGAAGCAAATTAGAGACATCAGGCACAGATGTTGGACGAGAAGGTCTGGCTCGCAGTCTTTGCTCTAATTCATCCCAAAGGTTTTCTATTGGGTTGAGGTCAGGACTCTGTGCAGGCCAGTCAAGTTCCTCCACCTCAAACTCACTCATCCATGTCTTTATGGACCTTGCTTTGTGCACTGGTCCACATCATTTGGTTGCGGGGGGATTATAGTGTGGGGTGTTTTTCAGGGATTGGGCTTGGCCCCTTAGACTCTTAGGGAGTCAGCATACCAAGACATTTTGGACAATTTCATGCTCCCAAATTTGTGGGATGGCCCCTCCCTCTAACGTGACTGCGCACCAGTGCACAAAGCAAGGTCCATAAAGACGTGGACTTAGCATGGGTGGTGGAAAATTAACTTCAAGTGCAATCATTTACATTATAATAGTAACTAAAACATATAAAATTAAGTGTAACAATCTAAAAAATAAAAATTCCAAAGTGCTCTACTGGTGTGAACCTTCCAACTAAAAAGTTTTTGCACTTAAGTTAAATTGTATGGCAAATATCTGTAGAGGGGTTCCACCATCACTGCTAAGTTTTGAAAAAGATGTTTGCCTTATTTTCCTTTTGATGTGTATTACAGGTGAAATTACATGTGAGGCACTGATATGGACTGATAGGCAGCACTAATAGGCACTTGTTCTCAGCACTGACTGGCACTGATGAGGCTGCACTGAGAGGTGGCACTTATTGGCAGCACTGATGGGTACTGATAGGTGGCACTGATAGGCAGCACTTCTGGGCACTAATAGGCATCACTGATGGCTACTGATAGGCGGCTTTGGTGGGCACTGATTGGTGGCACTGATAGGAAGCACTGATAGGCACTGTTAGATGTCACTGATGGGCACTAATGAGGCGGCACTGGTGGGCACTGATAGGTGGCACTGATGAGGCGGCACTGCTGGGCACTGATAGGCACTATTAGGTGACACTGGTGGGCACTGATAGGTGGCACTACTGGGCACTGATAGGTGGCACTACTGGGCACCACTTATGGACACTAACAGGGGAGAGGGGGAGTTTCACATTCAGCAGACAGTGAGACTTGCAAGAAGCGCTCAGTCTGCCTGCACAAAGAATAGGGAAATATGAATTCCTCTATATGCAGCTTCCCCATCCCCCTCATCCAGCACACACACTTGGGCAATGGGCACTCACCTTCTTCCCGCCGAGGCTCCGCCCCCTTCTTCCCACTGAGGCTCCGCCCCTTCTTCCCGCCGATGCTCCGCCCCCTTCTTCCCGCTGAGGCTCCGCCCCCTTCTTCCCATCGCGGCTCCGCCCCCCACTAGCAGCACGGACTGAAGGAGCTGCCACTGCAGCTGCCTTCACGCTGCCGGCTGACACCCCACAGGGCTTGTCCCCCCCATTGATACCCCACTGTGTGTGTGACACTTTCATGTAATGTAGCTGCTTTCAGGGAGAAAGACCAGCTGTCAAAACTCAGCGGTGATGTCAGGGGTGGGCGGGATGAGCAGCTGTCAAACACCAGCCAATGATTGGGCTGCTTAAGAAAGGGGCGGAGCCACACAAACAAAGCGGCCGCCCAGACCCCATCCCATTGGCTGGTGTTCGATAGCTGTTCCGGTCCTGCCCACCCCCGACATCACCCCTGAGTTTTGACAGCTCGTCTTTCCCCCTGCAAGCAGTAACATTACCTGACAGTGTCACACACACTGAGCGGCTCTGGCAAGCCTCACTGTCTGCTGGAGCCAACAGCACAGCCGCCTCTCCACCAAGTATCTCACTACCCTCAGTGGCAGAGATGGAGATCTGGCCCTACACTAACAGACACAGGGTGATTAGGGTGTGCCCAGGCACACCCGGCACACCCCGTGCGCACGCCTATGCAATAATCCTTCATGTATCTTTAAAACTAACACTAACCCTCCCTGCATGCCTAAAGCAAACTCTCCCTCTATCTCTAACACTAACACTAACCCTCCCTTAATCTCTAACACTTACCTCCTTCATATCCCTGAAACTAACCCTAATACCAACCTTTTCCGTGTTCCTAACACTAACCCTCTCTGTATCCCTAACACTAACCTCATTGTATCCCTAAAACGAACTCTAACACCTACCTGTCCTGTATCTCCAACATTAACCCGCCTTGTATTCCTAACACTTACCCTAACACTAACTATCCCTGTATCCCTGGGGCGTGGCCTGGCGCAGCATGTGAGAGGACGTGTGTGAGAGGAGCTCCGCCGGACCGATATCCTTTACCGCTAATCCTGCAGCCCTCCGGGCACGTTAATCCTCCCTTCACCTCCCGCACACCCGCGGCACTGACCCCCGCATGTCTCCGCCGAAGAAAGGCTCTGAAGCTGCGGCAAAACTAGCTGCATTCCGGAGGCTGGAGAAGGAGGCCCCGATCCAAGATGGCGCCGGCCCGTCGCTTGTGGTGGAGGAGCCTGAGAGCCCTGCTACATCCAAGGTTTTGGAAGCGATTGCCACTTGCCAGACCATGCTGACAACTAAAATCGAGGAGGTGAAGGTAGATATATCTTTGATGCGTCAGGATATGCAGAAGCTAAGGGACAGAGTTGGTGAGGCTGAACACAGAATTAGCGAGGTGGAGGACTCCCTCCCCCCATTGCAAAGCTCCTCAGACAGGCTGCAGCAACAAGTACACCTTATCCTCCAAAAACAAGATGACATGGAGAATAGGCTGCGCCGCTGTAACCTGCGGTTCATTGGCCTCCCGGAGGGCTCTGAAGGTGCGGACCCCTCATCCTATTTGGAACAATTGCTCACTCAGACATATGGCAGAGAATCCTTCTCACCCACTTTTGTTGTGGAACGTGCACATCGCCTCTCGGGGCGTCCCCCCCCTCAGTGTGCACCCCCCCGCACATTCATCGCTAAATTCCTGAACTATCGGGACAGAGATGCCATATTACGCCTGGCCAGAGTTAAGGGGAACATTCCATTTGGGAATCACAAAGTAGCGATTTTCCCCGACTTCTCTGCTGAGGTCCAGAGGCGCCGCAAGAGCTTTTTGGAGGTCAAACGCAGGCTGCATATCAAGAATATCAAGTACTCTATGTTGTATCCGGCCCGTCTTAGAGTGGAGGGTGAGGACCGAGCCCACTTCTTTGAGGATCCGGAAGCCGCCATCTCCTGGTTAGAAGGACTGGAAGCTAGAGCCTGACCACCTTGCCCTGGCGACTTCATGATACTTTCTCCCTGATTGCCTATGCCTTACGCTGCTGCAGAGGTGGAGGGGGTTTTGTAGATCCTGCAGAACTCAAGACTTTGCATCCCCCTTACCCCCCCTCCCCCCTCATTTCCCTGCACTACTGCTCCTGTGTTTGCCCGGCGGAGCGCCCTAGCTCCACAGATGGAACTGATTTTTCTGTTCTCTTCCTATGGATTTCCACCTGCCCATAGGCTTTGCTACCCAGCGATACACCTGTTGGTTTTCGCCCCCTACACCCGCTAAGGCGTGTGTTTGTGCCCAACTCCCCTGTTGCCCCCTGCGACTTCTGTTGGACCTGGGCCCCCGGGCCCCCTTGCTTGTCCTAGTTGTATTTTGCTGTATTTTTGCTGACTATCCTGGGGGTCCCTGGCCTCCTGATCTTGCTCTTTACCAGTCGCATGTGGGCCTGTTCTGGTTGAGGCACTTGTTTGGGAACATGCCCGCACAAGTTGGGGTTGGTGCAGGGCAGGGAGGGGGGATTGGGGTATTACCATTGTTTACAGTTTATATTTGGTACAATCTCTATACTGTTTCTGTTCTATGCACATTGACCTCAAGTAATAACTATCTGCTCTTTTGCTGCCGTTTATTACTGCTAGTGTGTGACCGTGGACTTGTTAGTTCTGTGGCCTTATTGCCTGAGATCCTGGGAGCCTCCGCTCCACGCTCCGTATTACCCCTGCCATGGCCGCATTGAAATTGTTGACGTGGAATGTCAGGGGTATGCGCGATAAGATTAAACGGACGGCTGTCTTTAATGTTTTACGCCCTGTACGGGCTGATATTATAGTTCTGGTGGAGACACATTTGGAGGAGGGCCGCGTACAACAGTCTCTCAAACGGCCCTGGGTTGGCTGGGTGCAGCACTCTGCGTATAGCTCGCACTCCAGGGGTGTGGCGCTTCTGGTGGCCAAATCGGTACATTTCCAGCTCCTAGGATCTCAGGTTGACCCAATGGGTAGATATGTCTTTCTCAAAACGTCAGTCTATGGGGAATTGATGCTGCTGATGGCTTTCTATGTGCCCCCCCCTTACTCTGCTGTGATTATTATGGAGGGACTGGCGTTTATGGCACAATGCCCGGGGGCCCCGGTGATCTGGCTGGGCGACTTTAACAGTGTGATGGACTCGGGTCTGGATAGATCCGGTGGCGCCTCCCAGGCGCCGCTGGGGTCGTCCCCGACCAGGTTCTCCCGATTGTTGGAGAGATTTGGATTGGCCGACTCTTGGCGCAGCAAATACCCCGCTCAGCGTGCGTACTCCTGTTTCTCAGCTGCACACCATTCTATGTCACGCATTGATCTGATATTGTTGTCTCGAACCCTGCTCCCCAGGTTACTGGCGGCAGGCTTCGCCCCACGGACTCTGTCTGATCACTGCCCTTATTGGATACTGTTGTCCTTGCCCTGCAATAGACCTCCCCCGGCCTGGCGCCTGAATCCCGCCTGGCTCCCCTTGGTGTCTGATGGGAACGACATTGAGGGGACCTGGACACAATTCTTTTCTGATAATGAGGGCACTGCCTCCCCGGCTGCAGTGTGGGAGGCATTTAAACTGTTCGCCAGATCCACTATGATTTCCAAAATCAAAGCTGTTAGAGCGCGGGCTGCTGAGGAGATCTCCAGGGCAACGACAAATCTAATTGAAGCTGAACGGGCCTTTATGGCGGACCCGACTCCGACACATGAATCCCAGTATAAATTGACCTCTAAAGTCCTTTCCCAACTTGAATATGAGAAGGCGAAATCTAAGATGTTTTTTCAGAAGCAGAATCTGTTTGCACATGGAGAGCGGGCGGGGAAACTCCTCGCATATTTAGTCCATTGTGAGGATAGGCCCCCGGTAGTTATTACTTTAAAGGATGAACTGGGTAATGAGATCACTGATCCTGCTGCGGTGACACGGTGTTTCCGATCATTTTTTAGTACACTTTACACCTCTAGGGCCCCCGCTGACTGCACTGACATGCATGACTTTCTAGACTCTATTGACTTTCCCACTTTGACACCCGACCAGTTGGCGACCCTCGAGGCACCCATCTCTGTGGAGGAGATTGCAGCAGCCGTGTCCAAGTTCCCTAGATCTAAGGCCCCCGGCCTGGACGGCCTCCCGATTGAATTCTTCTCCCAATATTCGGAACTCCTTTCTCCTAAATTATTGGATTTGTTTCAATCTCTATTCAAAGATGCAACCCTACCCCCTTCTATGCGGGAGGCGCTAATTGTGCTCATCCCCAAGCCGGGCAAGGACTTACACGCCCCAGAGTCTTACCGTCCCATCTCTTTGCTCCCCGTAGACACTAAAATCCTTGCGAAAATTTTATCCCTCCGTCTTAACAAGGTGATCCTTTCACTCATACACTCGGACCAGGCCGGGTTCATGCCTGGGAGGAACACCTCATTTAACCTTCGCCGGTTATTCATGAATCTCCAGGCACAACACGACGGAATGGGTGGCAGGGTGGTGGTCTCATTGGACACGGCTAAAGCATTCGACTCGGTAGAGTGGCCATTTCTATGGACCTGCCTGGCCCGATACGGCTTTGGACCTAATTTTATTAAGTGGGTCAAACTTCTATATAGCGCCCCGGTAGCTAAGGTCCTGGCAAACGGCTGGCAGTCGACCGCCTTCCCTTTATCCCGTGGCACTCGTCAGGGGTGCCCCCTCTCCCCCCTGCTGTATGCCCTGGCCGCGGAACCCCTGGCGATGGCCATTAGAGCACATCCCGGGATTCGTGGCCTACGTAAGGGACCGCTGGAGGAGAAGATCAGCATGTATGCGGATGACACTTTGTTATATTTGGAAGACTCTCGAGAATCCCTGCTCACAGCCCTTTCTTTAATTGAACGGTACGGACGATTCTCCGGTTTTCAGATAAACTGGGATAAGTCACAAATTCTCCCGCTTGACGAGAGCCCGCAGGCGATCGCCCCCGCAAACCCGGCCCTACAATGTGTATCCCGCATTAAATACTTAGGGATTCAAGTGACAGCTAACTCAGCAGATTATGTCCCGGATAACGTTCAACCCTTGTTCCCTCTGCTTAGGGCTAAAATTCAAGTATGGTCCAAATTACCTCTGGGAGTGATGGGTAGAGTCAGTTTAATTAAAATGATTCTCCTTCCCAAAATTCTCTATGTTGTATGGCACTCTCCTATTTACCTGCCACTCAGGCTGTTTAAGCAGATGGAATCACTCCTCAAGACCTTTGTGTGGGGTGCTAACCGGCACAAGATCTCCTGGCGCAAACTCAAGAATCCTACAAATCTAGGGGGGTTGGCCCTGCCGGATTTTAATCTGTACTATCTGGCAGCTCAGTTGTCCCAGTTCTTTCACATAGATAAAACGGATAGAGAACGCTTCTTGACCCTGCTCTGCCCTGGGTGGGCTCATCCCCTCGGGGACCCCCTCCTAGTTATCCTTAGGGGCGTCAGGGGCTCGCCGGAGCCCCTGTGCCCCAGATCTCTTCTATACCACTATTGTCGGATCTGGGAGGTGGTAGCGTCCAGGCTTCGGTGCCCCCCATTCCACACATTCACCCCTCTGTGGCATAATAGTACATTGCGTGAGTTCCTCTCCATCCCTGACCTGTCGGTATGGAGTGGGAGGGGTATTCTTCTCCTTAGCCATATCTCCACGACCACTGGTCTACGGTCTTACGAGACCTTGCGAGACCAGTTTGCGCTCCAGGGCCCCATGCACTACAGATACTTACAGCTCTCCCATGCCTATAGATCTCAATTCCCTGACGGCCCTCCTGAGATAGAATCGGTCACCACCCTTGAGATTGTTAAAAGTACAGAACCCAGTCACCTCATTTCCATGTTCTACTCTGAACTTCACACACCTTCCTCGACCACTTTAGCTTTTGCACTTAAGACCCGCTGGGAGCGCAGTGTGGGGGCCATGGAGGATGAGGAATGGGAGGATGCCCTGGAGACGTGCCGCAGAGTGTCGCCAAAACTGTCGGATCGCCTAACCCAGACCTTTATAATACACCAGGCTTATCTCACCCCACTTAGACTGTCCAAATATCACCCTGACTTGGTCCCCTCTTGTCCTATGTGCGGAGACCCTGATGCTTCCTTCTTTCATCTATTGTGGAGCTGTCCCCAATTACAGACTCTATGGCAACAAGTAGTCACATTTCTGCATGACAAGATGGGGTCTCCTCTACAACTCTCCCCTAAGGAGTGTCTCCTGGGGGTCTATCCGGATGGAGAGATGCCCAAATCCACTGTCATATTTCTTCAGGAAACTTTGTTTATGGCACGTAAATTGATAGCCAGGCGGTGGATGAGACCTACTCCTCCTACTCTAGGATTGTGGATTAAGAAAATTAATAGTGTCATCCCATTTCATAAACTTTTATATAAACATAGGGGGTGCCCTCAGAAGTTCAACAAGATTTGGGACAAATGGGTGCAGTGCCCTGATACGGCTCAGTAATGCAGTGGGTAACTATTTTGTGCTGACCGTCCCTGTTAAACCAATATTGTCTGCTTGAGTGTTGGGCCGACAGAAAGTAACTGACTACTGCCTTATTTTTACTATGTCTGTTCTGTTTCTAAGTGTTAATCACTGTGTATATTTGTATTTTTGTACCCCTGTGTGTTATGAATCTGATCGCAGTTTCAATGCACGGTTTATTTTTGTATTGTACCAAAAGTTTCAATAAACCTCACTGTTTTAAAAAAAAAAAAACTATCCCTGTATCCCTAACACTAACCCTCCCTGTATTCTTAGCACTAACCCTTCTTGTATCCCTAAAACTAACACGAACCCTCTCTGTATTGCTAGCACTTACCCATGGGCATCCGCAGAACTTTTTTCAGGGGGGGGTCATCATTTTAAGGTCACCCATGCTCCGCACCTTTTCAACAATGTCATGAAGGGGAGGGGCTTAGTTATTATACTTATTTGGAGTATTTATTTTTAAAGAGCAAACAGCAGGATTTATTTTTAAAGCATTTGTTAACCTAAAAAAAAAATTGATCCTGTTCCCTAAAGCAGTTATACGGCACATTGCTTTGCTGTGTAATTTGGCCCCTTCTGTCATATAAATAAATACTTGGCTGATCCTGCCTGGCTATGTCCTCCCCTCTGTAAACTGACCATGGTATACCATGGCTGCTGAGCCCTGACACTGTGGTCAGTTTACGTGCCTCCATCATCCGCAGCCCTCCTGTCCTCCTCTGTCCTCTCTTCCCCCTCCCTCCCTACCTGTCTGCTCCAGTGTAAGTGCCCCCCGTCTCCTCCTGCTGCTGTAGTTTCATTCAAAGTTTCATATCCTGTCTACAGTCTGTTTAATAATCCTGTGTGCCCCTGTGTCTGTGTTTTATAAAAGGGAGCTTGAGAGTAGGAGGTCTTGAGAGGAGCAGAGAGGACGGTTTGGGTGTTATTTAGAGACAAGATTAGTGATGTAGCTCGGGGCAGAGTGTAACGCTCCTGCGTTTTTGTAGTAGGCTGGATATGCAGCTGCAAAATCTCCACTCAGTAGTCATGTAGAGATGTGTTGAATAACCAGATCCAACTCTCCAGACTCATCACTGTGGGCCTGTCAGCTTCAACATACAGAAATATACACACTCAATAAGATGTTCCTGGAGTGGTGGAATGTATATGACAGTATGAAGGTGTTGTGCTGAAGGGACAGGTGTGAACAGTGATAGAGATGGTAAGTACTTGATAGGTTTGTTCAGGAGAGTACTAGATGGTATCAGGTAGAGTGCAGATAGGTTAGTAATCGAGTATGGTGACAGGTGGTAAGGACAGCAGATGACAATTACAGGATAGACTAACCCAGTGCAAGGATAGATGGTAGTAGACTTAAGAACTAGCAATCTATGTAACAGTGCAGATGATAGATGGTAGTAGACTCAAGAGCTAGCAATCTATGTAACGGTGCAGATGATAGATGGTAGTAGGCTCAAGAGCTAGCAATCTATGCAACAGTGCAGATGATAGATAGCGTAAGTAGGTTATGGAGGATTCCCCTGTGGGGTACTTATCACTAGTAAATGTTAGTAGTAGAGGGGTCCAGTAGAGAGGGGAAGATCCGGTAGCGAGATACAGGGATCAGTAGCGAGGTTCCGGTCTGCTCCAGGTAGAAGCAACCAGCTGGAGGTTCCGACAGCAAGACAGGCTTGAAAGCATGTGGATACACAAGGCAGGTTGAACGAACGATGTGAGTGAGAACGCCGGCGGTTGAAATAGCCGCTTTGCGGCGCTCAGCGATGACATCATCTGTCTTAAAGGTGTATGCGTACCACCTAGTAAGAAAGGTGGGACGCATATTTGGAAGGAAATAGATTATTAAGGGTACCAGAGGTACCAGAATCTTACACAGAGTTGTGAATGGCTTTGTATGTTGTGGTTAGTATTTTGAATTTAATTCGCTGGGCGATCGGGAGCCAGTGTACGGATTGGCGGAGAGGGGTGGCAGACACTAAGCCGTTGGTAAGATGGATAAGCCTGGCAGGACAATCATGATAGACTGAAGAGAGAATAGCCTATGGGGAGGTAAGCCTATGAGAAGGGAGTTGCAATAGTTAAGGCAAGAGATAACAAGGGAGTAAATGAGTAGCTTGGTGGTTTCATTTGTTAAAAAGGGGCACATTTTAGAGATTTTACAGAGATGAAGTCTGCAAGCTCTTGACAACGCTTGGATTTGGGGCTGAAAGGACAGGTCAGAGTCTAGGAATGCACCTAGTACCCTGGCATGAGGGGAGGGATTGATGGTTGCATTACTAATTTGGATGGAAAAGTCATGGAGGGGGGCACGGGCGAGGGGGAAAATTGCCAGCTCAGTATCTCCGACATTAACCTGTCTTGTATCCCTAACACTAACCCTCCCTGTATCCCTAACACTAACCCTTCCTGTATCCCTAGCACTAACCCTTCCTGTATCCCTAGCACTAACCCTTCCTGTATCCCTAATACTAACCCTTCCTGTATTCCTAGCACTAACCCTTCCTGTATCCCTAACACTAACCCTTCCTGTATTCCTAGCACTAACCCTTCCTGTATCCCTAATACTAACCCTTCCTGTATTCCTAGCACTAACCCTTCCTGTATCCCTAATACTAACCCTCCCTGTATCCCTAACACTAACCCTCCTTGTATTCCTAGCCTAAGCCTTCCTGTATCCCTAACAATAATCCCCCCTCTACCACTAACACTAACACTCACTTTATCGCTACCACCAAGTCCTCCTGTATCATTAACACTAAGCCCTCTGTATCCCTAACACTAACCTTCTTTGTATTCCTAGCACTAATCCTTCCTGTATCCCTAGCACTATCCCTCCCTGTATGCCTAACCCTAATCCTACACTAACCATCCCTGTATCCCTAACACCAACCCTCCCTGTATCCCTAACACTAACCCTCCCTGTAGCCCTAAAACTAACCTAACCCTCCCTGTATACCTAACACTAAACCTTCATGTATCCCTAAACTAACCCTAGCACTAACCCTCCCTGTATCCCTAACACTAATCCTTTCTGTATTCCTAGCACTAACCCTCCCTGTTTCCCTAACACTAACCATTCCTGCATTCCCAGCACTAACCCTTCCAGTATCCCTAATACTAACCCTCACACTAGCCCTCCCTTTAACCTTAAGACCTACCCTCCCATAATAACCTCTATAACACCACAGGCCTGTTCACATCATTGTGCTGTAGTAATGTTACACATGTTTGTGAAATGCAGTGACATTCACTCATTCTGAATGGCACATCAACAAACGTGCGTTTCAGTGCAGCACAGTGCAAGATAAAGCACTACTGTGCATTGTACTACGTTGTGTTATAAATAATTGTATGTGCACCTTTTTTGGTGAGTTAGCAAACTCTTTCAACTGATCGAGCCGACTTAGCGCAACGCACATAATGTGCATAACGTGTTCACGTGTGTACGCAAATGCAGTGGAATGGTGTGAATGGGACCTAACTCTCCCTGTAACCATAACCCTTGCATTAACCCACACTGTAGTCCCAATACTAATCTTCCCAATGTAAAACTCTTGTTTACATAATCACATCTCCTAGTCAGAATATTCTGCACTAAAGATCAACCATTCTTGCGTCTGAACATTCCGACATCAGGATGCCGGTGCTGGAATCAACTCTTCTGTACAAAGTACCCAGCTTCAAAGGAAGATACTGATAGATAGCACTGGGTTTTCAACTTAGAACTGAAGATTGAGTGAAAAGAAATTGAATCAATATCATAGATGAATATATGTAAGACAGGCAGAGTGTCTGTGATGTAAATTAATCTTGGAACACTGTTTGACTTTATAGAGATTTAACCCACAAAACAAATGCCTGTAATTTCTATATTCAGCAGCCGATTCTCTCTGGCTAAAATCTGTATAGAGCACCTTTACTACAATAATAAGCATAGTGCTGCGAAGGATGTGTTTGGAGATATAGAGTTTGGTTCTTAAAGTGATTACATGTTTAATGTATTTTTAGAATTGTTACATAATACTCCAACGGGTGGTCTTTCCAAATAGTTTTACTATTAAGATGGCATTATTATCTCCAACTTTGACTACTTTCAGATGATCCCTGAAAACACATCTCTTCAGAGAAACCTATCTGGCAACCACCTAATAACTGTGCTCTTATTTTCTCCATCAGCCCATCCCCCACAGTTATTACCTCTTGTATCTCTTGACCCTCCCTCTAACGCTCCTTTCACACTATCTGTCCGTCGGACAGATTCAGCAGGAGGAGGAGCAGCAGGAGGACAGCTGTGTCTCCGCGCTGTGTGCGGAGACACAGCTGTCAGTTTCCCATGCATCTCTATGGGGGAAATCGGATGGGAACGGACTGAAATAGGGTTTCCATCCCTCCAGATTTCACGGATCGGATCGTGTCGGATGTCAGCGGACATGTCTCCGCTGCCATCCGATGCCCCATAGGAATGCATGGGGGGACCGTTCAGATCCGCCAAAAAAACGGACAGGCGGATCTGAACGGTCCGCCTGTGTGAAAGGGGCCTTAGATTGTAAGCTCTAACGAGCAGGGTCCTCTGATTCCTTCTGTATTGAAGTGTATTGTATTTGTACTGTCTACCCTCAAGTTGTAAAGCGATGCGTAAACTGTCGACGCTATATAAATACTATATAATAATAATAATATTAATTACCAGGTAACCCTGTGAAATAGTAAGATGTAATAGGCTAAATTATTTAGCAACCCATAATATCACCATGTCTTATGGCCCGTACACACGATCAGAAAATCGTATGAAAAATAACGCTTTCTAAGCAATCGTACGATAATCTGATCGTTAGTACACAGCTTTCGAGAGCCGATCACAACAGTTCATCCGATATTACCTGATGGGACAAGCGCGAAAATTTTTTTCCGTACGATCATTCGTCCAATATCCTCATCGTGTGTACCAGGCATACATTCTTTCTTTCTTTCTTTCTTTCTTTCTTTCTTTCTTTCTTTCTTTCTTTCTTTCTTTCTTTCTTTCTTTCTTTCTTTCTTTCTTTCTTTCTTTCTTTCTTTCTTTCTTTCTTTCTTTCCTTCCTTTCTTCTCTTTATCATGTTATTTTCTCCTATTATACAGATAAATTGTTATTTTTCAGGAGGAATTGAAGACAAAAACTAAATTTTTGTTCTTATTACGGATCAGTGTGAAAGAAGAAGAGGAGTGGACAGCGCCAGCGAGGGAACCCAGAAGAGGAGGTTCACTTTAAGGCAAAAAAAAGATGCTAAAACATACAATATCTTTTTGTTACCTGTTTATTAAAACCATTCATTCCTATCCGCTCTGTCTTGTCTAATTTAGGTGAACAAACTCCAATAATGCCAGTATATTTCCTTCCACCTAAAATCCAGACTGCTTTGCAGGGCACTTATATTCTGCTCTGCCGACCAGCGGGGATACAGACCATATGTTCCAGCAGGTGCCAATGAAGTAGAGGGAGAAGCCTGCTTGGCAGAATTATATGGCAACAGCTGACCATTATTTCTAACACTGAATTACATTTTGTTATGATTTTGACATCACGCTACATCTTGCATTTATTTTCATTACAAATATTTAATTTCTTAATGAGAAACATGTTGACGCTCTTTTCTTTCTGGCAGTCACTCACATTTTGCTTAATAGTATATTCCCATCCAGATCTGGAGTCATTTCTGCCATAGGCGATATGAGATGTTTGTCTGTTTTTGCCTATCTTTCTTAGGAGGAGTTTTATCTTCCCTCTCTATACACCTTATGAAATTGATGTTTATAATAATATGTTGCTGATACTTATGTAGACTATTCTCCTATTCTATGTTTTTGTGTTGCCCTTTCTGCCATATTGGGTCCTGAAGAAGCCATGAATTGGCGAAACCTTGACCTGGCATATCTGGTTTTGGAAGTATTTAAAATTTACAACTATATGCAATGTCCTTTTGAATGTTATCTATTCAAAGAATTCCAAAACCATCAATAGGGTATTTCTAATGTATATACAGTATATTAATTGTTTTAAGATCTTTCAGCCCATGTTCTTAATCTTTGATGTTATGTGTGTATTAATAAAGATATATTGTTTTATAACTATGTGTGGTCCCCCATGCTAAGCCTATAAAATCTATATAGTCTATATATCTATACAGTCTAGTTTTCTATAGGCAGGTCAATCCTGTTTGTATCTATTTGAAAGTCAACACCTTTTTGTCTATGAGACATTTGTCCCATAGAATAACCTATAGAATTCATATCTCTTAACGAGGATCTGCTCACATAATTTGTAATAAAAAACATATTTGCCATTCTGAAGCTTCCCTCTAACCACTTTGTGTTTTATTGTATATATACTATGATTCTGTACTTGCCAAATATGCTGCAGAAACCTCCTTCCACTAAGTCTGGCTGCAGCCATTTTAACTGAAGGACAGCTGAAGCTGCTCCCTGTTCACTTCCTGGATTTATACAGACAGACAGAGGCACACAGACACACATGCATACATATATGTATATACACACACACACATACAAATACATATAGACAGACAGATTGACATACTCACACCACTGCTTGCCTGCACATTTCTCCTCTCTTAAAGAATACTCATGGATCTTTGCAGTCCTGTTATCTCCGCCCTCATCCAGCCCCCTCCAGCTCTGCAGCTCCATGGGGAGTTACCTGGGACAGTCCGCACGCAAACGCTACCTGCCTAAGAATACCCACTCCTCCAGACTGAGGCCCCTCCAGGCAAGGTATTTTGATATTTGCATAACTCTTAACAAGAGCCAGCCCACAGTTTGCATCTGGGGTGGGGTCTCTGAAGAGGAATACTGAAGCGGGGTTCTGTGATGTTTTTAGTAAATGAAGTACAGCCCCCCGCTGGCTCCTCCCACCAGCCACCAACTGCCAGCATTGCATAGAAAAGCACAGAATCCCTATGATTACATCTCTGGGGCTATAACAGGTGTGTAATAAAAAAAGGTTTATTTAAAAATGTACCTACTGTGTTGGGATCACATCACATAGTACAAATGTACCACGCAATGTGGTTGTAGTGTGTTTCCAAAAGTAGTGTATGCACAACTTTTGGTGTGATTTCTTTTTTATATTTATCATTTTATTTGAATTTTCAAAGAAGTCATTACAGAATATATAACACCGTATTAAATTAATGGGTTACAAAGACATTATCCACACTAGTTTTCTCATCTCCGGGATCTAATAACATCCTCCCGAGATTTCCAACTCAATGATATATAGTCCTTTATCAAATAGTCATAGTCAGCCAAGGCAAGATATTGTTAAGACATCAAGTCTCCTTCTCTGTGCCTACTCGTTCGCTCCTTGCCTTTTGTTTACTACGTTGTGCTTTAAATGACCCTAGGTCTCTGCTCTTGTCCTTGTTTCCCCGTTCTTCTTTCTATCCGTTCATCCTCTTCATTACCCCCCCTTTTCTTCTTTCCCTTTTTTCCCCCTAATTACTCCCCCATCTCTCAACCTCAATCCCCCCATTCATACCCCCTGTCATTCAACTCACATTCCCATACCAACAGTGACCGCAACGGGAGAAAGAAAAAAAAAAATACAAGCTAATTCTCCTCTCCTTCCCTACAACTCCCCTCCCCCACTACTGGGACTAGGGACTCCTTCTGTGTTTTGAGATGGTGGTGCCAACAATTGTTTGCCTCTATCCGAAGCTATAAGTGAATTCCATATTCTCCATGTCTTTTTATATTGCTCCTGTTTGTGTTGTGAAGAGAGCAATAAATCCTCCATTTTATTAATGTGTTCTAGTTTTCTTACCCATTCAAGCAATGAAGGGGCTTGTTTTTTTCTCCAATGTTGGGGGATGCATGCTCTTGCAGCATTCATCATGTGTGGTAGTACTGATCTTGCGTATTTCCTCTTTATCTGCCCTGATATCTGTAGGAGGCAAAAGGCGGCTTTTCCCTCGATTTTGAAGTCTGTTACTTCTTGAACTATGTCCCCAATCTCTGACCAAAACGTCTTTATCTCTGGGCAATTCCAAAAGATGTGGTATAAGGTGCCTTCTCCTTCTCCACATCTCCAACACCTGTCTGATTCTTGGGTGTACCACCTATGCATTTTGACTGGTGTGTGATACCACCTCGTCAGGATTTTATAGTTTATTTCCTGAATTTTAGTACATTTAGTTGGTCTAAATATTGCCCTGAACATGCTCTGTTTCTGTGTATCTGTTATTTCTATATTTAGATCCGCTTTCCATTTTTCCAACCATTTCAGCTTCGGATGGTCTAATGGAGTGTTCAGCATTTTATATAGAATAGATAATGGGCGATCTATACCTCCTATTTTCTCACATAGTTTCTCAAAATGTGTCAGTGGTTTCTTAAATTTTTCCGGTTCCGGCAGCGACTCTAAAAAATGTCGCAATTGGAATGCTTCCCATAAGAGTAACCTATATGGTCCCTCCTCATCTGTTAATCTACCAATTGGGGGCCACATCTGCTGACTCGTAAAAGTTTTGATGCCATCTTGTCCTGTTTCCCACAATTTTTTAAAATGCTGTCTCTCTAAGCCTGGGGGGAATTCGGGATTTCCCAAGATCGGGTATAGAGGAGATTCGATTGAAGTTAGGTTTTGTCTCAGGGTCTGCTGATATCCTATTTTTATTGTGTTTCCCAACAGAGGATGTGTTTTCAAAGATTTGGGGAGTGTCTTATAGCACCAAATTGCTCTCTTTAATGAGATCGTCGTTTGAGCTTGTTCCATTTGGACCCACCTTTTCGTTTCCTGATGATGCCACCAGTCCATTATTCTGTTTAAATGGATGGCATGATAGTATCTACGCAGATCAGGTATGGCTAACCCACCCATATTTTTGGGAAGTGTTATAATGTTACGCGCTATACGTGGTTTTTTACCCGCCCAGATATATCCTCCAAACACACCTTGCATAATTCTGAAAAAACTGTTAGGAATATTAACTGGGAGAGCTCTCATAATATATAAATATTTTGGAAAAACATTCATTTTAATCAGGTTGCCTCTTCCAAACCATGAATGGAGGCCTCCCCTCCATTGTTCCAAGATTTTCTTTGTCTCTCCAATCAGGGGGGTGAAGTTTAGTTTATATATATGGGCTAGCTTTGCGGGTATGTGAGTCCCTAGATATTTCACTGCTTTCTCTACCCATGCAAATCCGAAATTGCTCTTTAATCTGTCCTTACTTGCTTTTGATACTCCCACACCCATTGCTTCAGATTTCTTATAATTTATTTTGAAGTTTGATAATTCTCCATATTGTTTGATTTCCTCTAGGAGAACTGGTAGCGATATTTCTGGCTCTGTCAACGTGAACAGCAAATCATCAGCATAAGTTGCAGTCTTATAATGTTCCTTACCTACCTTAACTCCTTTTATATCCTGGTTTAGTCGGACTTTATTCAAAAGAGGCTCTAATGTCAGCACAAATAACAGGGGGGACAATGGGCACCCCTGTCTCGTGCCATTTTTTATACTCAAGGGTTCCGATAGCACCCCATTTGCCTTTACTCTTGCAGTTGGGTTAGAATATACCCTAGTTATTCTCTCGCGCATTATTTCTCCTACTCCTATATACTTGAGCACCGACTGCATGAAGGTCCATTCAACTCTGTCGAAGGCCTTTTCTGCGTCGGTGCTCAATACGATACACGGTGTTTCTGTTTTGGTAACTATGTGAATTAGATTAAGAACTCTAGTGGTACTATCCTTTGCTTCCCTTGCCGCCATGAAGCCCACTTGGTCTAAATGTATTATTTTGGTAAGTGCCTTTGCCATTCTTGCCGCTATAATTTTTGTATAGATTTTTAAATCCAGGTTCAGGAGCGAAATGGGCCTATAGCTTCCGCAATTCGAAGGGTCCTTACCCTCTTTCAATATTAACGTTAAATAGGCCGTTAATGTATCCCTAGGTAGTGTTCCCTCTGGGCCTCTCTCATTAAACAGTCTCTCCATGCATGGTCCCAAAATGGGGGCCAATACATGGAAGTACTGTGGAGTCAGGCCATCTGGGCCTGGCGCTTTGCCATTTTTCATACTTTTTATGGTTTGTTCTATTTCTTTCTGTGAAATATGTCTTTCTAGGTCCTCTTTATCTTCCTTATAGAGTTTTGGTATTCCTGATTGTACCAAGTAGTCATCTATTTCCTTTTGCTCTTTTCCTATTTCCGGCAGGTTATAAAGCAGTGAATAAAAATTCCTGAATTCCTCCGTTATTTGACCCGGCAGTATTTTTTTAACTCCTTCTGGGGAAACAATTTGTGGGATATAGGATCTTACTTTTTGATTATGCACTGCTCTTGCTAACGTTTTTCTGCATTTGTTCCCTGACTCGTACATAATTTTCTTTGATACTTGTATCGCTGCTTTAGCTTTATAATGCATTAAGTCGAGTATTTGCTTTCTTACGAGGGTCAGTTCCCCTACTGTTATATTTTCCTTTTTTTGTTTGTGTTCTGTTTCTAATATTTTAGGCTTGTCCAAAAATGCTAGTAATTGTTTGTTCCTTTCCCTTTTTAATCTTGCACCGTGTTTAATTAAGATTCCCCTTATCACTGATTTATGTGCCTCCCATAATGTACCTATCGCACAGCCCGGTATATCATTAAGATCAAAGTAATCCTTAAGTTCTTTTTGTACCTCTGATCTTACTTCCTCTATCTGTAGTAAACTTTCATTTAGTTTCCAGAATCTTTGTTTAGTTGATTTGACTGAAAAAATGTTATAGATCATCGACACCATTGCATGGTCTGACCATGAAATGCTGTCGATGTCCGTGTGTTTTACCGCTAAGAGATGGGCATGTGGCACCAAAAAAAAATCTATTCTCGAGTAAGTGCCATGTTGGTGTGAAAAAAAAGTATACTCCTTTTCAGTTGGGTGTTGGAGGCGCCATACATCTATCAACTGTTCTTTATGTATATTCTTCCTCATCCGCCGACACATCTCAGCAGATGAAGTAGATTTGGTTCTGGAGGCATCAACTAAGGGAGACAGGGGTGTATTGAAATCTCCTCCCAGAATCAATTGGCCTTGAGTAAATTCTCTGAGTACATTCAATGTTTTAGCGACAAATCTGTCCTGTTGCTTGTTGGGAGAATATAATGTTGCAAATGTCATCTGCAGTTCTCCTATTTTCCCTTTTAGGAAGAGATATCTACCGCTGTCATCGCATAGTTTCTCCTCCAGCTGCCATGGCACCTTACTATCAATTAATATTGATACCCCTCTTGATTTTGATTGTGGGAAGGTTGAGTGATATATGTATGGGAATGCATTGCTTTTTAGATATGGTAAGTTCCCCAATCTAAAATGCGTCTCTTGTATAAATGCTATATTCGCCTTCACTCTTTTGAGTTCTGCTAATAATATTCGCCTTTTTTCGGGTGTATTTAGACCCTTTGCATTGATTGAGACAATTTTTATATTTTCCATTCTACCTGACGAGCTGTAGTACTTAAGCAGAAACTGAGGGGCAAGGAGGTAAGAGGGGGGAAAGAGAAAAAAAAAATGAATCTCACAACACAATCACTCACTCAATCTTTTATTCAACCACCTCACACTATTTCATTCACTCTCGTGCCCTTCCCTGTGGGTCTTTACCCTAACGGGTAGGGCTAATAGCTCTTCCCGGTCAGATCCCAGGTCGGATTATTAAATCCTACTAACACACGGCGTTTTACCGCCACCTGTGTGTTCTAACTTTTTCAAGGAAATACCTAAGGCAATTCCCTCTGTCCCCGTTTCTCCCTCCCTATACTTATTTATATGCTTGTTTACTTTTATTTCTTTATGTCTACCCACCAAAAAATTCTTTCCCCTCTTCCGGGCCTCTCTCCCTACTTAACCCCCTTGTTCCTATACCTCTGAATTATTGCCCTCTTATACCTCTATGTTGTCTTTGTTTATCTTAGAGCCTTGATATCTAACCGTACCTTCCCCATAAACGGCTACGAGAGAAAAAAAAAAAACCCCCAACCCCTTAAATATCAATAACTCAATAACACGTGAATTTCCCATTCTCTCAAATCCCTTATACTCTATTTGGTAAGGGCTAGTGTGCCCCAATTTAGTCCTGTGCAAAAAAAAAAAAAAAAAGAAGAACCCTTAAGTGCGCCTGATAATTACTACCGACTATGTATCTTAATATGGGGTATTATACCCTGAATTCATCGTGAGAGAAAAAAAAAGGGGAGCATATAATATTAAAACCTGGGGGATTAGGAGGTCAGCAAAGCTAAAGCAAGGCCTATACCAAATGCAGCTTTCATATTTAATCATCCTAATCCGCTCTTTTTTCCTCCTGTGATACTGAATCTCTCTATCTCCCTTTTCCAATTAAGTTTCAGAAGTCTATTAATTTAGAGCGGGGTCTGGGGGGTCTAGTCACCCAAGCTTTCCACACTCTCTGTTGGCATATTCTATATTCAATTCTGAGCTCTATTATATACTACTACATAAAACACCCCATAAAAAAAAAAAAAAAAACAACCCACCCCCTAAATATCAATAACTCAATAACACATGAATTTCCCATTCTCTCAAATCCCTTATAACTCTACTTGATAAGGGCTAGTGTGCCCCAAATCCGTCCTGTGCAAAAAAAAAAAAAAAAAACTTCTATTGAAAGTTAATACAGTGAAAAAGAATCTACCCCTTAATTTCCATCTACTCTTAGTGCAATAAGTGAACGAAAAGGAAAAAGAAGAAAAAAAAAGGCAAAAAGTTGCAACAACACTTCAATTAAAATATTAATACGTTAGTGAAGAATATATCTCTAGTTTCTGTGTACTCTTGGTGCGAAAACCAAAAAAAAAAAAAAAAAACAGAAAAAAAATTTAAAACCCCCAGAGACATAGCAACAACACTACTATTAACAATTGATATAGTGAAGAAAAATATACCCCTAATTTCCATATAATCTTAGTGCAGAAAAAAAAAAAAAAATATTACAAAAACACTCCTATTCAGAATTATTACATTAGTGCAGAAACTCCCCTTATTTCCATATACTCTTGGGTGCAAAAAGAAAAAAAAGGAAAAAAAAATTATAACACCCCCAAATCTCCTCCATAGAGTAAACAGGGGGGGGGCCTAGACGAGGGCGTCTATCCCCTTCATCCTCGACCCCTCCCCTCTCACTACCAACAGGGTTGCGTCCATCCTCGTCCTTACTGATCTCCGGAACCCCCCAGAGGTCTGGTCCCTCATGGTCCCTAGACTGGTGTCTCTAGAACTCTAATCCCTTCCCACCCTCCTCCCCTCCTTCTCTCGGGTTTGCGGAAGGTCTCTAAGCGGGTTCCCGTTGATTTTCCCCAACCAATTAGGGATCTCTATCGCTGGGACCCCTAGGAAGTCAAACAAAGCCGTCCGGTCTTGAAAATTGCGCAACGTGAAGAAACGGCCATCTCTGTTAAATGTTGCTGTAAACGGGAACCCCCATCTATATGTGCATCCCTCTTGCTTAGCTAATTCCAAAATGGGTTTCAGCATAGCTCTTCTTTTTAGAGTTCCTTTAGAGATATCTGAGAAAACCTGAATGGTCATTCCCTCCATTTTCCACTCTCTAGTGTTCCGGGCCAACCTCAATATCAGTTCTTTCTGGGCATAATAATGCAATTTGCATATTACGTCTCTTGGTCTTTCCTGATCTCTCTTCAGTGGGCCGAGAGCCCTGTGAATTCTGTCAAACTCTATTTTACCCGGGTAGCTTGCCCCCATAATCTCCTTCCATAAGTTGTTCACTGTATCTTCCAACTGTGTATCTTTCAGTGACTCTGCCAGGCCTCGAATTCTTAAATTATTGCGACGGCTTCGATTCTCCATATCTTCCATCTGAAGTTGTACCCTAGCCTCATTTTCACTCTGGTGATCTGCCTTCCTCTCCAGTACTGCTAGCCGTTCTTTTATTGCAGCAATTTCTGCGTCTTCCTTTCTTTGGTTAGAGGACAGTACTTGAAGCTCTGTTTTAATGAGCTGAATTTCCTTTTTATGTGTCTCCTCCACCCGATTCACTAGCAGTTCCATATCCTTTTTGGTCGGAAGCGAGCTAATCATGGCTCTAAATTCCGCCATTTGCGCTGACCACTGGGCGTTCGGGGAGGGTAGGGTTTGCTCTTTTTGGAATTTGGAGTCTGGCCCCAGGTCCCTTTCCTCTAGGGGTGACGTGGCTCTAGAGTCTGTGATATCACTAGATTCCCAATCTGTCTGTGTGTCCCCCATCTCCGCCATATTGCTTGCTGTTGTGGTTTTTAGGCTAGTAGAAAGGAATTTCCTTATCTCTCCTTCTGGCTTCCCTGGGGTTTTCCCAGTGTTCTTTTTAACCTTGCGTTTTTTTGTAAGTGTCATACTAGTTCTTTATCTTACGGGAAATAGTTCAGTGATGTAACAATCAGGGGCACCCTTCCGTTTTCTGGAGTACTTTATCAAACCGTGTGTGTTCCCAGGTTTATGTACCCCTCATCACAACTTCAGCATTTACAGGTTCCTCCCAGTGTTCCAGATCTGTGTTAGCCTTTCCCCTTTGCTTTCTATCAGTCCACTGGTGTTAAGGGGCAGTTAGCTTTGTTTCTAGTTTTACAAATCACGTCCTCTTCTACCCCCTTCCAGGTCTGTCTCCCATGTAGCCATATATTTATGCTACACTGTAGAGAACTCTGGCAGTTTATTTATTCATAAATTCTTAATAGAAGTCAGGGGGTTTCACTCACGGTTTGAAGAAGGTGGGATCCCCTCTCCAGTCCTCTGTCTTCGGGTGGATCCTGTGCATCTGGGACTGTGTTCTTCTCCAATTGCCTGTGTTAGACCATGCAGCCCAGAAAGTTGAGTGGGGAATGTAGGGTGATCCCCCCACTTTCAACTGGGGCTATTGTAGGGCTCTTGAGCAATCAGTGGCATCTATCTGTTGAGACTGGCTGCTTTACAGACCCTCGGTTGTAGTACCCAGAGATTCGGGATTCAATTGCGGGGACTGCCACTCCACATGGACTTGTGGCGTCAGCTACCGCCACCGCACTGGCCTCGCTCCCGTTCTCTCCCTTCTCTTTATACAGGGCTTCAGGTGTGTGAGGCCACTAGCATAAATGAGTTCTAAAGGTGTATTAAACCCAAAAGCAAACATTTATTAAATGGACGCTTACCAATTCTTAGATGTGATGGCTGTATTCGTTTTATTTTTTAAGCTTCCTTTCCTTAGTTTTCATCAGGTAATCCTGTCAGTAAGTCTGTTGTTTTTCTACAGAACAAGCTGTCCTGCAAATTTAGCAGTTAGAAGGTTGAGACAAACCATTTACCACTTACAGGGGTGCTTAATAATTATCTTCAATTTATTCATGTAAAAGCTTTATCCCAAAAGGGAAAATAAAAAAACTGTTGCTGTAACTGTTTGTGTGACTGCAGTCTGCTAGTACATCTAACACTCCTCTCCCCCCAGACTGACAATGCTGCTGTCCAAAGGTGCCCCCTGTGCTCCTTCATCCAGAGTGGGAGCATTCTAATACAGGAGGTGTGTTACTGGCCAGACCACCAGGTGAAAACAAAGGGAAAAAAAAACCTAAAAAAGAAAACTAATGCAGCTACCACATCTAAGGATTGGTAAGCTGCAATATATGAAATTTTTGGTTTTGGGTTTAATACTGCTTTAAGTAGAATTATAGAATGAGAAAAATAGCTGGAAGCAGTTAAGGGCATGAAGACGAAAAACATCAAGAAAGCATTGAGTATGAAAGAGAAGCAATTTTGGTGAGAGAACAGGAGAAGCAGATGTAAACAGGAAAAAAAAAACCTACAGAGGTAGACGTGAGAGCAAGCGTGACGCTGGGAAAATAATATAAAATGAACTGTAGAGGGTTTAAAAGAACAAACAGGGCATGCTTTAAGATTTTTTGCCAATATTTGAAGTGTCTTGTGATATACAACATCATGACTTTGGCTCCTTTTAAATCACTGGACAGATCGGGTCCGCCTGTCCGTTTTTCAGGTGGACCTGATCCAATGTTCTCTATGAGGCGGCGGATGTCAGCGGATGTGTGCTGTCACCCACTGGCATTTCATCTGATGACAATTGGATAGAAAAAGACATGCAGTCTGTTTCCATCTGACCGCCCCATAGAGAACAGCAGGCTGTGTCTGTGTCTGCTCTGCATAGTGGAGCTGACATGGACCTGTCATCCTCCTGCTCAGGGGGAACCAGCGGAGAGATCCCCTGCTGAGCTGGTGGATCTGCTTAGATGGATTCCGCCCCGTGTAAAAGGGGCTTTACATGACTACTTTACACTGCTGTGCTCTAAAGTGGGTATAGCCGCACTTTTCATCGTCTTACTGCTGGGAGGACCAAAGATGGAAGATAGACAGCATTCAAAGTCGCCCACTGGCAGTATAGATGGAAAAGAGCATTTATAGAATTATCCACATAGAGGGGGTATGGTGGTTGCCTTAATCCCTATTAACTTGTACAAAAAGAAAACCCTCTTTGGATTGGGACTTTATGGCAACTAACACAACTTTATTTTAGGCCAAGAAAGGTCTATTGTAAAGATTCCTTGTATTTTTATTAGGACAAAACTTCATAAAAATTCTTGATATAAGAAAACAGTATCATACATCACATAAATTCATTAGCACGAGTACATGTGGAGAAGTTTGTACAACATGCTGAGTTGCTAGTCAGTGGTAAACTGTCCAACGCGTTTCAAGATATAATGTATATGTATCTTCATCAGGGATGTGCAATACCACTTCTGAAAAGTACAACAGGCAATGAGCTACAGACTTTTCAAAAATAAATGTGACAATCATATGTATACACACAAAGGAGAATAGTGCAAAAAAAAAAAATTACACAAAATATACAAAAAATACCATAAAGCAAGAATACAGTGTGTATATATATATATATATATATATATATATATATATATATATATACATATACAGTAAACCCCCGCTCCATCGCGGTTCAGTTTTTGCGGTCCCGGTATATTGCGGGTTTTTTTGTAATGTTATTTTACTATATAAATCATTAAAAATGAAATATTTTTGTGTTTTCCATAGCTCTTGCTATGTCTCTCAGTATCTTTTATGTGTTTAAATGAGTTTCTATTGTTTTAAAAGTGTGTTTAAAGACCTTAAAATGCTTTTACACGTACAGTGACAGTAAAAAAAACATGCCTACAATGCATTTTAATAGGGTTTTTCTATTTCGCGGATTTTCACTTTTCGCGGCTGGGTCCGGAACGTAACCCCCGCAATGGAGGGGGCTTTACTGTATATATATATATATATATATATATATATATATATATATATATATAGCAATGTGCACCAAGTATCCCAGTTCTGTCCCAGCCATACCTGTAACCCTCAGGTTGAGAAGGACCGTCCACCACCGCCTATTGATGCAAGAGCCAAAAATAGTAGAGAAAAGAACCTCCTCCTGAAATAGATATCTGCATGAAAATATATATGAATATACATGTCTATTATGCACATATGAAACCATACATGCTGCTCTCATTCCACTATTTTCAATAAAAAAGGGGGGCGGATCTTAGAAGTGTCCTGGCGGTACTTGTGGGTCTGTGTGTATTTCCAGGGACTTCCTACAAAACAGAGCATGGCCAGGATTGTTCTCTTGGAAAACAGGTATAAAGACATGTTATTAGGTATCGGACCCAGAACATGACAACCTTGCTCATCTTTAAAATGCTTCTTGGTTTGCAAATGAAAATGTGTCTCTGGTTTTCTGATTTAATTATTAAATGAAAAATTCTGTATATTACAATATATTCTTTCATGTGAAGAAGGCACTTTGACAAACCTAATAAGCTATGATAAGCTGACAGGCTTGTTCTACAGCACAATCCACTGCGACCTCTCGATGTGCAGTAATGGGTTACTCCTTCTATAATATGGCGTGTAGCTCACACATATGATAGCTGGGGAAGACTTGATATCTGAGCCCGAAAGACTCATTTTCACCTTGCCAGGCATGTCTTGGTCCAGTAATTGAAGTTTTCCTTGATGTATGCTGCCTGCAGCTGCTACAAACCTGCTTCAAGCTTCTGGCAAGCCATTAAAAAATGTGGGCTATCTGGAACAATTACCAACTATTAAATAGATTAACCTGTTACAATATGCCAGTCACACGCAGAATTTCACATGTGGAATGATTTTAAAGCATACAATTTTAATGTCTTAATACAGAAAATGTAACCCTTATTAGCTTATTGTTATGGCATATATAGTTATACATGATGGGAAGAGGTAAAGGATCTAATACAAAGGAGGATTTAATGTAATTTTCTGACAGTAGCCACATATCACTCCTCCGTGCTGTGGCACTGTGGGGGACTTTGATCCTTCCAATGTTTCTTTGAGTGGGCAACAGTCAGACAAGTAAAATATGAGTACTGCAGGTCACACCTCCTGAGAATCAATTTTGAAACCTTTAAAAGAAAACTCAATTTTTGTAGAAATAGATAGATAGATCCCATAGTTTGTAAACGCGATAACTTTTGCGCAAAGTAATTAATATACGCTTTTTGGGATTTGTTCCACCAAAAATGTGTAGCAGAATACAAATTGGCCTAAACTGATAAAATAATTTGATTTTTTACATTTTTTATTGGGAATGTTTTATAGAAAGTAAAAAATATTTTCTGTTTTTTTCAAAATTGTCGCTCTTTTTTTGTTCATAGCGCAAAATCTATAAACCGCAGAGGTGATCAAATAGCACCGAATGAAAGCTCTATTTGTGGGGAAAAAAGGACATCAATTGTATTTGGGTACAGTGTTGCAAGACCGCGCAATTTTTCGTTAAAATAACACAGTGCCAAATCCCAAAAAATGTCCTTGTCTTTAAGGGGGTAAAACCTTCCGGAGCTGAAGTGGTTAAAAAAATCCCCTTTTATTGCTCTCGGCCTTCTCTCTAAATTTCTTTTTTTGTTGCCTAGATCTGACTTCCCGTTAGAGGGTGTCTACGTTTGTTCTACATGGTCCTTCTGGATGTAGGAACTTAGCCACCCTCTCTTGCTCACTCCAGAGATGGACTATGGGATTTGTAGTGTTTATAGAGCAGTGAACATGACCGCAACTAACATGACCTGCTTGTGAGAGAGGGAAAAGGAGAGGTTCAGGAGCTCACAGAGGACGTTACAAGAAGAAAGAAAAACACAGTAAGAATTGATTTAATGAAAAATAAATCACAGGGTTATAAAGTAGAGGATGTGTACGGAATATTTTTGGAAAATAAAGATACTATTTACTCTCACTTTAGGTTCTGGGAAAATATGTCAGCCACATATGCAGCACATTGTTATCAATGAATCAGCTGACTCATAAACTTACATTTTGAGAGCGAGCAATAAAGCACAACCATTGTGCAGTACTACAAAGCAAATAGCACCTTAGGTCTAAGTTTAGTTAAATAAAAAATAAAATAAAAAATCAGCACAAGGGATGGAACTTACATTCAATAAGAAGTGTCCCTTGTGCTGATGGCCACTTGACTTTCAGTAGTTGCCTCCCTCATACCTCCGCATTGGTAATCCTCCAGTACTGTGGGAGTTTATAAAGGCACTGGACCTTCATTGGCACTTATGAAGACAACTATACTCACCCTTTCTGTTCTCCTCCTTCATTCATAGAAGCTGTGCTATAACTTCTATGAATGAAATGCGACCTATGAATGGGCATATAAATACATTTCCTCCTCCTCCAATCATAGAGCAGGAAGATATAGTACTGATTTTATGAATGGAGGAGGGGGGCAGGAAAGGTGGGCTGAGTCCGCACTCTTGATGAGTGCCTATGACAGGTCCAGCAGCTGTATTAACCCCCGCAGCACTAAAATATGATCACTGCAGGTGTATCACTGCAAGGGGTGCAGAGGACTTCAATAAGACAAGCAGTTATCAGCACTTCTCACTGAAAGCAAGAAATGTCCCTTGTGTTGTTTTTTAAGTTAACTAAACTTAGGCTTTAATGGACAAATATGGCTGTACCAGGGGCGTAACTACAGGGGTTGCAGGGGTTGCAATTGCAACCGGGCCCAATGCTCCAGGGGGCCCAGCATTGGATAGGAGGGGCGGCAGTGGCAGCCTGTAGAGAAATCACTGTCCTCCTTTTTCCTACTGTAGCTGCAGAAAGAAAATGGAGGAGATTGGTTCCTCTGTATGCTGCCCCCCGCTACTCCTCCTATCCAGTTCACTTGTGTTCTGCTGTCTCTGGGCCCCTATGTGTTCCCTTGGTCCCCCCCCCCCCCACTGTGATCCCTCCCCTCTCCCGCCGGCCGCTGCAGGGGATGTGTCACAATAGAGAACCAGGAAGGGGTCGGTAAATATGTAATATTTACCAGCTCCTTGCTTCTCTAAATGGTCATAGTCAGTGACATTGTAAAAAAATAAAATAAAATGATAAAAAAATACAATTAAAATACCAAAAAATAAAAACTGCTGACACCAGTGGGTGAACTTCCAGGATCACAAAGGTCACACTTGCGACCGGCCCTGAAATTCGGGGAGGCCCCAAGATGGCAGGAAGGGGGCCCACTGCAAAACTTGTGAAAGGGACCCGCTGTGGGACCGTAATAAAGGGCCCCGCAAGGGGAGAAAAGGGCCCCAGGATCAGTGGGAAGAGCCCCGGGCTTGAAGGGAAGGGCCCTGGCCAGGGGTCCGGGGGGGGGGGGCCCTTCATGGTTTCTTGCACCGGGGCCCTGAAGGTTCTAGTTACGCCTCTGGGCTGTACACATGGTATAAGTGCAAACATGGTTATGGTTATTAAAACATGAATGCATATTGTTAATACTGTATTTTTAACATGAAACTGATGTCCTTTACAGGGAGATACAAGTTAAAAAAAAAAAGACAATACATTACCTTTTAATGAAAACATAAAATGTCTTCCTATTTGTATCTAGGAGGAAGCGTGTCATTATTTATCTCCGTACAATATTGTATCATTTTCTGGCCTCATTCTATTTAGCTGTAACTATGCAGCTAAATATACAGCATGACTATAATTAATTATACAGAGATTGATCTCATTTGCATATACAAGTGCCATGTTGCTATAGCAAAACATTATTCCAATTAAACATTGCCCCTAGTGGCTAGAATAATACATCTCTCGTCTTGACCAAAAGAACCTTCTGCACATAGAAATATTCATGATTATTTGGCAAGAAGTCACATAATTAATACCATATTTTTTTTCCTTTCGTCAGGTCTGATGATAGTGAACAGTTTTGATCAGGAATGTATTCTACTTATCACTCCATAATAAATACACGCTTAGTGCTGATTCACAATTACCAATGACAATTTCCTTATTATGTACAGACAGCAGCCATTTACTAGGTGCACTGGGGCATGGAATATTTTAATAAGTTTTGGCATCTTTTTATAATTGTCCCCAGAAATTCTAGTTTCACATAATTTAAACTTGGTGAACAGAGATGATTAGGAAGGTGACATCAAGCAAGGAAAATGAGAATAACCTGAAGTACATGAATCTGTCTCTGCTTTGCTGTGTTGGGTTTATAAAAAAAAAAAAAAAAAAAAAAAATATTTTTTTTTAAACAAAAAAAAAATGTCCTCTAGATCAGCAATCTGTATTACAAAGATTTCAATACAATTTATAGCAAATCTTTACCTTTGCTTGTTCTGAAGGTTTTGAAATGATTTTAGTGTACCTAAAGAATCTGGTGGGTGGTATAGATAGACTGATAGATGTTAATAAAATTAGAATGTTTTTATGAATAAACGTTTAGGGGGCAGTCTAAGACAATTTAATACCAAAAGAAGCCTAGTATTGGCAAATATGATGATTTCACACCCCCCACCCCACCGCTGTGTATGGGCCATTTACACTAGGGAATGGAAACCAGATGTGGGTACAAAGCTTTGGTCTGTTAAAGAGATTGGCATTCCCTGGGTGCAGGTATGAAATGCAAACATGGCCTAAATAGACCGTGTGAGGAGATGAAAGATATAAACAGAAAATCTATAAAATGTGGTTTCAGATGCAAATAACAACTTGTATTTTTAAGAAGACTAGAGGACAGGTTTTGTGTTTGTATGCAATTGAGATTGATACGGTATCAAACATATACAGATTCAGAATATGTATAGTCCACAATATTGCAATGTGGGAATATGCAGTAATGCATGTTAATTGCTTTGCTGCGATTTGGTTCCATTTATTCTGAATGACACTCCAACACACCTTGCTGAAACATGTGCATTGCAGCACACAGCACAGTACAATGCATGGCAACGGCTTCTGTTTAGAAAATTCAGGTTTAATTTCTATGACTTTGAAATGCGTTGCCTCGACCATTCATTTTAAAATAGGCTGCTTAATGCAGCGCTTGTTAACATGGGAAAAACACACTTTTGTTTGTTCCTTAAATGGTCACCATAAATGCTGCAATCTGACTAAATTGTTGTACGATCAATTTTAGATTTACCAAAATATCTAATATCAGGACTTACCTAAACTATTTAATCAATTGAATGATCCGATCAGATTCAACTGTCAGTTTTTTAGGCGGACCTGATTGGATCCTCCATGCATCCCTATGGGGCAGCGGATGTCAGCGGTGACATGTCCTCTGACACCCGCTGCCACCTGCATCCGATCCTGTCCGTGAAATCCAGATGGATGGAAACCCTATTTTCCATCCGTCCGGGAGATCGGATGAGAAGGGACAGGCGGTCCGTTCTCATCTGATTCCCCATAGAGAGCACACGCAGTGCAGAGATGGAGCTGTCATCCGCCTGCTCAGCGGGGATCGGCGGATCAATCCCTACTGAGCAGAGAACAGCCTGCACCAGACAGCGGACCATGTGAAAGGAGCCTAAAGAAGGTTGTACAATTGTAATACATGCAGTGAGCTTAAAGCGGAGTTCCAGCCTTTTTTTTATTTATTTTTTTTTTTAAATCACCCCCGTGATACTCATCAATTATGTATTAAAAATCAGGATATGCTACATCTGACGTTTTCTGTGTTATTAAAAGTGTTGGTACTCACTGTACCCTCCTGACCCAGCAAGTGTCCACCCTAAGTGTGGGCATCTGAAGTCCACTAGGAGTCTCTCCTGGGATAAGGTGCTGCTGGCTACCAGTGGTACTTAATCCCAGCCATAGCAATGGAGCCTAGCATTGCGTCATTTCCGTTTTACACCGGATTTGCACTGCCAATTTAATTGCAGCTTGTGACTTCATACAACAGAAGTCTATACATGCCGCAAAAAGCAGTGCAGGAACCTTTTTTCCAAAGTCGCTGCGACATGAGTCACAGCTATTTGAAAACAGTTCCATTGCCGGCAATGGGGTGCGACTTGTCATGCAATTTGGAACTATCAAATTGCTTGACAAATTGCACTGGTGTGAATGGGGGCTAATGGTATCACACCAAGATATATATATATATATATATATATATATATATATATATATATATATACATATTCTTACAAAAGTGAAAACACCCCTCACATTTTTGTAAATATTTTATTATATCTTTTCATATGTCAACACTGAAGAAATTACACTTTGCTACAATGTAAAGTAGTGAGTTTACAGCTTGTATAACAGTGTAAATTCACTGTCCCCTCAAAATAACTCAATACACAGCCATTAATGTCTAAACCGCTGATAACAAAAGTGAGTACACCCCTAAGTGAAAATGTCCAAATTGGGCCCAATAGCAATTTTCCCTCCCCGGTGTCATGTGACTCGTTAGTGTTACAAGGTCTCAGGTGGGAATGGGGAGTAGGTGTGTTAAGTTTGGTGTTATCGCTCTCACTCTCTCTTACCCTTCACTGGAAGTTCAACATGGCACTTCATAGCAAAGAACTTTCTGAGGATCTGGTAAAAAGAATTGGTGCTCTACATAAAGATGGCCTAGGCTATAAGAAGATTGCGAAGACCCTGAAACTGAGCTGCAGCATGGTGGCCAAGACCATACAGTGGTTTAACAGGACAGGTTCCACTGAGAACATGCCTCGCCATGGTTGACCAAAGGAGTTGAGTGCACATGCTCAGTGTAATATCCAGAAGTTGTCTTTGGGAAAAAGACATATGAGTGCTGCCAGCATTGCTACAGAGGTTGAAGGGGTGGGGGGTCAGCCTGTCAGTGCTCAGACCATACACTGCACACTGCATCAAATTAATCTGCATGGCTGTCGTCCCAGAAGGAAGCCTCTTCTAAAAACGATCAACAAGAAAGCGCGCAAACAGTTTGCTGAAGACAAGCAGACTAAGGACATGGATTGGTGAATATTGATTGGTGCGCTAAACAAAATAATATTCTTAAACAAGATGATTATTGCTTCCCAAACAAATATGTGTAACAATACCATGTGACATCAAATAATTCATAAAAGTGAATATGCTGTGACATGGGTGCAGTTGCAAACAAATATAAAGTCCATCAAGTAGATGACAAATGGGTGGGAAGTGCAGTAAGTAGTAGGTGCTTGAAATAATCCAAAAGAAGAAGAGTGAAGTGGTATAGAATCCCAACACCAGCTGCTAATCCTGCTTACCAGATGGATATATCATTGGGGCATTATCAATATGCAATGGCATGCAAAGTTCACCCTGGTGTGACCACTCAAAGAAGCCTCTTACCAGATGTCTCTGTCAACATGCGTATCTTAGATATTTCCACTGGCTTGGTGGTAATGGTGTCCTGAGAAATCCCTAGATTAGCAAACAGCTCACTCCTCTATCAGAATGATTCAAATGATGGCTCCAGTGTTGTCATGGAATGAAAACAAAGAGGCCGCCCATAGTGCATTATCCTTATTTTATTAAAGAAATTTAGGCAAACGTACTTACAGGAAGCTGTTCTTTGTGTATCGCATTACATGAGCAGAGCCGATTCAGTACCCTGTGTCCGGCTGCAGCACGGACACTAAGGATGACGTGGGTGGCGGCGCGTCAGATATGGTTACATTTTGTGTCTTTCCTGAAGAAGTAGGCTCTAACCTTTGAAACGCATTGAATGTGAAGACCCCATTTTCCATCTTTTTGACTGTAATTAAAGGGTTTAGTAATTATTGCTATCCATGTAAAGAGATATGGGCAATGGACTTTTAATGATGAATATTAAATGATGAAATAAAATTTCCATTATTGTATTTGTAAAAGTACATATTTCAGAGGTATATTTTGTATGTATGTATGTATATATATATATATATATATATATATATATATATATATATATATATAAAGGAGTGTTGGTGTGGTACCATTAAAGTTCTACTTAGATTCATTTAATGGGTTTTCTGTAAACAAGGTTGGCAAAACTTAGCTAATGCAGCTAAAAGTCTGTCATTTAAAGGGAGCATCGCTGCTGCTGCTGCTGCTGCTAAATGACAGGTTCCTGCCAGCTTCTCTTCAAATTGTACACAAGCTGGGAGTTATGATCATTTTTAGTTAATGATTTCATCTGGTATCTCCACCCTTTTGTTCACAATTTGAAACAGAAGCTTGTGGGAATTTGTAATTTAGAGGTGGTAGCGACACTGCCATTAAATTACTGACTTCTGGCTGCCTTAGCCAGAGGTTTGGGCTGGCAGGAGACCTGGCCAAATCTGGGGAGTTTGTTTGGTTGAAAATGCGAACAGGCTGGATACAGGTCAAACTCATGTTCAACCAAAACCCTACTCTTCATAAGGTTTATTTTTAATTTTGCATGAAGACAGTCGTTTTATACATTATATAAAGATTCTGCTTTATTAGGCTGGTAATGTGTAGAGTAACTGAAACATCTGCCCTAAAGGTACCCATTGACCATGCTTTCATTCATCCCTCTGCTTGTCTGATTCAGCAGAGAACCAGTGATGGCCCTATTGACTGTCCTATAATAGCCTGCATGGATTTCTGGATTTATAGAAAAAAAAGCAGCAACTGTCCTTATAGGTCAAAGTGTTACTAAACCCACAACAGTAAAATCAGTCTGTATATGCAGTAAAGCATGCTTGTTATACTCACTGTGGAAGGGGTTAATCCTCTGCATTCCTCCGCACTCTGCCTATGCTCAGTTTGATGTGTATTGCTAGAGAGTAATCAGCACAGGGCCAATTAGCACTGTCCAGAGGGTCAAGGGTTATGCAGCCTCATCGGACAGTCAGAGGAGAGTGAAGACTCCTCCCACAGGCTTTAACAAGACACTGATAGAAGTCACAACACTGATACATACTGCTGATGAGAAAAAGTATTTCGCAGTTTACATTTACTAAAATAATTGCATTTCCTTGTTATGTGTACTGTAAGAGACTAGATATAGTGAACGCAGGGCCCTGGGTTTAGTAACATTTTAATGGACAACAATTCATTCTTATGCCTGATCATGCCAGAAAAAACCTTGCTCTATTGATGAAATATATTTGAAATGCAATATTATATTAAAACTGACTTTTTAAAGGGGGGATGATCCAGCCCTTGGATTTCTGAGGATCCTATGCTATACCTAGTAGCTTTACTTTGAAGAGTATGACACCATTCTTCTGTGCATTGAACTGAGTCTCTGTATGCTGTAACCTCACCTCTGAAAATGTTCTACAGATTTGTATACTTTCTAAAACTCTTCCTTGCAAGTATCTGTGCCTTCAACTGTTACAGCTGAAGAGTATGAAGCCCCTATAGAGATACTTCAGCTTCAGAGACTTCTACTTTCTGACACTGAGACATTTGGTTTCTGACCTTTCTCTTTTGTCAGCAGCCAGGGCAGAAACTCCAACTGCGAGCCTGATTTCAGCTATTAGCTAAAATGCATGGGCTGAATTTCTGTGTAATGATTATAGATGTTCCATGTTACATACACCTCCAGGGATATTGACCCTATTGATGACGCAAAGGTACGCATAAGACCCCGTTTAGACAGGGGCGACACAACTTGGCGGGGCAACCTGTGAAGTCGTGGTGCACAGCGTGCACCGTGACCTCCGCGCGACTTGCACGGACTTCATATCATTGAAGTCAATGCAAGTCGCCTCCAGGTCGCCCCAAAGTAGTACAGGACCCTTTTTCTAAGTCGGAGCGACTTATGTCGCTCCTATTAGAACGGGTCCTGTACTATTCAATGGCAAGCGACCCACCGCGACTTGTCAGGTGACCAAGTCGCCTGACAAATCGAGCTAGTGTGAATGGGGTCTAAGAGTTAATATCCCTGGAGGAGGTGTAACATGAAACATGACTTGGCATTGCTGGAAGATTGGTCAAAGCAGTGGAAACTGCAGTTCAATGTTTCCAAATGTAAAATAATGCACCTAGGGAAAAAGAATCCCTTGATAGACTACAATATTGGGGGTACAGTGTTGACCAGCACTACAGAAGAAAATTGTTTGGGGGTACTGATTTCAGATGACTGTAAAATGAGCAAACAGTGTGGCCATGCAGTGATAAAAGTGAATAGAGTTCTAGGTTGCATTTGTAGAGGGTCACCAGCCGAAGAAAGGAGGCTCTGATTCCCCTATATACAGTAGATCATTAGTTTAACCTCATTTAGAATACTTTGTCCAGTTCTACAGACCTCACTTACAAAAGGATATTTCTAAGATAGGATGGGTCAGAGACTGGAAATAAAAATGTTGAAATATTTGAGGGATAAAACATTAGGAGAGACTGGAGGAATGGAGAGAAAGGAGAGACATGACTGCAACCTTTACATACATCAAGGGGGTGAATAAGGTTTAAGAAGGCAGGATTTTCAATATGAAACCAAAATCAAGAACACGGGGACATGACCTCAAACTAGCAGTAGGAAAGTTCAAAACGAATCTTATTATTTTAGCGAAAGAGTAGTTGATGCTTGGAATAGACTTCCAGCAGAAGTAGTGAGTCAGTCAACAGTAGGGGATTCAAATATTCTTGAGGCAAACATTGATTTATGAGGCTGGTGCTATCTGACTTGTTGTAGTTTCTGATGCACACATCAAGAAGCTCACAGTGTGCAGTAAAATCAAGAAATTTCTGTACATGGGAGGAGACTGTACAACTGTGTAAACAGAAAGAAAGCAGTGCCAGCTTAGTAAAGCATAAGGTTTATTAATACAAAAAACACGTAGTGACTTACTCTTAGGTAAGTAAAGGCCAGTACGGTAGGTGAATGGAATCATCCATCTTCTTGTCTTGGATACCGTTGCAGAAAGGAGGGGTGCGGGGTGCCGGTGGTGCATGGGGGCTGTTGTCTGGCAGCCTGTCTGATGGTGCTGTGGTGGTGGAGGACTCTCAGTGGGGCTCCACTTCCTACTTCCTGTCAGCCCGACATAACTTCCTGTGAGGCGGAGGGAAAGATGGGCGTTGCTAGCTTTCGGAGCATCCGTGCTCCTTCATTAGGCAGGCTGCCAGACAACAGCCTCCGCGCACCACCGGCACCCCGCACCCCTCCTTTCTGCAACGGTATCCAGGACAAGAAGATGGGTGATTCCATTCACCTACCGTACCGGCCTTTACTTACCTAAGAGTAAGTCACTACGTGTTTTTTGTATTAATAATAAACCTTATGCTTCACTAAGCTGGTGCTGCTTTCTTTCTGTTTATTCTCCTCAGAGCCTCTCCTGGCTCCAGCTGGCAGCCGCTTTTCGTGGGCACCCTTCCACCTCATCCTTTTTTATATTTTCTACCCATTTTTTACTTTCTATATTTTTACCTCTTTACCTCATGGTATGCCACCCACCAACATCAGAGAGCGCCATGTAATCATTGACTTTATGCTTCTACAACTGTGTAAGACTGAAGGTAAAGCTTTAAAGGAAACTTGTGCTGAAAGAAATATTTAGGAAGTCATTATGTCCTCTCCTTATTAAAATATGGGGGGGGGGGGGGGGGGGGAGTTGACTCGTTGTTATTCTGTCCCTTTGGCTTTATTGCTGACCTGGAAAAATATGCATATCTGGAGTCCTGACATTATCTACAGGCCCTTCTATGGGTTCAATTGGAGTTTATTTCACAATTCCTGTCTGCAAACGCTGTACATGCCAATTAAGGATATGAGATCTAACCAGTGGATTCTAAAATGGGCAAATTACTTATAAGAACCAAGTGGAAAGTTTGTATACTGTCCATGGTGGTGTTTTTTTAATTTATGTATTTAAAGGATCAATTAAATGAAAACCTGACAACATTAAATAATAAAGAACAAACATATACCCGATAGCCTCTAAAAATGTGTAATGTGTGACCATTCATTAAGTTCTTATTAAATATTATAAAAAAAAGTTTAATTTCATAGCATTGAAAATATAGAGAAATAATAAATATAGAAAAAGTCCATGAAGAAGATCTTTCACCATCCAGTGAAAATGAGAACAAAGTTCAATTTTGACAAAAGTGAAGTAATAGCTTCTTACCAAAAAAAGGAAACCCCAGAATTCTTTGGTGGTCTTCAGATTTCATAATGGTCAAGACATGCAGTGCCTGAAGCAGCAAAGCAACCCCAAAACATCAGTATGCCTTCACCATGTTTGACTGTAGGGACTGCATTCTTTTCTTTAAAGGCCTCATTTCATTTTCTGAAAACAGTAGAATAATGGGCTTTACCAAAAAGCTGTCATTTTGTTTCGTCTATCCACTGCACATTCTCCCAAAAGGATTTTGGCTTCCTCAGGTAAGTTTTGGCAAACTCCAATCTGTTTTTATATTTGTTTTTGTGTTAGAAGGGGGGTTTTGCTGGGTCTCCTACCATACTGCATCCCTTTTCATTTATACCCTGTTCCTGAAGGTCAGCTTGAATTTGCCTGGCAGTTGATCGATGTTCTTTATCCACCATTCGAGCAATGCTTTGTTGCAATCTTTGATAAATTTTTCTCTTTTTTCCATGCCCAGGGAGATTAGCTACAGTGCCATGGGCTGTAAACTTCTTGACAATGTTGTGCACAGTGGACACAGGAACATTAGGACCAGAATTTGCTGCTCTTTCTCTTCTCTATGCTCAGTGTGGCACACAGAGGCACACAACAGATCAATTTTTCACCATTTTACCTGGTTGCTGGTATGATTTCTATATTGTCAGCACCTGTTAATTGACACAGGTGAGTTTAAGTACAAATTACAAGAGCATCACAAACTTGTAAGGCAATAATTTCTTACAATTTTGATAAGGTGCCAATATTGTCCATTTTTGGAGTTTTGCGTGGAATGTGTCAGATTGTGTTATACAAATACAAACATAAGAAAAAAAAGATGAGAATGCCTAAACATTTGTAATCACAACAATTTTCTGGGCGAAGTGATGCATTATCTGACAGAAATGCAGGAGCCCCAATATTTTTAGCCATGACTGTATATAAATTACAGGAGGATGTGGAGGAAATTAGCCTTTGAGGACTTTGGCTTAAGTCAGAGAATTAATTACTCACAAAAGATCAAATTTATAGAATTACCATGGCTACCAGGCATCTAACATTATCAAAAGGAGGTCAGCAATGGCATGGCAGTCCCCATATTTCTTTAAGAACACGTTTACTGCAAGTGGATTCACTTATGGGGAGCACACTTTTTAAATATAAGTCAACTTGGCTTGTCTGGAGTTCTCCTGAATGAAAATTGCAGTAGAAGATCATGCCAATAGCAGCAAATGTATACTTTGTTTTCCAAAACTTAAATTGACATTTGAAATGGTCAGAATTAATGGCCATTTTACTTTAGTGCAGTAAGAGGCTGGTGCATAGAGACCCATGAATGCACAACGGTAAAATACAGCGAAGCAATAAAAATGAAACACTGTCAATGGGTGCATGCAAGGACATGAATGTCAGAGAGTAGCTTAAAATAATAAGCAATTGAGGTCAGAGTTTTTCTAGAGAGTAAGAACACACAGAGAAGTTTTGGCACAGCCGCCTTTTCTTTCCCCAATCAATAAGATAATATAATGCATGGCTGATCTTTCCACACTGCTAAGAGCAAGCCAGGTTTCCCATGTCCATAAAGAACTATACACTCTAATATCCAGGCCGTTCCAGCTTCTGACAGTATTACTGCTCTATTACTTAGTACCCATGAAAAACTAATTGTCTTTTGATCATTCATAGAGGCCCTAGAGGATCTGAAGTTTAGTACAATAACAGATTTTAATCCAGGATGGGAATGTGACAGCAACTGCTCAGTAAAAGCCATCTGGTTCTAAATCAACTGTTTGCATTATTGAGGGAAATACACTCATCTCAGGAGGATAACACGGCGAGATCACTCCACTTTTATTCAAGTTATTATTATTAGAATTAAAGATTAAAGAAGATAACTTAAAAGGAAAAAGAAGCCCACTACAACTAACCTGGCTAAAACAAATTGTCTATGCAGTCTTAAAGCAATAGTTCACCTTTACCAAAGGGCTTCCTCTGCAGATAAGGGATGTCTACAGATACAAGCAAGCTAAGCAGCTTTGATTAAAATCAAATCATTGCCCTTGCTATAGATGCAGGCCATTTACGTACCTCTTGAAACCTGACTGGAAAACTCCCAGGCCATTTCTAAAGAAGCCTATGCTACTATTCACCTTCATCATCACAGGAGTGAGCTCTCTGACTCAAACCCCTCACATGCGCTTTCTCTCCCCTGATGCAGTAGCTCTGAGCTCAGCATCTGAGAGCTCACTCCTGTGATAGTGAAAAGTAATAGCTGGGTATCTCTTAGCAACGTCCTTAGTAACATCTTGGTCGTTTTCCAGTCAGACTTCATGAGGTATGTAAATGGCCTACAGCAAGAGCATTACTGAACTTTGGTCAGTGCTGCACAGTTTGTTTTTATCTAGACACCCCTTATATGCATTGGCAGTTTTTGGTAAAGGTAAACTAACCCTTTGAAGCAGATATAAACCCTAAGGGATTGGTCACACAAGCCACTGAAGGGCAGTAAAAAAAAAGGCAGTTTGGTTGTGTTTTTACCACCCCCTGACCACCCATATAAAACATTATGTAGCACCCTCCTATGTAGGTGCTAGGTAAAAGTATATTTTGCTCTGCCTGCTTTACAGGGGAGCCTGATCAGTAGTTAGGCCTGTCACATGTGTCCATGCATGATTCATCTGGTCTGAGGGAGTGTCCCCACTGTATCCAATAGGGGAGCCTGTTGGACAGTGGAGGAAACCCAGCCAGTGACACACAGGCTTTTATGACTGTCCAAGTGGGTAGGCACAACAGTGGTGCATCCTGGGATATGTTATAAAAGCCACGGGCACATGTCACAGGGTGTCTTTGGGCGGGAAGCCAGATCCCAGGAGGAGAGTGAAGTAATCTAAGTGAGAGTACACATTTTTTATCTTTACTTCAGTGACAGGGTAAAGCAGCGGCCTTGCCGCATTCTATAGTCAGTTGTCCTCAGGAATTGTGCATAGTTCAAGTTGGAGTATCCCACTCATTCCCTTCTCCCATCCAAGTTCTAAAATAAAATACAAAAAAACAAATCCCCTGGACTGTTCATTGTCTGAGCCAAGAACTTTTGATGTCGTGTGTCGGCTTTCCGTTGCTAATGGTAACCTAGGGGAACCCAAGAAGTGTAATTCTCAGCAGCTCCCTAGGAGGCAGTGCAAAAATTACATGCAGCTGCCCAGGGTCTTACACGTGCTGTGGCAAAAATTATATCCCATGTCAAGTTCTGTGGGCAGTACTGCTGCCAAATGTGACTGTCACATACCTGGTAATGGAGCCTGACGTGGAGCGAAGAGCGATCTCTTACACCTCTGGCTCAGTACCCCTGATAAAGTAACTGGAGGCACAAGAGCCTGGAGTGGCAGAAGTTCCTGGCAGTTCTGGTGATAGCGGTTGCAGATGAGAGGTCTGTGTGCACTTGGATGCAGGCTGCATAGTGATGCAGGGCAACAGGCACCATAGGCTTGAAGACAGTCATTAGGCACTTGGTGGCAGCAGGTACTTGGCAGTTTGCAGGAGTAAGGATGACCTCCATGGGCTGGATGCAGAGCAGGAACAAGCAAGCTGGGTCAGTAACTAGTAGGCATGTCAGGAACAGAGCAGTGGGCAGAAGAGCATACTTGACAACAGTCCCGATTTTCCCAGGACAATCACGATTTTCAGACCCATGCTCTGGTCTGTCAGTATCCCGGGAAGGATCACAGGAAATTGGCTTTGTCCCAGTGTTCTGTGGGCAACCCACCAGATCCCTGGGATGGCCGAAGCTTCGGGCTGTGAGAACATGGCTGCGGGATCTCCCTCCGGCTAGCAGGTCTCTTCCCTGTTTACAGTGGAGAGGGGAGGGGCCTCTGACCTGGGCAGCTAATTGGCTTCTCTCTTCAGTGTACAAGCAAAGCAATTCATTTGAACAATGAAGAGAGAAGCCGATTAGCTGCCCGGGTTGGAGGTCCCTCCACTCTCCACTGTACACAGGGAAGTGACCTGCTAGCTGGAGGGAAATCCCGCGGGCACCACAAAGCCACCGTCTGCCCCCCTCTCAATTCTTAGTAAGCTGACAGCCAGAGGTGCAGGGGGAGATTCTGCAGGCACTGCTGTTGCAGGCGAGTGGACATGGGGTAATCTGCTGGAAGTTCTGTGTATTTGGGGGGGGGGGGGTGGTGCAGAGCCGTGTTGGGGTTGGAGGTGCACATCAAGTCCTGTACCATGTCCACACCCTCTCTGACCTCTCAGACTCTATATTGTTTACACCCCTTTAAGCCACGCCCACTATTTAGCATAGTTTAAACCATGCCCATTTTTCACTGCGCGTGCCGCATTACTCCTCTCCATCTTGACCACACCCACAAAATAATGTCCCACCCCTTATTAAAATACGACTCCCGCCTACATACAAAAAAGTGTCCCTATACATTTTTTGAGAATGTTGGCAACTATGGAAGAGTAGTCAGGTTCAAGCTAGAGTTGGCAATGATAAGCAGATTGGTGGAAGGATCAGGCAGGGACAAGGTAAAAGAGCAAGCCAGGAGTCTATTGAAGCAGAGTTCAAGCATGGTCAGATGGATAGCAGAATGGCAACAGTAGATCAAGCACAAAACGAGTTGCAGGTAGCAGAACGCTGTAGACCATAAGGCAAAGTCCTAATGCAGCAGAGGTGTTTAAAGTGGAGTTCCACCCAAAAGTGGAAGTTCAGCTTTAAGTACTCCTGACCCCTTGACATGCCAGATTTGGCATGTCATTTTTTTGGGGGGGTTACCTAGTTTTGACAGGTACCCACTCCCACTTCCGCTCGTAACGCCGTACATAAAAAGTCCATAGTATAAAATCTCCAAAAGTCCATATAAAGCTGTATCTTACTGGTGACAGCTCCCTATAGAGTGAAGCAGTGTTCTGCAAAAAACAAAAACAAAAGGGAAAACAAAAGGAGGCACCAGCCTAGGTGTAGTATTTAAAAGACAGATTTAGGCATATCTTGAATAATGGTATCTGGGCCAACTAAAGAATCCTGAGATCTATCATAGGTGATATACCGCTCCGGAGCTCGGTGTGTAAACACCAGAATGGGAGCTGTGAGCCGAGTAAACTACAACCAGCGTTGAATGCACCATGGGCCGTGCCGGGGGCTAAGTCCATTGGGAGACCTCAGACAAGTCAGGTGATGTGTTTCCAAGCTTCCGCTTCTTCTTCAGGATCTGCTAGTGAGGTCTGCTCATGGTGTTCAGGTGCAGCTCAGTTTGTATAAAGTTTTTCACACTGGTCCAATAGGAAGGCGTATTGGACAGTAGGATGAAACCTGACAAATGAGTGCACAGGCATCTAGTACAGCCTTGGTGGTTGGCAGAGGAAAGTGCCTCGGTGCATGCTGGGATACAGTATAAATGCCAAGTGCACATGTGCACTGGGTCTTTCAGCTGGAGAGCGGGGTCCAGGATGGAGGGAGCGGTTGCCCCTCCTCTATAGAAGTTGCCATGTGGCCTCAGGTGGTTGACCTGAGGGCCAGAGAGTCAGAGAGGAGCTGAACCTAAAGGTCCTGCAGAGATGACTGGAAGGGAGACACTGGGAAGGATCTGATTCTACATACAGTGAGTACAGATATGTGTCATAGGGCCTGTCCTGAGAGGGCCATGCCTTCAGCTAGATAAATCAGTGGATGGGTGTCAGTAAACGGGATGCTAGAGAGTGTCCGGAAGGTTATGCAGTTGCATTAAAAAAGTATGTTGCTGGAGAAAGCAAGAGGACTTAACCCCTTCCAAACAAGTGGCAGTATGGTTAAAGCAGTGTGACTGCTTCCACAAGTAACCTGGTGAGGCCAAGTGAGAGTTGTCTTTATCAACTGTAAATAGTTCAAGTTGGAGTATCCCACTATTCTCTTCTCCCATCCAAGTTACACAATAAATACTAAAAAACAAAACATCTGGACTGTTTATTGAATAGTGAGCAACTGGGAGTAAGAATGAATGTGTGAACCTCTCCCCCACACCATTTTATTTGATTTATATCGTCACTCCACTATTATTTTATCTGATTTATATTGTCACTCAGGTTGCTTATTATATCCTGATTCGCATTTCTATACTGGATATTTACCATCAGCACTTCACGAATAAATTAATTCTTTGTCTGCACTTTGTTTTATTATTAAGGTTTTAAACCTTCTCTCAGCACAGAGCACTTTTAGGGCACTCAAGTCAGCCCGGATCAAGATCCTGCTATTTGCACTATGTGACAGGAAGTCAGGTAAATCTTTGGATGTAGTCACAGACAGGAGATACATTTCCACCTGGTTTAGAAAATTCACCAATTACTATAGGGTGTCGGCTGAAAAGGTAGCCAGGACGGCTTAAGGAAGTTGAAAGGCCTTCAGCTGTTCGGAATGAGGAAGTTAAGGCCTCTATAATTTGTCCAAAGGAAGTCTATTGATTGCTGCCTCCTGACGCTGTGTGAGCTGGGGAGAGGAGGACAGTCAGATGTGTGCCTCCCGACGCTGTGTGAAGCCTGGGAGAAGGATGGCTGCCTCCTGACGCTGTGTGAAGCTGGGGAGAGGAGGACAGTCAGATGTGTGCCTCCCGACGCTGCGTGAGCATGGGAGAAGACCTCCTGAAGCGATGTGCGCTGAGGAGGGTAAAAAGTGTGAAGACTACTCAAGGTGAGGTCTGGGATTGTTTCTATGTGGAAGAAATAAATGAACTGTTTGCTATGTGAAGAGACAAGAAAAGGAATGGTTGCTATGTGAAGAGACAAACAAAGGGACATGTTCAATGTGAAGAGGAAAAGGGACATGTTCAATGGACATTTGTTATGTGAAGAGAAAATAAATGGACTATTGCCCAACAGTAGGTTGGAGACCGACTCCGTAGGTAGGTTCCTGTATGTGAGAAGGTAGCCGCCCACAGTGGCAAGGATTTATTTTGTGTTTTATTTTATTTTGATGTTTTGACGCTTTCACTTGTGTGAAGAAAATTGCATGAATAAACCAAACTGTTGTTTGCAACCACTTCTCGGCTATCTCCCTGTGTAAACGCACCCCCCAATGGGTCATCCATACCCGCCACCGAGCTAAGTCCCCTCACAACTAGCACTTCATTTGCACTTTAATTTGCACTTGTGTATATTTATTTATTTGGCTCATTATTAGATATTTATAGGATCTTGGTCTCTATATATATTCATACCAGGTAGAGCCGGTACCAACCTTTTACTTTTTTACCTACCTTTGGCCCCTATATCCTAGGGGTTGGTTGGTGGCAGCTTTTTACACCTGTATATACTTATATTTTAACATTACTCCATAGTGCTGGTCAACCCCCCCCCCCCCCGTTTTTTACTAATGTGTGAACTGTCCATAAGTGAGTGTCTGCAGGTAATCAGAGGAGGCCCGACAAGTCATCATACAGCAAGCCCTACGGGGACAGTGCTACACTTATATAGGCTGGCTCCAGGGTGGAGCCAAAGGTCGTGACATGGATACCGGATCAGAAAGGATATCTCTCTATTTAACCCTCCTCTTGTGTTAGGGTCAGAACCGACCCGTTTTCAGGTTTTGAATGTCTATAAGTATCACATAAATTTGTTTATTGCATCAAGATTTTTTTACTTTGTCAGAAACCTCTATTTAAACAATGTAATAGAAAAATAATCTTTTTCACTAAATTATAAAATACTGTGGTGAAAATTAAGACGTTTATGGTGTTAGGGTCAAATTCCCAGTTATAATATATAATGTATATATATATATAAACACTCTCTCTGCTTAGTAACACTGACAGCCAATAACCTCTCAACCCTGTGAGCTGTAGTTAGGGAGGGGCCTCTCTCTTTGCCTGCTTGTCTGCTTCTCTAAATAAAGTAAAGAAACATAGGACCAATACATTTCAGAGTTGCTGACTTTATTTTACCATTTTTTAAATTTGAAAATGAGAGGTATGCTATCAAAAGACAGGTCTAAGGGGTCACACCAAAAATATTAAAACCAATCTTTTCAAGGATAAAGAAGCCTAACAAGGTAACCAAGAGGTAAGAAACAAATTGGATGATAAATAATTGTTCAGAGGGTATTTTATGGCTGATTTAAGACACGGGTCAAAACCGACCCGTTAACATCATGGATAGTAACAGAAAGCTAACATAAGAGGAGGGTTAAAGAGGACATTCTGTTCACATGTAATTAAATGGGGACTACAATGCTATGTGCAAAATAATTATTTAAAGACTTTAAAAATATATAACCTAATAATACCAAATGCATTACACATTTACAATATTAAATATGAGTAATAGAAAAGGAAATAATATGTAGCACCCTACAAGGTAGGTGCTAGGTAAAGTATAGTGGGCCTTGTCTGCTTAACAACAGGGTCATGATTTCCAGCTGGGCTGTCATGTCTCCCAGGTGTGGCTGTTGAGACTGGGGAGTCTCCCCACTGTACTTAATGAGAGGGTTATCATTGGGCAGTGGAGGAAACCCAGCCAATGGTTCAGTCAGGCCTGCAACTACCCCAGAAAGGCAGATTCTCCCTCACAGCATTCTGGGAGTGGGGATAAGTTTGAGGGGAGCACATGACACAGCATCTTTGGTGGGAAGCAGAGTCCCAGTAGGGAGAGTACGGCTGTCTCTCCTCCTGTCAGAGGAATCAGGTGTCCCAGGCGGCTTGTCTGAGGGGACAGAGGGCTGAGCTGAGTTGCAGAGAGGATCCGGTGTGCCGAGGACCAGTGGAGCAGAGAGGGGTCGAGTTTTTTAGGAAAGCATTCCCAGTTTGTGAGTACTGCAAACTACCCCTGGAGGTCTGCCAAGTGAGAGGGAACCACTCCGGAGAAGGTCAGTCAGAGGGATATGGGAGCTAGCTAGTCAGTGCAGGAAGCAAGTGTACAAGTGGGTGCCAGTGTTGACCCTGAAGTGTAATGGGGGTGCCAGAGTTTGGATACTGAAGTGTACAAGAGGGTGTCAGTGTGTGGACCGTGAAGAGTAAACGGGGTGCCAGTGTGTGGACCCTGAAGTGTAGAGGGGGTGCCAGCAGTTGGGCCCTGAAGTTTTCAGTGTACAGCGTGCAGTGTACAGTGTTGAAAGTTGCACCAGCAGAAGCAGTTTACAGAAGCTACCACAGTCAGGAAGGACTGGGGGGGGGGGAGCAGTGTTTGGGACTTTTGAGCTAATCAGAGTGTCAGTAGTCAGTTCCCAGTACAGTTCAGGACTTTTGAGCTAGCTAGAGTGTCAGAAGTCAAGTTTCAAGTACAGTACAGCAAGTCAGTGTTTTTCAAGCGCAAGCAAGCGTTGGTCGGCACCCAGCCGGCGTCAAGACAGCGCTGAAAGGCATTTTTCTTCAAGTGTCCCATTTTGTACCTAGTTGAGCCAGAGGAGTATCCCACTCATTCCCTTCTCCCATCCCCAATATAAAATAAACAAAACAAACAAAAGATGCCGGACTGTTCTTTGACTCGATTCTCACACTTGGGTATTCAGCTTAAATGGGCTGAAGGTGTTACTGGTGACCATGGCAGACCCACATCAGGCCCAATGCCTGGAAAATCTGCTACAAATACAAATCATGCAAAGGTTAGAAACAGCCAAGGGGGAGTTTGGGACTTTGTGTGAGGTGTGTAACCACCCCTAATTGTAGGGTATTATTTGAATCAATTTATTAAACACTCACTACTTACCACCATAAGATGGAGTAGATAATACTCCTTCGAAAATGGAAGCTTGGAAACACATCACCTGACTTGTCTGAGGTTTACAATTGGACTTTGCCCCTGAAACGGCCAGGGGTTGTGGTTCACTCGGCTGACAGCTCCCAGCCTGGTGCGGACATGCCGAGCTTCGGAGCAGTATATCACCTGCGACAGATTCCGGGACTATTTAGCTGGCCCAGATACCCTTATTCAAGATATGCCTACTATCATTCTACTTTTGTGAATAGTTATATACATATTTTTAAATAAATCTGTCTTTTGAATATTACATCTAGGCTGGCGCACTCATTCATTCCCCCTTTTTTTAAAAAACGTGCTTTATGCGAGTGGGCAATGTGGGCAAAAGTACCCCATCTGTTAGGAACTGTACTAGTGATAGGGAAAGGATCCCAGCGACGACATAAAGCTTAGGGGGGCATCTCTCTGGATACCTTCCTGATTGGACACAAGATGGCCAGGCCACATTCTGTCCCCTCACAACAGATGCTGTCAATTTGGCTGGAACCTGCTTCTTTACGTCACTGGAAATTGTGAATGTGCCCAGCTAGGTAGCTGTCCCACCAGGTCTGTTGTGAACTGTTGCTTCATTACTTCAATACAAGTTTTTATTGCATCTGACTGTGTAAATTATTACCTCCGCACCACGCTGCACCCCACCTACAGGTGCTCTAGCCGGTTGCCGACCGCCGCAAGTACATATACTGCGGCAGTCAGCCCCGGCCAGGCAAAGTGACGTACCGGTACGTCACTTGCCTGTCACTAGTTTGTGAGCCAATAGCGGGTGAGCGCGCGCCCACCGAGGCGCGCGCCCGCCCCGGCTCGTTCCCTCGGAAGTCCTATCGTGTGACCGGCGGACCCGATGTCTGCCGGTCACTCGGCAATCGTCGGTGGAGAGGGAGAAAGGCAGCCGGCTAATGTAAACAAGCCGCCTGTCATTCTCCCCTGTGTAGGAATAGTGATCATACGGTTCTACTATGTAGGACCGTTGATCACTGTTCCTACACCAGTAGCCATGTCCAATCACAGTTAGAAGCACGCCCCTAGGGACACACTTAACCCCTCCTTCCCCAATAAAGTTAACCCCTTCCCTGCCGGTGTCATTTTGCAGTAACAGTGCATATATATAGCACTGATTACTGTAGTAATGTCAATGGTAACCCCAAAAGTGTCAAAAATGTCAGTCAAGGGTCCGATCTGTCCGCCGCAATGTCGCAGTACTGCAAAAAAAAAAATCGCAGCTCGCCGCCATTACGCGTTAAAAAAAAACACCAAAAATGACAAAAATCTTTCCCTTTGTTAGTAAACGCGATAACTTTTGCGCAAACCAATCAAAATACACTTTTTGTGATTTTATTTACCAAACATATGTAGCATAAAACAAATTGGCCTAAAATGTTAAAAAATTTTGATTTTTACAATTTTTGGGGGGGGAATTTCATATAAAAAAATTTGAAAAATATTGTTATTTTTGAAAAATTGACTCTCCTTTTTTGTTTATAGCGCAAAAAGTAAAAATCACACAGGTGATCAAATACCACCAAAAGAAAGCTCTGTTTGTGGGAAAAAAAGGACGTCAAATTCGTTTAGGTACAGCGTCGCACGACCGTGCAATTGTCCGTTAAATTCACACAGTGCCGAATCGCAAAAAAAACCCTGGTCAGGAAGGGGGTAAAATTTTCCCGGGCTTAAGTGGCTAGGCTACTCCTCTTCTGTGTGCGCCACAAGAGAAAGCAGCTTGCTATGGGGCGCACCTGTGGGCTGTGTGTGTTCTTTACCCACAGGATTTGATTGACAGCAGGAGGAGCCGATGTCTCCTGCTGCTGCATCTGTGCCCTGTATGGAGAGAGGAGAGATGGACACAGTGCTGAATTGAGTAAGGACTCGGTGAGGAGTGACACTACCCATGGGACATTTTTTACCTTAATAAAGAGAATGCATTAAGGTAAAAAAAAAATTCTGCCTTTAGAACCACTTTAGGTAAAATGAGGTAAGTGGATGAGTATGGAATATTTTTGGAGAATAAGGATATTGTTTCATTTGTCACTTTAACGTTGCACATAAAAGATGATCTCCAGGACAATAAACTGAAAAAAATCATCAAAAAATCAGCTTATCACAATGAAAGCGGAAAACCAATTTAAACAATCAGGTAAAGGAACTGTTTCTGCTAGGGCACATGCCCATGATGAGATCTTTGGATGTTTCAGGAAGCGGACTGCTGGTTGATCTCACTGGCATTCAAAATAGGTTCCTAGTTTTAGATAGAGTTACAGCCTCATGAACTCAGATAGTAATAATGATCTGCTGCTGACTTGCGCTCCGGATCTAGGATCTCACAAAGTGGAAAAGAGAAATTTCTCGGTGATTTTGAAGTTTTAGCTGTCATCACTTTGCAGATTGGCACTTACAGTCTTCTAAAATACAGAGTTAACATGTGTTTTCTATTAGAACTAAAATGAGATACTTTTTTAATGTTGTCGTTTCAAGGACAGCTCCATTATTTGAGTGTACAGTATGAAAAGTACGGTGACAGTTGACACCATATCTAGGTTTTTTTGGTTCATTTGTTACAGCAACAGATGAGGCAAAGTTAGTTATCCTCTAAAAGTCGAGGTCAGATGATCAGATGTTGTTTCGTGAATGCTGAGAAGGTTAAAAAGGTGAGAGTTGTAATGCTGGATTTGGCAGAACTCATAGCTTGAAGCCCCTGCCAGGAGTTAGCAGAACAAAGACAAGTAGACAGGCTCCCTCAGGCAATTAAACAAAGCCGATTAATGTGTCATTGTGACTTTACACCAAGCTCTAAATTGTGAGTGAGCATACTAAAAATGTGTGGGGTTGCAGGTAAATAATACTTTTCAATGATAGAGCATACGACAAACAATTACAAAACACTACAAGAAAAAAAAAAAAAAGTACAACGGACAATTAACATTTAAACAAAGGAAATATCAGTGTAATTTAAAGGGCTGCCAACCTAACATATATTTTAATAGGCCATGTAAAAACACACTAAACCACTTGGATGTCACATAATCAACAGAACATGCCTGATATCAATATGTAGGATATTTTCAAAATGTATTTGTCTTATCATCAGGCTAACTAGTGAATAACAAGGTGTCAGTTATGCTGGTTTTAATGTGTAGCAACCCCATGGATGAGTTTAGATTAATGCATTGACAGTGAATTGTTCTGGGGCATATACTTGATCTCTTGCTGTCTCTTTATTTACCAGAGAAACAACAGGGCTTGTTTTAGCATTTAATACACATCATTCAGATGCAGAGGAGAGCACAAATGCAAACCATTAGCTTGAAAGCAAATCCTTGTTCGGTACTGAATATACTATACAAAGGAACCAGTCATTTAAAATCCTATGCAAACTAGCCCTATTGGGTAAATAGAGGCACTACAAGGTGATGGTATTAATCAGTGGTTTCTTAAAATGCCATTCCAGCCACCCCAGGACACAAAGTTTGGACGCATGCAAACTGAGCTTGGCATGCCCCACCTCATTTCTAAAGCAATGTGTGAATGTGTGTATTGTTGTGTAACGCTAGACATTGCTACTGGAAATGCAGAACTTTATGTGCCCACAAGATGGCACTGGTTGAACTAAAACAGGTGCACAAAGTTAAGCTGGGGTTGAAACTACAAGCCCCATAATGACCAGCAAAAAGGGGAGGAACGATGAGTATAATATGAAAAAAACGGGAAGTTTGGGAGAAACGCGCCAACTGGAAAGGTGGATGGGGGAGCTTTGCCGTGCTGTGCAGAATTTGACCAGGCTGGGCTGGACTGCATCCAACAGGGCCAAACTGGAGCTCCAAGGATGGACTGTTAAGCCGAATACCATGTTGCTGAGAGGATCTAAGGTGGTGCAGTCATTACCCAGAACCGCCCCAAACTGCACCTGTTGGACCACTGCTGCAGCATTACTATATACACCCTCCACTGTGCAGAGGGAGCATTCCAGCATTCAGAGACTGCCACTATAGGACCAAGTGAGGGGGTTTCAAACCCATTTAATAGCTTTAAGTAACTAGTGACTCCCCTATGCAAATCAGACTCAGTGGTATCTCCTTCCTCCATTTGTCTGGTTCCTTTAAAAGGTTACAATGTACTCTATTTCTGCTCTTTCCCATTGGCAGCAGGAGACCCCAAGGCCAAAAGACAATTTCTATTGTTGTTATCATCCCAGACTGCTGACTCTGCTGCACAGAAACCTGAACGTAACTCCTCCTACTCTTCTGTGCATAGTGCATGCACTTCATGCCTGCACCTAAATCTCCCTGACACTCTTAAAGGGGCACACCCACTGGTTAAAGATAATCTGTCAACTACATATCCCTGAAGTTTTTGTCCCACAAAACACAACAGTTTTTGCACACCAACATTAAAGGGCCCCACTTGAGATGGCAGAAGTTAGCAGTTAGAATTGTCTAGATGGTATGACCTACCTGGAGGCAGAATAGGGTTGAGAGAAATATGTCAAACTCTTAAGCCTAAGCCTAGTCCCTCTGGTCCTAGAGTCCTCAAGGGAGCTAGCATCTCCCATATTTTGGTAACCCCTCTTATTCACTTGAGGCATAATCTTTCAGATGGAGAGCTACTGTTTATGCTTAGTATTGCAGTACATATAGAATTCACTCCTAGTGATACCTGGTTTACCATATTATATCAGTTAGCATACTGACTTCTTGTATGTTAACAGGGATGCAGTTAGAAAGCATGGGGCCCCATACAGCCAACCTAAAAGCCCCCTTCCCCCCAAAAAACAGTTTACTATGCTTCAGTTATTGATGAATAAAGTGAGTGATACCAATCACTCATTGTGTTCATTCAGGAAAGAAATGGGCTCGTAAATGTAACATCTGTACTGGAGCCTTCCCCCCCCTCTCCATCCTGAAGGATCCTATTCTGCACTGACAACTGCCAGTGGGAAGGAGAGGAGGGAAGCAAGGAGCACAGTGGGGGTGGGGCACACAGAGGGACCTGGGCAGCAGGTGGAAATGTATAATGCACAGGGGAGTGATGGGTGCTGCAGAGCAGGAGGGGGGAAATACTGGAACTGATCCCCTGTATGGCTCTCTCTGCAGCAGCTGAAAGCCAGCAGGAGGGAGAGGAGAAGAAGCCAACTTTCAGCTGCTGCAGAGAGAGCCATACAGAGGATTGGTTCCAGTAATTGCCCCCACTGTGCCAATCACCCTCCCTGTCTACATCTGATTCACCCAGCTGTCTGTACCCTGTACAGGAGGACTGTTGGTACCCCCTTATCCTCCTGTGTGTTTATGCTGAACTACTAATTTACTATGTTGCTTTTCTACTTTGGTTTGCCAATACAGACTGTTTATCTTGCAACAACCTGAATGTGCCATCCTTGTGTGACTGCAGGGAGTCCCCAGCTAAGGTAATTTTAAACTGATGTATCAGTACCTTGAGGCACAACTAACAACTAGTAATGCTAGATTCAGTGGTGTATTTAGGTTTTGTGCTGCCCTAAACCTAACTAAACTTGGGCACCCCCTGATTTAAATATGACCCACCCCTTCCTGTAAAGGACACACCCTTTCCTGTTTATGACCCGCCCTGTCATCTGTAAACCACAGACCACAACCACAGTCTATCAGTGCTCATCTTCACCCATCAGTGCAGCCTCATCAGTTCCCATCAGTGCAGCCTTATTAGTGCAGCCTCATTATTGCTCATCAGTGCAGCTTATCAATGCAGCCTCATCAGTGGCAATCAGTACAGCCCCATCAGTGGCCACCAGTGCAGCCTATCAGTGCTCATTAGTGCAGCCTGTTAGTGCATCATATCAGTGCAGCCCCATCAGTGCAGCTTATCAGTGCTGCCTCATCAGTGGCCATCAGTGCAACCTATTAGTGCCCATCAGTGCAACATATTAGTGCCTATCAGGGAAGCATATCAGTTCAGCCCCATCAGTGAAGCTTATCAGTGCCACCTCGTGCCCATCAGTGCAGCCTCATCAGTGCAGCATATCAGTGCTGCCTTATCAGTGCAGTTTATCAGTACCCACCTTTGCCGCATTATCAGTGGTCATCAGAGCAGCATATTAGTGCCCATCAGTGCAGCATATCAGTGCCCATCAGTGCAGCATATCAGTGCCCATCAGTGCAGCATATCAGTTCTGCCTTATCCGTGCAGCCCCATCAGTGCAGCTTATCATTGCCACCTCATCAGTGGCCATCAGTGCAGCCTTATCAGTGGCCATTAGTACAGCCTTATGTCACGGGATTAGTAAGATTACTCATTTCTTTTAGGATCTTGGGACTTGTGTTTGCCACTGATTGTAATCATAGGATTATTTCACTTATTTGTATAATAAATAGGAAGTCCATAGTCATTATACAAATAAGTGAAATAATCAGTGGCAGCAAACACAAGTCCAAATATCTTATAAGATTAGAGTAATCTCACTAACCCAGTGATGTATTGCAATAGCACATATGAGGTGAGCAGGTCCAAAATATTATTGTCATCATATACAAGTAAAAGTGTTAAAAGGACAAGGATGTTTAAAGAAATTAAATTATATTACTGACATGATGCTTGCCATACCTGGGGGCGGAGGAGGGTAGGTGGAGCATTAGGCTGCAGTGCCACACTTATTAGCATTGGCTGCCGTCGGGCCAGTTGTTTTTAAGTGTGGTCGGCTGCCTGCGGTCTGTCCGAATGTCCTCACCGGCCGGTATTATCATACCAGGAGGTAGCAGTGTGACCGCTTTATGGGGCTGCCAGACTGACTTGCCTCCTGGACCCTGTCCCCCGACCCAATTCACTCCATTGGACTGGCACTATACTAAAAGTGTAGCGCAAGTCGACAGAAACCCATTTCGATTTCGTACAGGAGTCGGGAGAAGGCTGTTTTTTTTCCTGCAGGGTGCAGCTTTTTTGCTGCCCCCCTACAAAGTGCTGCCCTAGGCCTGGGCCTTGTTGGCCTAGGCCAAGATACAGCACTGGCTAGATTACACCTATTTATCACAGGTTTACTTTAATATTGCATGTTTGAGTGGAACTTCTGTGTGACCAGTGCAAATAGTAAGCAATCATGAGTGTAAGTGCTTCTGATCCAATATCAAAAAATCCCCTGCAAGGAGGTATAGGTTTCACTATATTAAAGTCTAAGCTCGTGGACCTCAAGTGTTTCCAATGCCTACAGCTAGAGTGCAGGCTAGAGCAAAGTCTTGTCCCTTGTGCCTGCTTCCTTTGTAAACCCTTCTGCTTCTTCCTCTGTTGCTGTTCATCTCCCTTGCACTTTTTAGGTGCTGCTTCCTACACTTCCCTATGCCTTTATTTTCTTATTTTCTTTCCCTGAGTCTAGGGGGATCTAAAGGAACACTATACTTGATATATAATTAATGGTACATATCCAAATTCCCTTATATATTTGTTTATTCTAACTAAAAATTTATCCCAGAACTGCAACTGTGTCTATCTACCAAAGAGATTTATCGTTTTCTATATTATCTTTCTATGTAATCTCTACTAACCTTTTCCGGCATATCTTTCCATTCCATACCTCCAGACTTTAGGGCCCTGGAAGCAACACTCTCACACCCAAGAGCATAGTGAATGGGCTACTTAGTTTTCATTCCAGTCTTTGAAATTCCAGGCTTTTGAAAGCAAATATTGTGGAGTGCGGGTGACTCCTGTCCAGAACTCCCGTATCAGCGGACAGTGCCAAAAAATGTGATCAAATTTGGCCGGAGAGGCGTCACAGCATTAACACGTCACAGCATTAACACTGAGCCAGTGCCCTAAATAGTGGCTACTATTGCAGGAGTATAATAAACTCTATGAAGCAATTTAAATTGAATGTATCGAGGCGACACCAGAGTCACACCACATATCTTCACAATCATCCCCCTGAAAATTGGGGATTAATGGCATCCAACTGTCCCTACATTTAGTGAGTGCTTTTGGCCTTTCTACAAACAATTCCCTATAAACTTCAGACAGGGGCTTCTTTGGAAATTCATTGGATAACAGTTGCTCTAAAGGGGAAGACCTAATCTCTAAGGTTTCAGAGCCAAATTGCGCCAAGAATGTATGTCGAAGCTGCAAGTAACAAAAGAAACACCAGTTCTGGAGGTGGTATTTGGACTTTAGCTGATAAACCGTAAGGAGTCTCCCTCCCCCCATGATATCCTGTAGTTGTTTAATGCTAATCTGTATCCACAAAACCAGATCCGGGATGTCACCAAAGTGAGAGAGACTTGGGTTGAACCACAATGGGGAAGAAGGTGAAGGGGCCAGACTATCATGCTTCATCAGCACCTGCACCTTATTCCAGGCACGCAGAGTCCACCTGGGAACCCCTATAGACCAAATAATATAAACTTTCAAAAGATCCCATAATAACGGCCTCAAGCACAGTTGCTCCCCATCGTCACATAACAACCAGTGGCTGGTGACAACCATTTGACCTGCTAGGAAATATTTAAATTGATCTGGTAGTGCCAGGCCACCCTCTCGGAGTGGTTCTTGCATGGTACGAAGCCCTATCCTGGGATGGGATGGGAGGATGGCCATAAAAAGGAACTAAACAGACTATTTGCATGCTTAAAGTGTGAACAAGGACTCCAGATTGGATAATTACGTAAAAAGTATAAGAAGTTCCATAAAATTTTCATCTTAATAGGATTCACCTGGCCTATCAATGAAAGTGGTAAATGTCGCCCTGCGTCCACATCTGTGTCCTGGTCCTAATTAGTAAAAGGAGTAGCTTAAGTGACATATAGTCTCCCACTCTAGGTGAAATACGGACACCTAGATATTTAAACTCCAAAACCCAAGGTATAGGGATGTTTAGGGCAGCTCCTGCATCGATGGGCATTATGCTGGATTTCTCCAAGTTAACCCTTAGGCCAGAAAAATGCTGAAAATGATTCAAAATCTTGAACATTGCTATGAGGGATGGGCCAGGATCCTGCACACCTGCTACTCTTAAGCCTGGTACACACTATATGTTTTTTGGGTTGAACGGAAAAAATAAAATCTGTCAGCTCGTTGGACCCTCAGTACCAAAAATCCAACGTAGTAAAGCAATCTCCCCCGTGAGCTGTTGTGTTCTGACAGGGAACGATCCACTCCCCCGCCAAAATACTCTGATCGACACTCTCAGCCATTAGCTGAGAGCGCTAATGAGGAACCTGTTGGCTACTGGTTTTCCAGCACGCATGTCCAACAGAAGCTGGCCAAACTGCTTCTGTCGGACCAGCTGGCATACACACTGGCCGATTGTTGGCTGATTTTTACTGAACCGGTCGATGTCTTCCTGCATTTGACCTTTGTGTGCGGGGCTTTAGCTTGGCCCTATTTAAAGATGATCTTTACTGCATTTAACCACTTGCCTACAGTGCACTTTCACCCACTTCCTGCCCAGGCCAATTTTCAGCTTTCAGCACTCTCACACTTTGAATGACAATTGCGCGGTCATGCTACACTGTACCCATATGAAACACACAAATACAGCTTGCTTTTGGTGGTATTTAATCACCTCTGGGTTTTTATTTCTTACAAAAAAAAAAAGAAAAAAACAGAAAATTTTGAAAAAAAAATAAAGTTTTTCTTATTTTCTGTGAGTAAATTTTGAAAATAAATACATTTTTCTCCTTCACTGATGTGCACTGATGAGGCGGCACTGATGGGCACTGATAGGCTGCACTGATGGGCACTGATGAGGTGGCACTTATGGGCACTGATGAAGTGGCACTTACTGTATGGGCACTGATGAGGTGGCACTGATGAGGAGGTACTAATATGCCGCACTGATAGGTGGCACTGATAGGCGGCACTGATGAGCACTGATAGGTGGCACTGATGGGCACTGAGAGGTGGCACTGGTGGGCACTGATATGTGGCACTGATGGGCACTGATAGGTGGCACTGACGGGTGGCACTGATGGGCACTGATGGGCAGCACTGATGGGCACTGACAGGCAGCACTGATAGACACTGATGGGTGGCACTGATGGACACTGACGGGTGGCACTGATGGGCACTGACGGGTGGCACTGATGGGCAGCCACATCAGCGCCCACACTCAGTGCCCATAGTGCTTCCAGTCAGTGCCAATCAATGCCTAGATGAGCAGCCACTGATGGGCACTGAGTGGCAGCACTATGGGCACTGATTGTGGGCACTGATGGTGGGCACTGATGGCGAGCACTGATGGCGGGCACTGTGGGCACTGATATGGCACTATATTTCACGTTTGTACAATCAGGGCACTGGTGATCAGTGCCCTGATTTCTTTTCCTTGTCTCCCCTATGAGGAGGAGCCGCGGATCGGCTCTCCTTGCCTCACACACTGACAGTGTGAGCCGAGGAGAGCAGAATAACGGCACTTCCTTATTTACATGTGACCGGCTGTGATTAGACACAGCCGATCACATGGGTAAATAGTCATGTCGTTGACTCTTTACCGAGATCGCGCTGTGTCCTAGCAACACGGCGCGGTCACGATCGCCGCTCTGCTCGCCCCCGGGGGCGCGCGAGAGAGGCTGTTCTGGTGCGCCATCATATGATGGCATCCCAGGATAATGGCTACACTGCTCCGCCGTCATTTGACGGAGGGCGGGTAGTAAGTGGTTAAGCACCACAAACCAAAAACGCTATTTAATTAATTTTTAATATTTAAAGCAAACTTCCCCATCCATCCATGTCTTTATGCTGTATTTTGGAGAGAAATATCTCTGAAAAACACTGTCTAGCATTTCTGGCCATGGCCATCTTGAGTAAGGGCAAATGATTCATCTAGCATTTACATCCTGCTCTTAGCTCATTTATATATGCAGGAGAGTGTTCTTATCTGAGAAAAACCCTCCTCATCTCCTCCCCTCTTGAAGACTCCTGGGATGTATGACATAATTTGCCTATGCAGGAAACCAGGAGGTAACTGAGGAAATAAAAAAAAAAGTTTAAAACAAGTAATTATGATATACTTTCCTATCTATTTACTAATGCTAGCAGCATAAGCGATTCAAAATAATCAATCAATGTTGATTAGGAGAGTGAAGTTCCACTTTAAAGAATGATAACTTTATTCAGATGCTACGTACTGTCCGGCCTCTCTACCTAAACACTTGACTACTAGACCATGATCCTAACGCATTCTCAGAATGTGGCTGCTATGGGCACTCTGCAAAAGTGGTTATGGTGGCTCAGCTTACAGATGATCACTAGTGTTTATAGCAGTGTACTGTAGTGCCTGTTGACTCACCATGCTCAGATGCACTCATGGGCTCGTTTAATTACCTTTCTCATAATCCTTTTGGCTCCTGGACAGACACAGAGAATCTTCATTACCCTGTTTTCTGTCTTCCATAGCTCAGAAAGACTGCACCTGATGAGGTAGAGCTGGCTGGGCATGTGATCTGCAGCCAGGTGTGTGAATCTACACTGTTAGTCCAAGCTTGTGGGGAGCTGGGCAAGAGCCCAATAGCATGCATCTTCCAGCAGAAGACCCAGCCAATGCAAAAAGCACTTTAGCAACTGCTCCTGTGCTACGGAGTGGGATGCCTGTTTTTCCAGCCACTCACACTTGTTACTAGCTTTAAGACGCCTCCAGCTACTTGCATGTGTTACCAGTCTTGAGATCCCTCCAGCTATTCACCTGTGTTACCAGACCTGGCCTGGACTTCAGTTTGAGGAATGCTGTCTATAAAGAAAAGAACTAGAGTAGAGATGTTTTTCTTATCCCTGTTAAAGCATATAGAGACTGTGCTGTGCTGCCAGTTAGTGCCCTGATTGAGAGATTGATAGAGAAACATTTTTAAAGAGCTTTTGTTTGCACAGCTTCATAACCTTTTTAATAATTGTTTTGAACTGTATGAATACTCTTTGTCATTCTGACCCTGTTTGTATTGTTGATTTCACTCTACACCTATTTAATAAACCTCAATTTACAGTTAACCTCTGTCTGATCATTCAGCTGATTGTTCATCCTATTACAGCTGAGAAATTTCTCCTGTTCCGGCTGGAGATGTACGTTAATAAGGCTGTACAAAGGCCAGTTCCGATGCACAAATCAATTTGAACTTTTGTACATATTTGTCTTTTGTTCTAAGCCAGTGGTCTCCAAACTGAGAGCTGAGGCCAGATACTGTCAGGGCTTACCTCGGTTGGAGTCTGTAGTGCAGAGATGTACGCTCACCCTTGCAGATATCCATAGTCCAAGGTGACCAGGTAAGGAAGCCACCTGGGCTCAGTGGGCTGTCAATCTGTGCACGGGGGCTTGGCATAAAAGGTGCTCCAATTAGCACTACCGGCAGGAATACAAATGGAAGGATAGTCCAGGAATAACCATAGTCAAAGGATGCCACAAGTCAGGATAAACACTGAGGCAAGGTCAAAAGCCAGAATCAGTCTGGAAAACAAGTTTAGGAGACAAGAACACAGGCACAAAATCTGTCAACCAGGAACAATGAACTGACACTGTTCTCAGGGAAAGGCAGTGTTTTATACCTTGCTTAAACGAGATTAGCTTCAGATGAACAATGAGAGACAGGAGCATTCTCAGGTGAAGTCCAGCCCCCTAGTGCTACAGGGAATGCCAGATAAACAAGACTGGATCCATATGAGCTGAAGTGTGGCTCAGAGGCAAGACAATAGACCCAGAACATCAAAGTACCCAGGTTCAAATCCCCTGTTAGGTACTTAACCGCGGCCACACCTGGCCGTCTATATGGCATGAAGAGAACCGTGACAGATGCGGCCCTTTGCTTGCCTTTATCTGCCCCTTGGGGCACTACTCCTCCAGAGGCGTACCTAGGGTCTCCAGCGCCCTTGGCGAGGAACTGTATCGGCGCCCCCCCCCCCAAGGAGAGAGAGTTTGACAGAGAGAGAGGGTGGGGCTTTACAGAGAGAGGGGGCAGATGACAGAGAGAAAGAGAGGGTGGGTGACAGGGAGAGAGAGGGGGCAGGTGACAGAGAGAGAGAGGGGGGGCAGGCGACAGGGAGAGAGAGAGGGCAGGGGACAGAGAGAGAGAGGGGGCAGGTGACAGGGAGAGGGGGCAGGTGACAGAGAGAGAGAGAGGGCAGGTGACAGAGAGAGGGGGCAGGTGACAGGGAGGGGGGGAAGGTGACAGAGAGAGAGAGAGAGAGGGAAGGTGACAGAGAGAGAGAGGGGGCAGGTGAGAGGGAGGGGGGGGGGGCAGGTGAGAGAGAGGGCAGGTGACAGAGAGAGAGGGGGGAAGGTGACAGGGAGGGGGGGGCAGGTGACAGGGAGAGGGGGCAGGTGACAGAGAGAGAGAGAGGGCAGGTGACAGAGAGAGGGGGCAGGTGACAGGGAGGGGGGGAAGGTGACAGAGAGAGAGAGAGAGAGGGAAGGTGACAGAGAGAGAGAGGGGGCAGGTGAGAGGGAGGGGGGGGCAGGTGAGAGAGAGGGCAGGTGACAGAGAGAGAGGGGGGGAAGGTGACAGGGAGGGGGGGGCAGGTGAGAGAGAGAGGGCAGGTGACAGAGAGAGAGAGGGGGCAGATGAGAGGGGGGGCAGGTGAGAGAGAGGGCAGGTGACAGAGAGAGAGAGGGGGAAAGTGACAGAGAGGGGGGGGCAGGAGCGATAGAGAGGGGGCAGATGAGAGGGAGGGGGGCAGATGAGAGGGAGGGCAGGTGACAGAGAGAGAGAGGGGCAGGTGAGAGAGAGGGCAGGTGATAGAGAGAGAGAGGGGGCAGATGAGAGGGAAGGAGGGCAGGTGACAGAGAGAGAGAGAGGGGGCAGGTGACAGGGAGGGGGGGCAGGTGACAGGGAGGGGGGGCAGCCCGGGCAGGTGACAGAGAGAGAGAGAGGGGGGTGACATTGTGTGCAGTGCATGACCGTATGGAGTTTTCCCAGACACACTATGGGCAGAGGACCTCCTCCCCAGAGATCACGCATACCGGTCCGCACACTCCCCTACCTCACAACAGCATCTCGGACTGGGCTGGCTCCCCGCAGACAAACACTCTCCTCCCCCGTGATCTTGTGACCGGGCACACTCCCCCTCACCTCCGATCAGCAAAAGCTGCAGCATCTCCATTCATGTCAATGGCAGCACTTGTCCACGAGCAGCCAGGTGGGCAGGACAGCCACCTTCCACTTCCAGTACAAACACAGCAGGGGGCGGGGCCGCCGCCGGGAGGGGGGGGCGCAGGCTGCACGGACTCACGGAGGAGCGGTAATTCACTGCCTCACTGCTGCACTGCCAATGTTTTTGCGCCCCCCCCCTCGGCCTGCGCCCCTGGCGGGCACCGTTCTGGCCAACCCCACGGTACGCCCTTGTACTCCTCCTACTGACACCAACAATGTGGGCATAATTCTTGCCACTAACACCAACAATGGAGCACTATTCCTCCCACTGATACCAGTTATGGGCACCCTTACATCTGCTGACACCAAAGATGGGGTTCTATTCTTCCCAATGACACCAACAATGGGACACAATTCCTTCCATTGATACCATTGATGGGGCACTATTCCTCCCACTGACACTGATGCGGCACTATTCTTCCCACTAATACCAAAGATGGGGCACTGTTTACTCTGTTTACCACTGACACCAGGACATTTTCTACCCCTGCTAGCCACAGTCTGGCCCCTTTAAAGTTTGAAGGTACTATCCCTCCCACTAATATCAATGATGGGCATCCTTCCGCTCACTGACACCAATGAAGGGATATTATTTCTCTCACTGACACTAACGATGGGGTATTGTTCCTCCCACTGACACCAACAATGGGGAAATATTCCTCCCACTGATTCCAATGATGGACACCCTTCCACCCACTGGCACCAATGATGAGGTACATTTTCTCTCACTGACACCAACAACGGGGCACTATTCCTCCAACTGACACCAATGATGGTGCACTTTTCTTCTCCCCAAACAGTTGCATTGTTTACTCCCACTGACACCAGGACATTTTCTACTCCCACTGGCCACAGTCCAGCCCCCCTAGTGTCTGAAGGACAGTAAACAGGCCCCTTGTTTAAAGAGTTTGGAGGCCCTTGTTCTAAGCAACCAATTTTGATTTTAATAGGGTACATAGCAAACTTTTATAGTTATTTATATAGTAAGGAAGGGTTATAACCCCTATTAGGCTATGCTTTGGTATCTGTGTTCCAGTTTTTTCTTCACTTTCTGGAGGAGCAATAGAAATTGGAGGTAGGGCAAAACTTCCATCATAAAACATTTGTTCCCAGTGGAGAATTTCCCCTCACCTCTTGCACTGGTGAAAGCTCTAAAATTTACAATTTCCCGTCACTATATCTTGGTAACAATGGACAACGGGACAAATGGAAGGGTGATTCTTCCCAGGAGGGATGCAGACAACAACAAAGATTTAGAGTTTTTCCTCCTATACTCTATCCAAACTAAAAAAAAACAAATGTTTTGCTTTTACAAACACTTTAAGATTTTTGCACCACTTTTCTGATATTCTGAGTTATAGTCCACTTCTAAAAGTATCATTTGAACAGACCATTTATTGAGAAACTCTGCTTTAAAGCAGCCAGGACAATATACGTTCATTGATAAATGGTTCTGTAGTTCTCTTGTTACACTGGTCTTCACCCAAGGGAGAACCATGGCCAGTCAGAGCACGTAGTACACAGGAAAAGATGATATGCACTTCATAGAATATTTCTCCACAAGTAATGATCCTTTTGTATTACTGGAATGCTGCACTGTAGGAATCCTATTAACATTTTCCTGATGGCACCTAACCATGTCAGTTTTCCTTTTGCATCAATGACTTTATTTCTGTTTGCTTCTGGAGAAAATACAGAGCTTAATTAAAATTATCCACGGTCACAGTAGCCAGTGACCCATTGTGGATAACTACATATACTGAGCTGCGTTCCTTCTGCTATTTTATCAAGTATCGAAATATGAAATGCGGAGAGCCTAATGGATCTTGCTGATGAGATGCACTTGACCTTCGCCTATTCTGCTCTCATATTGTCTGAAAGAAACCAACTATTATTATTATGCTTGTCCACAACACAGACCAGTAAAACAACATGTCCCTAAAGTGTCTCATTGATGTTCCTGCATGATTTAATTTAGAGATTACTGGAAACCAAGAGAATTACTAATTTTATTATGTTTTATCGTGAATGCAGAGGAAAGGAACAATAGTTTTTATGTTACATATTGTGGAGTACTATCCAATTGTATTAGCAGTGTTTAAACAAAGTTGTTGAACAGATGCTAAGCACATAGATTATTTTTCTAATTACAAATTAAAGTAGAACTATAGGCCTTTTGGATTAGAGCAAGGGAGGATTATAACCCCAGTCAGATTTTTTGGGGGCAACATTTTGGTTTTTCTTTTACTTTCACTTTATTGATAATATTAAACGGGGAAAAAAAAAAAAAAGGGTGAATATCCTTAACCACTTGTATATGTACTATATACTGCGGCGGTCAGCCCCTCACAGGCAGAGTGACGTATCAGTATGTCACTAGCCTGGGAGGGTCTGTGGTCACGCACCCCCCCCCCCCCCGCGAGTGTGACCAGCGGACCCGATGTCCGCCGGTCACTCTGCGATCGTCGGGGGAGAGGGAGAAAGGCAGGCAGCTTGTGTAAACAAGCTATAAATAATAAATAACTGGCGCACCACGGGGAGAAACAGTATCACCAAAAGACTATACCGATAATACTGGACACATACTAATGAACTAGTGAAAAGGACAATCAATGTGATATAAAAAGTCCATAAGTCCATATGTGACACAGTCCATAAAAAATTCCAATGTGCACTCCTTAGGCAGCTCTAGTGACAAGGTAGAAGTTTTGCTTGTTGCCAACTGAAAAGAAACACAGGCGCCACTCTAAGTGCAGTAGCTGGAATTTTATTAAAAGAATGCAACTTAATGTTGGGTACTCACAAGGGTAATAAGTAATCAAGCACATCAGAGAATGCTCCGGTGGAGAGTCAGGATGGCCAGAGCGATAGCAATGGGCAGGCTGCAGCGATATCGCTGTACTTCCTCGTCCCGGGGACACTCAGATGCTGGTCCGTCGTCACTTCCGAGAGCGTGGGCGTGATTACGTCATGGCGCCGGCGACGCGTTCTCGGAGCACGCGCTCCTTCTTCAGGCCGATATCGCGCCATTTTGGATAAGGGATTTAAATAGGATGGAAGCCGTGGCCTCCCGGTCCTAGAGTCCGCCCTGATATTAAATGTATTAGCAGTTTTGGTTTATCTGATAGGTCTGGCAGTGTCTGGTGCATATAAAATCAGCAATTTCACAATACAATAATGGATATTCAAGCAGTGGTTAATATAAAAGCAGTGGTTAAAACGATATACAATATAGGAGCAGCTTATAAGAGAAGAATGTACTTATAGTAACCATTGTTTTAGCCGCAGTATAAAATTGTTAAATAATTGTAAATACAAATAAAATTAAATTCACATAAAATTAAATATAAAAATGAAAAATATATATGAAAAATATAAAAAAATAAAAAAAATAATATATATATATATAATGCATATAAAAAATGGCAAGATAGGTTCAACAATTTTAAAAATATTCCAAACCCCTCGATGGTTCCAGAAAATATCCAAAATTATCCACAACACCCAGGACCAGTTGAAGGAATAAATATGAACTCATGATGTTTCACATATTAAAGGGACATAAATTATGATCAATGGTGGGTAAAAAAAAAAAAAAAAAATTATATATATATTAATTAAAACGCACTAAATGAGCGAATTCGTTTCGATTTCTTCATTTAAGCCACCTGGCATTAACGTGTCCAGGATATATATCCAGTACGCCTCCCTTTGACACAACCGCTTAAAACGTTCGGCTGGTGCAAAGGTGGCTGGTATGGACTCTATGATCCACACTCTCAAGCCAAGGGATGATTTGTCATGTGACAACAAAAAATGACGTGGAACACTATGCTTATCCTCTCCTGCCTCTACGAATCTGCGGTGTTCCCCAAATCTCTTTCTCAAGGGACGAATAGTCCTTCCTACATAAAACTGTCCACATGGACATGTCAAACAGTAAATGACATAGTCCGTTGAACAGTTATAAAATTTTGTAATAGGATATGTTTTGCCTTTGATCTCAAAGCTTTTTTGCCCATGATTAACATGCTTACACGTTAAGCATAATGCTTTGCGGCATTGAAACATGCCTATGAGCGGAATGAGGCACGGTCTCGCTTGAAAGGGTGTAGGCAGATTTTTTAGTTTACTAGGAGCAACTATGCTCTTGATGTTTCTAGCCTTCCGGTAGCTGACCTTGGGTTTCGATGGTAGATTGTCCTTAAGATGGGGATCTTCCAGTAAAATTGGCCAGTGTTTGGCTAAAACCTGTTCCATGTTTTTGAATTTAGTATGGAATTGGGTAACAAATCTGGGTACAGTGATCTCTATATTAGGTGTCTTACTCTCATCCCGTACGTAACCAGTCTTATACGTGTCCTGGGCAAGTTTCAACAAAGGTTCTGGAAAAGCTTTATCTGTAAATTTCCTCTTTAGCATAGCACTTTGTTCTTCGTAATCTGCATCGTTAGTACAATTTCTGCGAAGTCTGCAGAATTGGCTCTTGGGAATATTATTGATCCACCTGGGATGGTGGCAACTCTTGAAATGCAAAAACGAATTACCTGCTGTGGGTTTTGAATAATTTTTTGCCTCTATTTTACCCTCCCGGTGGTAAAGGAGGAGATCCAAGAAGGCCAACTCAACCGGATGGTGGACTGAAGTAAATGATAAACTATAATTATTTGAATTGCAATGGCTAACAAATTCCGAAAGCAAGGTGGCTGTGCCATCCCATATGACAATTATGTCATCAATATACCTCCCATAAAAGACAATATGGGAGGCATAAGGATTGTTATTCCAGACATAATTGTCCTCCCACATGCCCATGGTCAAATTAGCATAGCTAGGGGCAAAATTTGCCCCCATAGCTGTGCCATTGACCTGCAGGTAATACTCCCCATCAAATTGGAAGTAATTGTGGGTGAGGCAAAACCTGGTTGCTTCCACAACAAACTCGGCCTGTGAGGGGTAGATGGTGGGATGGTTAGCAAGGGCCCGAGCCACAGCTTCAAGGCCTATAGAATGGGGGATGGAGGTATACAACGATTCCACATCCAAGGAGGCCCACAGGTATGTGGGTTCCCAACTATATGGTGAAAGTAGTTCTAAGAGATGAACTCCATCCCTAATGTAAGATGTCAGATTTTGGGCCAGGGGTTGTAGAAATTGGTCCACGTATTGTGAAAAAGGATTCGTAATACTCTCCATGGCCGCAACTATCGGTCTACCTGGTGGATTTTTTGTATTTTTATGCACTTTCGGAATGTGATAAAATAAGGGGTGGAAAAGAAATCTCTATTAAAGAAGGAGTATTCTGATTTGTTAATAATACCTGCTTCCTTGGCCTGTGTTAGGAGCCCTGTGGCCTCACTGATATAACTGAGTTGGGGGTCTGTTGGGAGTTTACAGTATGTGGCAGTATCTGCCAGAAGGCGATGTGCTTCCTTAAGATAGTCTACTCTATCTTGGATGACTATACCCCCTCCTTTGTCTGCATTTTTAATGACCAGATCATAATTGTTAGATAATTCAGTAAGGGCCTGCCTCTCTCCACGACTCAAATTGGAGTTTTTAGGGAAGGATTTGTTATCTGGCTTGTTCTGAGTGCACATCTTTTTTATCTCAGAAAACACCACCTGGTAAAAAGTTTGTATATAAGGACCTTTGGAATGCACAGGATTAAATGTAGACTTGGACCGAAAATTAGTGTGCTGTATTGGTGGAGACGTAAAGGGGTGCTGAGTAAAATAAGTGAGATCTTCATCATTGTCACTAATGTATAGTTCCTCAAGGAGTTTTAGACCTATCGGATCAAGAGAAGATTCCGATTCTGTCTCCAAACTGGTTTGGGGTGGCTCATTAGAACTATTTTTATTTTCTTGAATTTGAAAATGTCGTCTTAGGGTGAGTGTACGAATAAAACTATTGAGATCTTTGAATAACGTAAATGGGTTAGGGGTGGCTGATGGAGCAAAATTTAAACCTCTATGAAGTAATGAAATTTCTGATTGGGACAGAATGTGAGAAGATAGATAGAATATTTTTACGGTTTCTGAAGCCGTATTCTTTTCTTTGTTGATATTTCTTCTTCTTCCCTTTCCCCCCCGCTTCCCTCTTCGTCGAGTTTTCTCTTTGATTGGACCGGCGGAGGGGGTGGGCCTAAAAAATCCTGTGTATCTGATATACCATCCTGAGTAGCGGTAGTGGTGGAGTTGGACCTCTGCCTATCACTGGTAGATCTTGCTACGGAAGGGCTGGACCCACTGGAGGTGGTGTTGCATGAGCGCACCGGGAGGGGACAAAGGTCCTGTCCTAGAGAAGTCCCTAATTCCTCTGGGTGGCCTCCAGATATCAAAGGGCTGGATGGAGGCCTAGGGTTCGAATTGACCTGTTTGGGGCCATTATTAGTTGTACTAAGATTACGTTTTGGTCTATGCTGACGCTGCGGTTTGGGTGTAGAGGGAGACGAAGTGGACTTGAAGCCTGATTCACTGGTCACAACAGGATGATTGGGAGGAACCAAACTAGGGGGTAGTTGAGTTGGCCTTCTTGGATCTCCTCCTTTACCACCGGGAGGGTAAAATAGAGGCAAAAAATTATTCAAAACCCACAGCAGGTAATTCGTTTTTGCATTTCAAGAGTTGCCACCATCCCAGGTGGATCAATAATATTCCCAAGAGCCAATTCTGCAGACTTCGCAGAAATTGTACTAACGATGCAGATTACGAAGAACAAAGTGCTATGCTAAAGAGGAAATTTACAGATAAAGCTTTTCCAGAACCTTTGTTGAAACTTGCCCAGGACACGTATAAGACTGGTTACGTACGGGATGAGAGTAAGACACCTAATATAGAGATCACTGTACCCAGATTTGTTACCCAATTCCATACTAAATTCAAAAACATGGAACAGGTTTTAGCCAAACACTGGCCAATTTTACTGGAGGATCCCCATCTTAAGGACAATCTACCATCGAAACCCAAGGTCAGCTACCGGAAGGCTAGAAACATCAAGAGCATAGTTGCTCCTAGTAAACTAAAAAATCTGCCTACACCCTTTCAAGCGAGACCGTGCCTCATTCCGCTCATAGGCATGTTTCAATGCCGCAAAGCATTATGCTTAACGTGTAAGCATGTTAATCATGGGCAAAAAAGCTTTGAGATCAAAGGCAAAACATATCCTATTACAAAATTTTATAACTGTTCAACGGACTATGTCATTTACTGTTTGACATGTCCATGTGGACAGTTTTATGTAGGAAGGACTATTCGTCCCTTGAGAAAGAGATTTGGGGAACACCGCAGATTCGTAGAGGCAGGAGAGGATAAGCATAGTGTTCCACGTCATTTTTTGTTGTCACATGACAAATCATCCCTTGGCTTGAGAGTGTGGATCATAGAGCCCATACCAGCCACCTTTGCACCAGCCGAACGTTTTAAGCGGTTGTGTCAAAGGGAGGCGTACTGGATATATATCCTGGACACGTTAGTGCCAGGTGGCTTAAATGAAGAAATCGAAACGAATTCGCTCATTTAGTGCGTTTTAATTAATATATATATATATAATTTTTTTTTTTTTTTTTTTTACCCACCATTGATCATAATTTATGTCCCTTTAATATGTGAAACATCATGAGTTCATATTTATTCCTTCAACTGGTCCTGGGTGTTGTGGATAATTTTGGATATTTTCTGGAACCATCGAGGGGTTTGGAATATTTTTAAAATTGTTGAACCTATCTTGCCATTTTTTATATGCATTATATATATATATTATTTTTTTTATTTTTTTATATTTTTCATATATATTTTTCATTTTTATATTTAATTTTATGTGAATTTAATTTTATTTGTATTTACAATTATTTAACAATTTTATACTGCGGCTAAAACAATGGTTACTATAAGTACATTCTTCTCTTATAAGCTGCTCCTATATTGTATATCGTTTTAACCACTGCTTTTATATTAACCACTGCTTGAATATCCATTATTGTATTGTGAAATTGCTGATTTTATATGCACCAGACACTGCCAGACCTATCAGATAAACCAAAACTGCTAATACATTTAATATCAGGGCGGACTCTAGGACCGGGAGGCCACGGCTTCCATCCTATTTAAATCCCTTATCCAAAATGGCGCGATATCGGCCTGAAGAAGGAGCGCATGCTCCGAGAACGCGTCGCCGGCGCCATGACGTAATCACGCCCACGCTCTCGGAAGTGACGACGGACCAGCATCTGAGTGTCCCCGGGACGAGGAAGTACAGCGATATCGCTGCAGCCTGCCCATTGCTATCGCTCTGGCCATCCTGACTCTCCACCGGAGCATTCTCTGATGTGCTTGATTACTTATTACCCTTGTGAGTACCCAACATTAAGTTGCATCCTTTTAATAAAATTTCAGCTACTGCACTTAGAGTGGCGCCTGTGTTTCTTTTCAGTGTGTAAACAAGCTGCCTGTCAGTTCTCCCTGTGTAGAGACACTGATCATACGGATCTACTATGTAGAACCGTTGATCAGTGTAACTACACCTCAAGCCACAGCCAATCACAGTTAGAATCACGCCCCTAGGGACACACACAGCCCCTCCCTCTCAAATAAAGTTAACCCCTTCACTGCCAGTGTATTTTTACAGTAACAGTGCATATATATAGCACTGATTACTGTAGAAATGTCACTGGTAACCCCAAAAGTGTCAAAAATATCAGTCAAGGGTCCGATCTGTCCGCCGCAATGTCGCAGTACCGCAAAAAAATCGCAGATCGCCGCCATTACGCGTTAAAAAAAAAACAACAAAAATCTTTCCCTTTGTTAGTAAACGCGATAACTTTTGCGCAAACCAATCAAAATACGCTTTTTGCAATTTTTTTTACCAAACATATGTAGCATAAAACAAATTGGCCGAAAATGTTAAAAAATTTTGATTTTTACTTTTTTTTTTTTGGGGAATTTCATATAAAAAAATGTGAAAAATATTGTTATTTTTGCAAAATTGACGCTCTTTTTTTGTTTATAGCGCGTGATCAAAAAATCGCACAGGTGATCAAATACCACCAAAAGAAAGCTCTGTTTGTGGGAAAAAAAGGACGTCAAATTCGTTTAGGTACAGCGTCGCACGACCGCGCAATTGTCCGTTAAAATCACGCAGTGCCGAATCGCAAAATACCCCCTGGTCAGGAAGGGGGTAAAATCTTCCGGGGCTTAAGTGGTTAATGGTGGCACATACTGTACAGCAATAAAAACTGTCAAGAATTCCAATCCCTCTCCACTCTATCCAAAACTAAAAAAAAAGTTTTGCTTTAGTTATACTTTAATTTCAAATTGAAAAAAAAAAAGAGAACAAAAAAAAAAAAAAACACAGTAAAACATAAATAGTCCTAACTTTTCAAACAATACTGGCATATCTGCAATTTTTTTTTTTTACCTAAGATTTCTCATGATATTCTCACTGAAGAACTGAAGAATGAAAGTTCCATTCTCTGAAGATATAATTAATATTCTCCATTCTGGAAAACCACCCTTCATTTATGTACAAAAACGAAGCACCACCACAAATAATATTAAACATATACAATAAACCTCAAAATGTAAAGCAAAAACTACAGAAATAATCACAAATCAGTAACCATTTCCCAGGATTTCAGTCTCATTAATCCTAACCCATATATAATTTATAATAATGTGTATTCTCTACTCTATCCCAAACGAAATAATAGAAAAAGGCTTTGCTTTAAAAGTCTGTAAAAGGCAACATGTGCTTGGAAAACTGGGGAATGGGAAATGGAAAGGGAAAAATTGTCGGCAAAAGGGATTGTGATGGTACCATATAGAATGTATTCAAAACTTACATAGAATCAATTGTTTAATTATTGGGATGGGCTTGGTGTTCGAGTCGAACATAAGTTTGCTGATCACAGCACAGGCGCCTTTAGCCAATCATGGCTCAGGGGCTAAGTCCACACCCCACACTATATAAGGCTGCTGTTTATTTGGCAGCCGTGTATAGTGTATGATAATAGAGGTTAGGCAGGTAGTTAGTGGATAGTGAGTTGAGTTAGTTTAGTGCAGTCAGTGTAGTGTACAGGTATACCCCACTTTTATAATGTATAGATATGTTGTAGTCCTGGGTGCCCTCTCAGTGCTCCCTACGTTTTATGTCCCTGTCACTAATAGTTCCCAAAAAGTCAATGTTAAAGACAGGGAGCAGTGCCATGTCAAGCCAACCGAGATTTCCCATAGACACCAATGAGCACTGAAAGCAGAAAATTGGTCTAAGCAGGAAAGGGGGTGAAAGTGCCCTGTATTTAAGTGGTTAAGGGGAACCCTATGACAGAATTAAAAAAAAAAAACAGCATGGCCCCCCCCCCCCCAAAAAAAAAATCTATACCAGGCCCTTCGGGTCTGGTGCAGATTTTCAGGGAAACTCCACACCAAAATTGAAAAAAAAAAAACAGCGTGAGGTCTCCCCAAAATCCATACCAGACCCTTATCCGAGCAAGCAGCCTGGCTGGCCAGGATAGGGGGGGCGAGCAAGCGCCCCCCCCCTCCTTAACCATACCAGACTGCTTGCCCTCAACATGGGGAGGGTGCTTTGGGGTGCCCCGCAAAGTACCTTGTCCCCATGTTGATGAGGACAAGGGCCTCTTCCCGACAACCCTGGGCTGTGGTTGTGGGGGGTCTGCGGGTGGGGGGCTTACCGGAATCTGGAAGATCCCGCCCCCTCCCCCATGTGAATGAATATCGGGCACATTGTACCCCTACCCATTCACCAAAAAAGTGTACAAGAAAAATAAACACAAAAGCCAGTTTTTGACAATTCCTTTATTAAAAAATAGTGTCCCCCGATGTAAATCCATCATCAATCACGTCGCCCGCAGCACCCAAAAAATAGAAGGAAAAAAAAAAGACACTACTGGCTCTTCAGACAGCTTCCAGCTAATGAGCCGCTTGAGCCATGACAGCTCTTTTAAAGGCAAGGGGCGGTGACAACCGGTGTAATATGTATATAAAATGCATATTCCCACCTACTGAAAAAGGAACGGGCAACAGCCGGGTTGAGGTCAGGACTCTGTGCAGGCCAGTCAAGTTCCTCCAACCATAGCTCGCTCATTCATGTCTTTTTTTTACCTTGCTTTGTGCACTGGTCTAAATCATTTGGTGGATGGTGGATTATGGTGTGGGGTTGTTTTCAGGGGTTGGGCTTGGCCCCTTAGTTCCAGTGAAGAGAATTCTCAAGGTGTCAGCATACCAAGACATTTTGGACAATTTATGCACCCAACTTTGTGGAAACAGTTTGGGGATGGCCCCTTCCTGTTCCTACATGACTGTGCACCAGTGCACAAAACAAGGTCCATAAAGACATGGATGAGTGAGCTTGGGGTGGAGGAACTTGACTGGCTTGCACAAAGTCCTGAACTCAACTCGATAGATCACCTTTGGGGTAAATTAAAGAAGAGACTGTGAGCCAGGCCTTCTCGTTCAACATCAGTGCCTGAGCTCACAAATGCACTTCTGGAAGAATGGTCAAACATTCTCATAGACACACTCCTAAACTATTGTGGACAGCCTTCCCATAAGAGTTTAAAGACTGGTATGTCATTAAAGTTCATGTGCGTGTAAAGGCAGGCGTCCTAATACCTTTCTGAATACCTTTTTATATGTACAGTATATATATGTACATATTAGAAGGCCAGTACGATGGCCTGAATTTTTGGGAGGAGCCCAGGGGAGGGGAAGTATTTAAGCAGCCCACTCCCCTGTGTTCCTTGTCGGTTCCAGTGCACGATACTAAACGTCACTAGGCCGATTCTCCCCAGCTCACTCAGTGTTCGTGAGTCTGTGCGTTCGAATACAAGTGTGTTGTGGCTTCTCAGGTTGTGGTCTTTGTCGGTGGTTCTCGCTCGTTGTTGCAGGTAGGATTTGTACCTTTTCTGTTTCATGCAATGTTAGGATTCGTTATGTTCCCTATCCCGCATCCCTTTCGTTCCTAACTGCCTACAAGTTGTTGTCGATCATGTCCCGACATCAGTCGGCACAGGCATAGTAGATTCACAGGTTCCCTCTGCCTTGCTTGTCATCCCATCCACAAACATAGGATTCGTTCATAGATCCAAGCCTCTGAGCTGCTGTCGGTCATTGTCCGATATCATGCGACACAGGCTTCACTGATTATAGGATTCATTGTCTATGGGGTTGCCGCCTCATTCATTTGGAGATCAGCATGTATTGTTTGCACGGGTTCTGTGGCTGATTGAGGTAGTAATTAGACCCTCCTGGTGCCTTGTTTGCACTTTGATTAGCCTGGGGGGCTGGGTGGTTGGAATGTGTTCAGTTTTGGAGGAGGGGTGGCACCCTAACACTCTACAACGGCCAGATTCGAATCTCGGTCGCGTCGGCGACATAGTGTTTCATATCCTCGGCATGACACAAGTCAATTCCAGTTGTCACACACATCACAGCTTCCTGCAGCTCGGTCTCTCTCGTGGGGCTCCTGCCACAAGCAACCAGTGGTTACTCAGACCATTCATACGGTCGCACTTACTCAAACACATGATACTCTAGCTTCATAACTCCGACCAAAGTTGGCACAATTTGTCCTTGTTTTCGCCTCCCTATTGAGGCCACTTTCTTGCAATCCTTACAAGCACTTTTCCAGTGGCACACGATCCGACCACTCATTGTCTCCAGTGGCACCCATTTCGGCCACTCACGTTTTCTTGTCTGTTGTTTCTCCCTTAGGTCAGTCGTGTTCAAGTTGTTCCATCCTGCACTAGGTTAAACGTGCTTTCTACAAATAAAATAAATAAAAATAAAGACGAACAAAAAAAAAAAAAGCAGAAAAAAAAAAAAAAAGACAGGCACCACGAGCATTTGCTACACAGCCTCCTTCTCTAGGTTCTTTGCCACAAGCTCTCAGTCACCACTAATACCACTCGTTACCCTTTTTCAGGCACCACAAGCTTCTGCATCATTGCCTCCCCCTTAAGGTTCCTTCCACAAGCTCTCATCACCACTAATACCACTCATTTGCCAGTTCACACTTACAACTCATGCGACTTCTTAGGACGCAAACGCTGACATGCTTCAGTACACCTCTTTTCAGTGTCAGTTCATTTATTTAGGTCACTCGGTCAGCATGGCCTTGGTTATACCGATACATCTTCCACTTTTCTATTGCTTGTTTTCGCCTCCCTTTGAGGCCATGTTTTGGCAGCATGTGTTGCAAGCTTGTCTCCAGTGGCACTTAAATCCTCCTGGTCCCCGGGTTCAGCCAGACGTCCTCATTGTTCGAGCTTTAACCTATCATTGCGGCAGCTTAGGTCTAAGGACACACCTGGGCGGGGCAGACCTTGGTCTTCTCCACTGACAACTTAGCCATGACTGAGATTGTCAACAAAGGCAGGTCCAAGTCCCTGGCTATCATATCCTTTCTACGCAGGCTGGTGCAGATATATCGCTTCACTACAATTTCAACGTGCACTGTAGTTACATGCCTGGCAAGTGCAATCTCACAGCAGACGCACTGTCCCACCTCAATTTTCTTTGTATTTCCCACAGAGACCCGGAGCCGACCCAACCTCATTTCCTATCCCACCTTGGTCACAGCTAACAATGGGCTAAAAGACCACCTTCACAACGCTACGCTGCTCATAAACCAGTCACTGTCGCCCAACACTCTAAAGGCCTACCGCACCGCCTGGAATGCCTACAGCGAATTCCTAGCCACATGCCCTGAGACGGCACAGGTCACATCAAGCATGTCCTGGCCTTCGTGTCTTACTGCCACACTCATCTGACCCTGTCCCACAACACTGTCAGACTGTACTTAGCGGGCATCCAGCATTTTCTCTCCCTACAAGCTCCTGGGAAACCCTTGTTTTTGCGACCCATGCGGTCAAAGCATTACTGCCTGGCATCCAGAAACATCAGCCCGTAGCCAGTAGCAAATGCTTGACCATATAAAATTTCACGTTCTGGGACAAGTCAGCCACCCTGTCATGGTCCCCTTTTGGGTTGCTCCCCAGCCTGGTCATCCAAGCAGCTATCTACCTGGCCTTCTACGGCTTCCTACGGCCCCGTGAGTTCACTTACAGTGGCCCTGGTTGCCGGGTGCTATGCAGGTGCTATCTGGCCCGCCTTCAAGACCATTTTGTCCTAGAGGGTTAAGGCAGTGCTGGAAAATAATGGTGGCCACACAAAATATTGACACTTTGGGCCTGATTCATAGTACGGCGAATTGGCGTTTCGGCGTGATTTTGCGAAGCGGCGATTATTTAAGTCTGAAATTGGCATTCAAAGAACGGCGGGCGGAAAATAGCGCCTAGTGTGAGATTCATTAAGATGCAATATGGTCAGAGCGCGACTTAAAACCACGCCAGCTAAAAGCTCGACTAAAGTTTAGCCAAATTTTCCCCTGTACCCCCAAAAATCCCAAATCACTGTGGAAGGTGTGGAAGTCAATTTGGAGATGACTTGCGTTTAAAAAATCTCAAAAACTGACTTAGAAAGAGAGATATCTGCGAAAGTGTGGAAAGGTTAAACAGCTCCTCCAGCCGCGAGCTGCGAACTCGCGAATGTGCGCATGCGCAACGCCAAATTGGCTCAAAAAATTTTGCCAGCGCGATTTTGGGTCAATTTTTTTTTGAATACCGCTTGCAAATCCGCTGTCTCGCCCATAGAAAATGGCAAAAACCGGCGGAATTGGAAAAACATGCACACTTCCAACAAGGGATCCTTTAGTAAACACCATCACATTCCATACACCTTTCCTGCTAACTCCGAAATCATAGCAGTCAAATCTACAGTGTTTATATAGAACCTCCACATTCTCTGAAAAAACCCACAAAATATTACATTTGGGAATTGGTCGTCAGATAGAAAAAAAATAGATGTAAAACATATTTCAAAGAAAGATTATTAGCATTTCACACATATCAAGGAAATGTCACAATTTTGACAATATTTTATGTGTTTCCAAAGAATGTTTTTAGAAATATATTGCAAATACTACCTTTTCTTCCATATGGGTATGGCCAAGTGTTACCATTTTACTACACATTTAACTGAAGGTATATATATATATATCCCTTATACTTGGCTAATTAGCAAAGTATGCCCAACAAACAAATAGAGCTTTAGCTCACAATATTGCTACATATTGACTTTATGTGGCATCTTTTGTATTTTGTTCATGTCTTTAGATTAAAAGTTTGCTGATACACATGCCTTTTTCAAACATGAACAAAATTAATGATGTCAACATTTGGAGGATTTGAGATATCCAAGTGTTGCCCATACAGAGGGCACCTTCCGGATTCGAACTTACAAACCTACAGCAGGAAGGCAGACTCCCTAATCATTGTGCTATTTCTCAGTGAGCGTTGGGTGTTTTCCTCATGCCGTCAAAATGCTCACATGGGAACAGGGGCCATTGAACTGAATAGGATTGGATTTTTTGCCTGTTTTGGGAGCTGATCCTTGAGCTGGACAAATCCCCCTCAAACGCCCCCAAACGGGCTACGTTCACATGTACGTGTTTGTGGTCTGTTTTTGGGGCTTTTGTAGGTGATTTCATATAACAATGCCTGCCCAAAAAATGCATGTCAAAACGCCTGTGAAAACGCCAGCCAAAATGCACATAAGAACGCCTGATATAATTGCCACGCCAAATTTAGGGATGTTCATGAGTGATGAGTCAGATTGTTGGCTTACATATCTGGTCAATTGTCACAATCTCACTTCCCAAATCCCAAAAGGTGTGTTTCAATTGTTTACCTAAATATATATTTCTCTCTCTCTCACGTAATTGTATATATATGTATGTATTTGTCATGGTCTTACCTCCTTGCTGTTCTCCTTCGTTTGACATGTGCTGGCGGCCATCTTGGTTTCTGGGTTTCTTGTAGCCTCCCACCCTGCGGCTCCTCCTTCCCACTGGGAGGAGCTGGATGCCTAGCTCATATATATAGGAGGTCTGTGGCTCAGTTCCCTGCTTGGTCCTCCTGTGTTCACATGCTACTAAGACTGCTGCTACTTCTGGTTCCTGTTCCTGGCTTCGTCTGACTACCCTGTTGGTTCCTGATCCTGGCTTCGTCTGACTACCCTGTTGGTTCCTGATCCTGGCTTCGTCTGACTACCCTGCTGGTTCCAGACCCCTGGCTTCGCAAAGACTCTGCATCGGTTTCACCATCCGTTTGGACTTTTGCTTTATAGCTTGTTTTTCAATAAAGCTGTCTTATTTTCACTTATCTGTTGTTGTACGTCTGGTTCATGGTTCCGTGACATTAGGACCAAGCCATGAATTCTGACGGTACAGGGCCATCCTTGCTACCCACGCTGGTTGCCAGACTTGATCAGCAGGATCACCTGTTGGGTCGGGTCGCCGTGGCGTTGCAAACCCTGCTTGAACGCACGGTACCACAGGCCATGAATTCTGACGGTACAGGGCCATCCTCACTACCCACGTTGGTTGCCAGACTTGATCAGCAGGATCACCTGTTGGGTCAGTTCGCCGTGGCGTTGCAATCCCTGCTTGAACGCACGGCTCATTTCGCTCCCGTTGCCGATGGTTCGGTTGTCGCTCCTGGGTCCGCTCCGGTTGTTGCGCCAGAGTCTACCCCGACACCTGTTGTTGCGCCTGCGGTGTTTCGGGGTATGTCCGGTTCTGCCCCCCTTCCACAGCGCTTTGGGGGAGAGCCAACTCAGTGCCGAGGTTTCCTTAACCAGGTGGGCATTTATTTCGAGTTGCTGCCACATGCCTTTCCTACTGAGAGATCAAAGGTGGGCTTCCTGATCTCGCTGCTCTCGGACAAGGCCTTGGCCTGGGCCAGCCCTTTATGGGAGAACAACAATCCGGTGGTTGCCGAGTTTTCCGGTTTTGTTGCTTCTCTTCGGAAGGTATTCGATGTGCCGGCTCGTGCTGCCTCTGCTGCGAAGCTCCTTATGTCCATCAGACAGGGTTCACGATCCGTAGCTGAATACGCCATTGAGTTTCGTACCCTGGCAGCAGAGGTGGGCTGGAATAATGAGGCTCTGGTCGCTGCTTTCTCTCATGGTCTCTCGGATGCCTTGAAGGATGAGGTTGCAGCTAAGGACCTACCAGTGGAGCTCGAGTCCCTTATTTCTTTCCTGATTTTGATTGACACCAGACTCAGGGAGAGACCTTCCTTTAAGGAGAGTCTGCGGAGGCCTCCTAACAGATTGGCGCCTACGTTTGCTGTCCCACCCGTGCCTCCCTCTCCTCCCACGCCTCCTGGGGATGACTTGTCTGGGGGTGAACCCATGCAGCTGGGGTTTGCTCGCCTGTCCGAGGGGGAGAGGGTACTCCGGAGACGCGAGGGCCGATGCATGTACTGTGGTCTCGGTGGGCATTTTCGGTTGGCATGTCCGAACCGTCCGGGAAAACGCTCGCACCTGAGATCCTGTCAGGGGCAGATCTTGGGTGGAGTCTCCTCGTCCCCGGTTTCCCGTGTTGACAAACCACTGATCACTGTTGTCCTCTCCTGGGTCGGGGGCTCGGTGACGACCCAGGCGTTGGTGGACTCTGGTGCTGGTGGTTTGTTCATTGATAGTGTGTTCGCTGCCACCAATTCCATTCCTCTGCAGGCTCGGGGTTCACCTCTGGCTCTTGAGGCGATAGACGGCAGACCCCTTCTGCCGCCACACGTGACTCATGAGACCCTTCCAGTGGGGTTAGCCATTGGTGCCGTTCACAGAGAGTCGGTCTGCTTCCAGGTTATTTCGTCTCCACACTACTCGGTGGTCTTGGGGTACCCCTGGCTCCAGAAGCATAATCCGATTTTCGATTGGAGATCGGCCGAGATCCTCTCGTGGTCACCGCAGTGTGGGGCTAGTTGCATCCATGGGCCTGTCAAGTTGCTGTGTACTTCCTCGGACTCTCTGTTGCCCCCTGAATACGAGGAGTACCGGGATGTATTCGATAAGGTGCGCGCGGTTGCCCTACCTCCGCACCGCCCATACGATTGTGCCATCGAGTTACAATCTGGTGCCGTTCCTCCTCGTGGCAAAGTCTATCCACTGTCGGTAGCAGAGAATGAGGCCATGGAGGAGTACGTGAGGGAGGCGCTTTCACGCGGACACATTCGCAAATCCTCGTCCCCGGCAGGGGCTGGATTTTTCTTTGTGAAAAAGAAGGGCGGTGAGTTGAGGCCTTGCATCGATTACAGGGGTCTCAATCGCATCACGATCAAGAACGCTTACCCGATACCCTTGATTTCCGAGCTGTTCGACCGTCTTAAAGGGGCTACGGTCTTTACCAAACTCGACCTGAGGGCGGCATATAACCTCGTAAGGATCAAGGCGGGCGATGAGTGGAAGACCGCGTTTAACACCAGGACCGGTCATTATGAATCCTTGGTTATGCCCTTTGGGCTGTGCAATGCGCCCGCAGTCTTTCAGGAATTCATCAACGATGTTTTCCGTGACCTGTTGCAGCAGTGTGTGGTGGTCTATTTGGATGACATCCTGGTATATTCTGAGTCCATGGAGACCCACATTCTGGATGTCAGACGAGTGTTGCAACGGTTACGAGAGAACAAGCTGTTCGGTAAGCTTGAGAAATGCGAATTTCACCGATCCCAGGTAACCTTCTTAGGTTACATCATTTCCGCTGAAGGGTTCTCCATGGATCCTGAGAAGGTTTCGGCTGTCTTACAGTGGCCCCAGCCCAGTGGTCTTCGTTCCCTGCAGCGCTTTTTGGGCTTCGCCAATTATTATCGGAAGTTCATCAGGGACTTTTCCATGCTAGCCAAACCTCTCACGGATCTGACCAGGAAGGGCAGTAATTCCCAGGTCTGGCCGCCCGAGGCCATCCGAGCTTTTGAGGCTCTAAAGTCCGCCTTTGTGTCGGCTCCGATTCTGTCGCATCCCAACCCTGGGTTGCCCTTTGTCCTCGAGGTGGACGCGTCCGAGACGGGAGTAGGTGCCCTTCTGTCTCAGCGTAGAACACCAGAGGGTCCTCTGCTTCCTTGTGGGTTTTACTCCCGGAAACTGTCTTCTGCTGAGTGCAACTACCAGATTGGTGACAGGGAGTTATTGGCCATCGTGCAGGCTCTTAAAGAATGGAGGCACTTGCTCGAGGGTTCGGTGGTTCCGGTCCTCATCCTGACGGACCACAAGAATCTGACCTACCTTTCTGAGGCCAAGAGATTGACACCACGTCAGGCCAGATGGGCTCTGTTCTTGTCACGTTTTAATTACGTGGTCTCCTACCTACCCGGTTCCAAGAACATCAGGGCAGATGCCTTATCACGGCAGTACTCCGACCTGTCCTGGGAGGAGTCGATTCCGACTTCGGTCATACCTCCGAATCAGATCCTGGCCGCCATTCGCACCAGCCTGACCTCTCCCCTGGGTGAGCAGATTTTGGCGGCTCAAGCCGGTGCTCCCTCTGGGAGACCCAACGGCAGATGTTTTGTGCCTGAGGTGTTGCGCACTCGGTTGTTGCGAACCTACCATAACTCCAAGACCGCGGGGCATCCTGGAAAGAATCAGCTGTCCTGGGCTGTTTCACGTCTGTTCTGGTGGCCTTCCCTACGTTCCGACATCGCCGCGTATGTAGCGGCATGCTCCGTTTGTGCCCAGAGTAAGTCCCCTCGGCACCTTCCGGTGGGTCTTCTGCAACCCTTAGCCACCGGGGAGCGCCCATGGTCACACCTGGGGATGGATTTCATTGTGGACCTCCCTGCATCCCGAGGCCATACGGTCATTCTCATGATTGTGGATCGGTTTTCCAAAATGTGCCACTGTGTTCCTCTCAAGAAGTTACCCTCTGCACAGGAGTTGGCCACGATTTTTGCCAGGGAGGTCTTCCGGTTGCACGGTTTGCCCAAGGAGATTGTGTCGGATCGGGGGAGTCAGTTTGTGTCCAGGTTCTGGCGCGCCTTTTGCTCCCAGTTGGGGATTCATCTCTCCTTCTCCTCGGCCTACCACCCTCAGTCCAATGGGGCCGCAGAACGATCCAATCAGGCCTTGGAGCAATTCCTTCGTTGCTATGTCTCCGATCACCAAGACAATTGGGTTGACCTCCTGCCTTGGGCTGAGTTTGCCAGGAACACGGCGGTGAACTCTTCCTCTGGGACGTCTCCCTTCTTGGCCAACTATGGGTTCCAACCTGCCGTGTTACCGGAGGTATTCTCTCCCCAGGATATTCCGGCTGTGGAGGATCACCTTTCCGTTCTACGTGCTTCTTGGGTACAGATCCAGAAGTCCCTTGAGGTCTCTGCGCAGCGCCAGAGACTCCAGGCTGATCGCAGACGAGCGCCTGCTCCTTCCTACCAGGCCGGAGACCGTGTATGGTTGTCCACCCGCAACCTCAACCTTCGAGTGCCCACTCCCAAGCTGGCGCCTCGCTTTGTTGGTCCCTTCCGAGTGCTTCGCAGGGTAAATCCGGTAGCCTATGCCCTTGCGCTTCCTCCTGGCATGCGGATCTCCAACGTGTTTCATGTCTCCCTGTTGAAGCCACTGGTGTGTAATCGTTTCACTTCCTCGGTTCCTCGGCCTCGTCCGGTCCAAGTGGGCAATCGTGAGGAGTATGAGGTGAGCAATATCATGGACTCTCGCCTGGTCCGCGGTCGGGTGCAGTTTTTGGTTCATTGGCGTGGTTATGGTCCTGAGGAGCGTTCCTGGGTTCCCTCCGCAGATGTCCATGCTCCTGCCTTGCTCCGAGCCTTCCATGCACGCTTCCCTCAAAAAACGTTCTTTACTCCGCGGAGGAGGGGCCCTTGAGGGGGAGGTACTGTCATGGTCTTACCTCCTTGCTGTTCTCCTTCGTTTGACATGTGCTGGCGGCCATCTTGGTTTCTGGGTTTCTTGTAGCCTCCCACCCTGCGGCTCCTCCTTCCCACTGGGAGGAGCTGGATGCCTAGCTCATATATATAGGAGGTCTGTGGCTCAGTTCCCTGCTTGGTCCTCCTGTGTTCACATGCTACTAAGACTGCTGCTACTTCTGGTTCCTGTTCCTGGCTTCGTCTGACTACCCTGTTGGTTCCTGATCCTGGCTTCGTCTGACTACCCTGTTGGTTCCTGATCCTGGCTTCGTCTGACTACCCTGCTGGTTCCAGACCCCTGGCTTCGCAAAGACTCTGCATCGGTTTCACCATCCGTTTGGACTTTTGCTTTATAGCTTGTTTTTCAATAAAGCTGTCTTATTTTCACTTATCTGTTGTTGTACGTCTGGTTCATGGTTCCGTGACAGTATTCCTGTATCTAAACATTCTAAATAATGACTAGCAAACTTCAAGAGAGAATTTTTTCAATTCACATATACTATACACACCTACATACATTTCTATTCCTCATTTCTATTTCCCTTGTTTTGGCAACTGAGCATGCTCCAAAACACACACAGTTAATTTTTGGACTGGGCGTTACCATTCTGGGTGTGTTTGCTTGGATTATATATAGCTCACTCAGACATCAGGAAAGATTTGACCTACGAAGAGGTCCAATATATTTGTGTGTCACATGTTTTATGGGTAACATTTTTGGCCCTTTGTTATTTATGGAGGTGAGATTTGGCTGTGTTGTGTGTTGACTCTCTGTAAGTATTTATTGCTGTTAACATAATTCTGTCAATCTGCACATGCATCTGTTGATTATGGGCTCTTTGTCGATGTATATGGTCTAAATGTTGTACAAAGGTTGTTTTTGTTTGAAAAATACAAATGTAATAAACAGCATGTTTCCAATTTTTTTTTAAAATGTCTTCATGTGTCTAAATAAAGTTTTCTGGTGTCCACAAATGTATGTATTTGTATTTCTTTTTCTAAGTTAAATCTGCTTAATGGTTGTGTATGTTCACTATTCGCGAATTCGCGAATATACAAAACCGCGTTCTCACATTTATACATGAAACCGGAAACGAAACTTTTGGTGCGTGCACACGTTTCCGGAAATTGTCCAGGCCCTGTCTTAAGTGTGCATCATGGCTCCTGCACTGTTTACTGCCGAAATAGTGGCATTTGTGTGTAAGGTAAGGAGGGGGTGTGAATGTGCAGGGTGCGGGATGGGGGATGGGGGATGGGGGATGGGTGGGTCGCTTATCTAGCGGGTGTGCAAGAAACTTTTGGTCTGCTGATCTGCGCATGCACTTTCTGCCTATTAGACGTGATCTAGAAGCTTCCTGTTATAGAAACTTCCTAGATGTGAACCTGTTCCCTATATATATATATATATATATATATATATATATATATATATATATATATATATATATGTGTGTGTGTATGTGTATATGTATGTATGTGTGTATATATATATATATATATATATATATATATATATATATGTATATATATATGTATGTGTATATAAAAAATATATATTATACAAAATATATATATTAGACAATATATATACTATGTATATATTATATACAATATATATACATTAGATATATTATAGAATATGTTATATACCATATATTAGTGTATATAATAGGGAACAGGTTCACATCTCTGAACTTTCTATATAGATATAGATAGGCATACCCTGCTTTAAGTACACTCACTTTATATACAATCGTGAGTAAGGACACAGCTTGTTCAGCTTGCCATGACACTGCTCACAAACCATAAGTGACAGGGATAACAAACTTAGGGAGCAACGACAGGGTACCCAGGTACCCAGGACTACACCATATCCATTTTGTGGCTGGCCAGCTTGCCTAGGTAATCTATCATGTCATAGTCCTGGATCCCCTTAACATGCTCCCACATGGTTTGGGAGTAAGGCTATGTCAATGTGGCCAAAATTTACAATGGAGCTGGTGTATTTTCATGCATCGAGAAAAGAAAAAAGGGATTGCTTCACTTTAAGTACATTTTCAGTTTACATACATGCCCTGGTCCCATTGTGTACTTAAAGTGGGCTATGCCTGTATATAGATAGATTTGATTCGTTTCAACTTTTACACAAAATGAAACCCAATTATCTGTGACAGATTGCTCTGACGCTTTGGAATCTGTCTCGATAAAGACAAATGTATTGACCCTTTTCATATATGCAAGATTAGAAACATTATATTCCCTAAATGCATAATGCCAAAAATTATTGCCTTACATACATCCATACACACTGCAAGCTCGGCACCGTTTGTCTTGTCTGACACTCTTACCATCATAAGCTGGATCTGCACACAGCAGCTAATTGGTTCACCTGAGATGGAATCAGTGATCACAAAAATCTGGAATGGTCATGTCTTCAAAGGATTGCCTTGAACAAATCACCTCTAAAAGAAACACATGAGTGTATAATCACTTGTCTCAATGGATCACATTCCCAACACACCCATCTCACACTGCCATATGATAATGAATGGGGGTGTCCATTGCAAGTTAAATACACCCCCAGATCACATTGCTTTGTTAATTTACAGATCTAACTGGAATCTGATGGCACTGCTGTGAACCACTATGCCATCAAATTCTGCTGGGGACCTTTAAAAAGGATTATGTGTGATTGTGTGGATAATTATGCCACCTTAAATTTGCATCTCCCACATACCATGTGCAACTCTTGCAGGAATTGTGAATCAAGGATAATTCAGCACAGCTTAATGAACAGACACATTGAGGAGTGTAGGAACACACCGTCAGATTACCCGATCACACTATGGGGTTTTAACTCCTCCATAATTTTGCCACTTTGGAAACCAAGTGCTTACTTTATGTATACTTTTTAGACGGAACTACAATTTCTAGTAGGGTGATATCATTGCATGAGATTTTCCCTCACTTCCTGTCTTAGTGTCACCAAGACAGGAAGTGAGGGGAATATCACTGTGGGGAAATAGCTTGCAATTGTTGCCTATATGTCCATAGTATATATAAAAGGAAAGAATTGCTGGCTATATCCCCACGGGAGATTCCCTCACTTCCTGTCCTGGTGACACCAAGACAGGAAGTGAAGGGAAATCTCCTGCAATGATATAACACTGTTACATGTTCTAGTTATGTAGCAAACTTAAGAATATACAAAGCAAACATCTTTTTTTTTCCATTTTGGCAAAATCATGGATTAATTAAAAAACTATCTTTGTTTGTCCCGTGGCTTGCAGGAAAAACATTTTGCCTTGATTCCACCATCAACACAGACAGGGGAAACCCTCCTGCGGAGCCATTGTGTTCTCCTGGTGCTGCCCCTGCCAGGAAAACACAGTGATTATTGCTAGTGGCTACAAGAGATGCTAGCGATAAGTGTGTGTAAAATCTGACAGACTGGTTGTACGTTGTCCTCCAGGTGATCGACCAATCAACTTGGGTACCTTCAGCCTGGCCATACACAGTTTAAATCTGCATCTCAAATGAAGCAATCCCATTTACATATAACACTCCATAAAGGAGAATTGAGGGGCTTATCAGGTCTGCGTCAAAAATTAACAGCCACACCCAATCAGACAGCTCGTGTTAAAAGGGACCTGAAAAGCAATCTGCATGGCTTGCTTTTCCAAGCATTGGCTAGTTTAGTGAGCCTGGACTAATAACAGTCACTGTAATGCTACCCATACTGCTGTCCTTTTAACATGGTGACAAAAGTTGATACCTATGCTACATGTGTGTAAAGTTACTTGCACCCTGCTAAATGGACAGCAATAAGGTTGTAAATACAGTGACTGCCTGTCCCCCCCTGATGGCGGCCCTGGGTGTGTCATGAAAGGCCGATTGAGAAAATGGCTATATCATGTAGAGGAAATCACCAGTGTGGGGCAACCTATGTCATGGAGGTAGATTTGGACATCGATGTATATGTATCACCAGAAATGGAATTCTTTGTTCTACAATATCTCAAAGACGACCTAGCATGTTATTTGAAGACTGTACTATTTTGGACATACTTGGACTCAAACATACACTGCTCTTTCCACAGCTCCTCCTCCTCTGGGGGTATGATAATGTATATACGCATCTTCACCAAAAGCACAAGATGATGTGTCGTCTCCGGATGAGGCTGCAGCGGAGATTTCAGTTCCTGCCTGATATAGTGGATCTGCAGCGGGCCTGGAGTGATGCCAAAAGGCGCTCACCCAAGCTCCTGCTAAAGGCTGTGGAGCAAATCTCCGGTAAGTAAAAATATACATTACATGTGACCAGATAGGTTACAATTTTTTGGGTAGGTGGACATGTGTTTAGCTATGCAACAACACTAATACCAACAACCCCCCCCCCCCTCCCTCTCGCTCCTACCTTTCCTACCCCCATCAAGTGTCTCTTCACAACCTTTAATACTACTATGTACATTCGTATTTTTTATGTTTCTTTTTTTTCTTCTGCTTCTAGCCAAAGCGGACGGACGGCACCCTCTTGTGCTTTTGGTGAAGAAGGGGAGGAGGAGGACGGCCACACTACAATACGCAATCAGAGGCAGCGAGCCATTTGAGCAGCTGAAAATTGTGGATCGTAAGTAGAAAATAAAAATGATAGAAATTTCTAATCTCTAATCACATTTTACAGAGCCCCCTTTACATCGGAGTCTCCAGACTTACTACACTGTAAGAGGGAAGTGTGAAGTCTCTGATGTAAGGAGAGTTCTGGGAACCATTATTTGAGGGGGGAAGCTGGGGACTCTGGTGTAAAAGGGAACTCTGTGTTCCCCAAAGCTCCCCCATACATCTGAGCTTACAGAGACCCTCTTACACTTCCCTTCCTCAGTCCACCACAGTCAAGGGCACAACAAGTCCCACTGCAGAAGGCTACCTGCTTGGACTTGTAATCCTCTCTGTAGGGGAATGAGGAAATACTGCCTGCTATGCTAAGACTTGTAGTGCCCTCTGTTAGGGACTAAGGATTCCTCAGTCCTCAACATTCTAGGGCACTATAAGTCTCAGCATAGTGGGCTGTCATACCTCAGTCCCTCACAGCTCGGGTCAAAAACAACACAGTTAAACATCTAAAGGACAACTCCAAACAAAACTACCAATAATGGACAGAGTCCATATGCTCTATAATGTCAAAGACCCGCTACCACTCACCTTCCACCTCTGGTGCTGTCATTGTGTAGGGCAAAGGGCTCCATCTACACCATGTTTGGCTTTCATGTCAGATAGGCAGGACTTGCTCAGCTCCACTCTCTTCCTTGGCAATTGACTCTGGCATCATTGTGGATCTTTCCTCCTCTAGAAAACCCCCAGGGGCCCTCTCCTTGTCCCCCAGCCACCCAGGGCCTTCTTCTCCTCCTCCTCCACCAACCATTTTCAGACTCTTCCAACTTCCCTGGGGCTACTCAACCACTTTGCATAGTGGACACAACAAATCTATGACCAGCCTGCAAAATATCAAGTCTGGGCCTGGTTACCTGTATGTTCCGGGTCCAGGGCGGAGCTCTCCTCCCAGAGCAACAACTGATGATAGCAGAGTGAGTTGACCGGCCAGTCACTTCCTACTGGTGCAGGTACACACCTACCGATTCCTCCACATCTTAGGATAACATGATCAGACGGCCAATCCCCAGGCAGAGAAGGAGGAGTAAGTGTCAGCGGACAACAGACACCTGGCAGACGCAGTGAAGGGACTGCAGCACACTGCTGCAACTTTTTGATCCGAGGATTGAAAGCAATCTTTTACTTGGGAGATTTCCCTGACTGCGCCCTTCGAAATGTTGGTGCTCCGCCACTGGCCGCAAGGCCCCTGTAGGTGCGAGGCCTTAGGCGCCCGCTTAATTTGCATGGTGCCCTCCTGTTTTAAAACATGGTCAATGCATCTCATTGGTGTAAGTGCACTTCTATGTTCTGAATTGTAGGGGCATTGAGTATGGTGCTAGCATGATGAGAGGTTACTGCCTATTTGTGTCCATAAATAATATATAATGTTTTTCTTTTATTTTAGAAACCAGTGATCAGGATGTGGAGGCTCAGCCTTCTCAGGCCCCCTGTAAGTAATGTGGATGTGCTGGTGTGTTGTGTATTAGGTCAAACTTGGAGGAATGATTGTTTGTTTTGTTTTCTTTTGTGGTTAATGTAACTTCAGCAAGAGAGGAGCCTCAGGCAGGGCCAAGTCGCCTGGATCCGGGCCAGGAACAAACTGTTGGCCAAGAAGAGGTCAATTGGTCCGACTCGGATGAGGACCTGGGCTCTCCTCAAAGGGGAAGTAAGTATTCTACATGTGTTTGTGTGTTCAATGTGTCCTGGTAAATATAAGGGCTGTAATATATATATTTTGACATTGGGGTTTTGTAGCAGCTGACATTGAGGATGTTTGTTGTGGAGGACTGGGGAAGAGGGGCCACTGCTTACCCAGTCCACTGTAACTACTACCTTCAATGTTTCCAGACTACTTTCTGTGTGCCTTTATCAAATAGCTTTTGTTCAAGGATTGTATTTGTGTCTTTGTGTTTCTAGGAGATACAACGCCATCCCCCCATGAAGGGACACCATCCCCCCATGTAGGGTCTCCCCCATCCTCCCCCACTCCAGGCTCCCCTGAACTAGTCTGTAAGTACCTAAAATTAGATTCTCACATGAATTGTGTGTGCTAGGATGATGTGTATCTAGGATAATCTAAGTTGGAGTCAAAGCAAGTGTAGTTTTGCTATATGTGACAGGAAGGTTGGTCATGAAACACTCTTGCTTAACCTTCATGTTTGAAAGGTGGTTTTGGGGAGCATTACAGGACATGTTATCTTTTGTAAGTTATCTCAAGCCACCCTATTCTAAATTGGTGTTAGTTTCTCTACATTGGAAATGGTGTGCTTTGTACTTGTAAATTTTTAGGGGACATTGTAATTTAATCATGTCCTGATTTAGTCAACACTGAAAATGTGTGTTTGTCAATCTTTCATAAATACTCTTCCTCGGTAATGTACCACATTCCAGTTCACAATTTGTGTTCTTTTTGTGCAGTTTCTCCAGAGCCAGCCACGCCATCCACTTCAGGGGCCCCCAAAAAACCTGATGATGGTAAGTTGTGTGCTTTTCCAGTAATGTGTCTACTTAGTAAGTGGAGAAATGCTAACTGTGTATGTCCCCGCTCAGGCTTCAAGTTGTTCTAAAGGCAGCGGGTTCTTTATGTGAATGCATTCTATGCATTAGTATTCCAAGTGATAGGTGTGCATATTCCCCCTAAGACTTACTGGGACCATTTTTTACGGTCCAAATTTTTGCACTAATACTTGTCTGGAACAGACTCCCCCTCCTCCTTAACTGAGGTGACAGCATGCCAATATTGCCTCCTGATGCTGTCACTCCTAATCATTGAGACCATTGGAAGGGAGGGGGGCAAGGCTGGCTCACAGCCTAGTGCCTGAACAGGCACAGGGTGCTTGGCTTCATCTCATGTGCCTCCATAGCAAGCTGCCTGCTGTGGGGTCAAACAACAGGAGGGAGGTGCCTAGAGGTGTGTACAGGGGCCATGTAAAAAGGAGGATTGTTATTTCTCTTGTCCCCAAAAACCTAGAGAGTTTAAGTCTAACCTGATTAGTTTTCCGCAGCCCTCCCAAAATGATATGTTTCCAACACTTAGAACAGGCAGGGCTGAGGCACCAAAAACATCAGAAAAACACAATCAGCACAAAAGCAGGGAGTACGTATCCTTAACGCTACAAGCTTCACCCAGAAGAATGACGCTTGCACTGTACAAATCTGCATCACCACCATATCAATGTCTAAATAAAACTTTCAGGGAAATGTGGAGGGGTAATGAGTGGGTGTTAGAGCGTTTTCATGACTGCGTAACCTACAGTTAGCGTGAGTCCATTTGTTGATAAACTTTTTCTTCTCTCTTAACACAGCTGGGATGGCGGAAAGGAGATCAGGGGAGCAGACACATCTGCTCCGTCCAGAACTGGCCCTCAAAATTCCTAAGGGTGAGTCTCTACTATGTGTCAGGTTCAATCTATAGACAGTAAGAGGGAGAGAGAACGCTCCACAGATTCCAATGGTGATAGAGATAAATGTGTGCACATGTATCGTGTTGACCAATTGAACCCAAAACACCTTACATTCTTCAAAATGATTGCTTGTGTTTACATGCAGAAAAGCATTTTACTTAGCTTTGGTGGAACTGCTACTAACATTCCAAGCCATCTTATGTAACCTTTTGAACAATTTGCTGTGAAAGTTTGAGTTTAAGGTTTACAACAGCAATTTAGCATATTTGCTTCAGAGTGTTGATAAAAGCCAACCAATAGACTCCTAAGCATATTTGTTGAGGCACATTAATTACAATCCTTGTTTGGATCATTTTGCCTAAAACTAATTGTCATGTTTTTTTCTACCCAGGGCACACCCACCTCACCTACGAGGTCCTCCTGGATTATATGAGGTGGTGCGGAGACCGAATTCTCTATTTGGAACACCTTTGTGGCGTGGATCCAGACCCTAAGGAGCCATTCGTTAGGAATGTCACACCTTTAAAAAGATCCTAGTATTTTTTTTTTTTGTTTGTTTACTTATGTTGCACGTTGCAACACAAAGAAATGTCACATTTGTAATTGTTGCCCATTATAAACAAAAATCTAACAAAAAAATCAATAAAAGTTTAAAAAAAAACCCTTTTTTTTGGGACCCAAAAAAACAAAAAAAAACAAAAAAAGCCTTGTTTTTGGCAACCAAAAAAAATATAAAAATTTAAAAAAAACCCTTTTTTTGGGACCCAAAAAAACAAAAAAAACCAAAAAAAGCCTTGTTTTTGGCAACCAAAAAAAATATAAAAATTTAAAAAAAACCCTTTTTTTGGGACCCAAAAAAACAAAAAAAAACAAAAAAAGCCTTGTTTTTGGCAACCAAAAAAAATATAAAAATTTAAAAAAAACCCTTTTTTTGGGACCCAAAAAAACAAAAAAAAACAAAAAAAGCCTTGTTTTTGGCAACCAAAAAAAATATAAAAATTTAAAAAAACCCTTTTTTTGGGACCCAAAAAAACAAAAAAAAACAAAAAAAGCCTTGTTTTTGGCAACCAAAAAAAATATAAAAATTAAAAAAAAACCCTTTTTTTGGGACCCAAAAAAACAAAAAAAACAAAAAAAGCCTTGTTTTTGGCAAACCAAAAAAAAAAATGTTTACAAAAAAGCCTTGTTGTTTTTGGCAACGGAAAAAACCAAAAATGTATACAAAAAAGCCTTGTTGTTTTTGGTAACAAACTAAACCAAAAATGTTTACAAAAAAGCCTTGTTGTTTTTGGTAACAAACTAAACCAAAAATGTTTACAAAAAAGCCTTGTTGTTTTTGGTAACAAACTAAACCAAAAATGTTTACAAAAAAGCCTTGTTGTTTTTGGTAACAAACTAAACCAAAAATGTTTACAAAAAAGCCTTGTTGTTTTTGGTAACAAACTAAACCAAAAATGTTTACAAAAAAGCCTTGTTGTTTTTGGTAACAAACTAAACCAAAAATGTTTACAAAAAAGCCTTGTTGTTTTTGGTAACAAACTAAACCAAAAATGTTTACAAAAAAGCCTTGTTGTTTTTGGCAACGGAAAAAACCAAAAATGTTTACAAAAAAGCCTTGTTGTTTTTGGTAACAAACTAAACCAAAAATGTTTACAAAAAAGCCTTGTTGTTTTTGGCAACGGAAAAAACCAAAAATGTTTACAAAAAAGCCTTGTTGTTTTTGGTAACAAACTAAACCAAAAATGTTTACAAAAAAGCCTTGTTGTTTTTGGTAACAAACTAAACCAAAAATGTTTACAAAAAAGCCTTGTTGTTTTTGGTAACAAACTAAACCAAAAATGTTTACAAAAAAGCCTTGTTGTTTTTGGTAACAAACTAAACCAAAAATGTTTACAAAAAAGCCTTGTTGTTTTTGGTAACAAACTAAACCAAAAATGTTTACAAAAAAGCCTTGTTGTTTTTGGCAACGGAAAAAACCAAAAATGTTTACAAAAAAGCCTTGTTGTTTTTGGTAACAAACTAAACCAAAAATGTTTACAAAAAAGCCTTGTTGTTTTTGGTAACAAACTAAACCAAAAATGTTTACAAAAAAGCCTTGTTGTTTTTGGCAACGGAAAAAACCAAAAATGTTTACAAAAAAGCCTTGTTGTTTTTGGTAACAAACTAAACCAAAAATGTTTACAAAAAAGCCTTGTTGTTTTTGGTAACAAACTAAACCAAAAATGTTTACAAAAAAGCCTTGTTGTTTTTGGTAACAAACTAAACCAAAAATGTTTACAAAAAAGCCTTGTTGTTTTTGGTAACAAACTAAACCAAAAATGTTTACAAAAAAGCCTTGTTGTTTTTGGTAACAAACTAAACCAAAAATGTTTACAAAAAAGCCTTGTTGTTTTTAGGGCAAACGACAAAACCACAAATGTTTACAAAAAAGAATTGTTTTTGTGAAAACCTTCCAAAAAATGATGTCAAAACATAAAAAATGTTTAAAATGTTTATCTAAATTAAATTTAAGTATGTTGCTCTTTGCAACACAAATGTTACATTGGCAATTTAGTTCATTCTATTATATATTGTAATATATTTTTTGTACGCTACAGTTGGTAGACACCCACATGTGTTATTAAAACATTTATTTTATTACCCAAGTTTTCTTTTTGGTGTACACATCGAATGTCTTTTGTGTTGTATTTGTTTAGTTGAGTGGTGTGGTCTGTAATTGTTAGTATGTTGGCTTTGGTTTATGTTAGCCTTGAGACTTGTTTTGAAGCTACATTTGAAGGGAGACCTTTTCTTGGGTCGTTATGTGAACATTGAGTTATCTAAATTTACATGAAATCATATGTTTGGAGATAGGGAAGCACGTGTGTATAAATGCCTACATTAACCAGGGCCATTACTTGGCCACCAACACTCCTAAAAAACCAAAGAGCAAACACAAACTAATCATTTTGCATAAAATTTTATTTCATCCCCAAAAGAAGCACTATAATAAATCATATTGTGCCACCCTCAAATTAAAAAAAAAAATGGCCCAACAAATTGGCCAATGTAAATCATTAACAAAACTAAACCAAATTAAACAAAAAAACAAAAAATCAAGTTGGTGGTCGTGCCTGAAGCAGTGTGGTGAGCACTGTTAAGTTTCCTGCCATCAAATGGTGGGCCAATAGTTCCATCTGGTCTGGGGTTAACTGTAGAGTTGTGCTCAAGTGGCCCATTAGGATCATATCTTCTGTCTGAGGCTGCTGATGATGCAGGGTGTTGAACGTTGGAAATGTCCCAGACAGAAGATGTTCTGCCAATAGTGTCATCTGCTCTGGGGTCAGCCTAAGCATTTGGGCAACGTGTGCCATTACCATGAGATGGGATCGTTGCTGCTCCAAGGCTATTTGATGCTGCTGGTGGTGCAAGGGTTGTGAAGATGTGTGGGGAGTGGTGGTTGATTGTTTGTTGTGGTCCACGGTGCGGGGGCAAACGACATGTCGCATTGGTGACAAAAAAGAAGAACGGCCTGGGGAGGAGTGAAGTGATAAAGGTGTGGAGGGAATGTAGTCAGGTGGAAGGGGTACTGTGGAACCAGTGCGCATTGAGGTTGTGCAGGAGGATTGCTCATTGAGGGGTGTGGGAGTCCGAACGGAGTGTGAAGTGCTAGGAGTGGCTACAGGAGGAATTGTCCCATCCCCAGCTGCCTGACAAGTGGCCAACACTGGCATTACCCTCCCACTACCACAACCTGCAGTGGCAGGTGAGTGAGATGTTTGGGAGGGCTCTGCCAATGGGGCATCTTCAGATCCAAACAGGCATTGGCGTGTGGCCAGCACCTGAGTGTCAACACTTTGCCGATCCCGTTGATGCTGGTCTGCTAAACTTACCAAGCTGTTACGCATATCCTGTTGAACCTGTAACATATCCTGGTGAACCTGTACCATTGTTGCTACAGATTCCTGTATGAGCCCGAGCAGACGTACTGCCTCAGTAGATTGCTGAGTACGCCTCCTTAACTCATTTTGGACCTGATACTCATCAAGCAGCCTCTCGGCTACATCCAGCATAGATGGACGAAGTTGGGTAGGTGACAATCCCTCTGCATCTAAGGCTACCTGAAAGCAGAAGAAATAGACCAAATCATTATCAAACATCATGCCTAAATATTTCAGATTAGTTTGACAACTTAACACCCCAAGCAGAACGTTGAAAAGTTTGATGTGCTTCTAATGAGTACTTGTTCATTGTAAGATTATCCAAGCTAGCAACACTTCTGATAATGGGTACATATTATATTGGTATGACTAATATGACAAAGGCAAAAAAGATTCAACATGAAGGTGTTCCCAATTAACCCTGGTGTGGTAGGTTGTTTATGCTTTTGGTAAATCTGTTACTACACCAATGACTTTATACATCTACGTATGTTGTCTAAAATCTTGCCATCAATCGGCTACAGGACAACCCAACCAAACGATACCCATGAATTTGGACCTGGAAAATCAAAGACGGGCCGGACTTTAAAGATCCTGGATGTTTTTGGAACATTAGTGGCACACCAAATTATAACATAATTCCCTGATGTTCAAGATAGAACTCTTGTTGTGCTGGTGCATCGTCAGAATGTCATAGCACTAATTTAACACACACAATGTAAGCCACATCTAGTCCAAAATCAATGCTACCATTGAAATGTTACATGTGCACCTTGTTCCCTTATATCACATACCACAGCACTGGATGCAGAATCGTCGCCAGCTCCTGATCCAACTCCAGCTGCAACGTCAAGAGGGGCCTGATGTTCTTTTAAAAACAAAAAAAAAAAAACATGTTTAGTACATAACTTTAGTCAGTAATGATTATGGCCAGATTGCCCTCCTAGCTTCATGAATGAAGCATTGAGGCCAAACATTCAAAAGTGCTTTCCTGGGCTCATAGGACACTTGCTAAACCCTCCCAAAGGTTAAGAAGGCTTGGTCTGCCTACTAATGACGGCACCCATTAATGCTGTCAACTGTGTTTTGCAGGGTAAACATCTAAAAGGCAACACTCTTTCCTAAGAAAAAACATGTGTGTTAATGGGGTTAATAAGATTCAAAAAAACATTATTTGACTAGACATACCAACACCTTCCTCCAGGCCTAGCTGCACTGGGTGTGTTCCCTGCTGCGGATCTTCTGTAAAGGACATAGCAATATGAGCTATCTTGGAAAAAAAAAAAACATCTACATTGTTTGGCACAGTATAATATTGGACCTACCAGGAGGAGGGTCAGCACTGATGTCAACACCTGTGAGTCCGTCTGGTTCGCCAAGCTGCATGGGCTGTGGAGGGGCTGAGATCCGTGCTACAGATGAACAAATTGCAGGTTGGGGAAAACAAAAAAAGGACAATTGGAAGGGCAAGTATCACATTCTCTTAATGTCACACATAGGATAGTAGTTAATCTTTTCCAAACAACTCACACAATTGACATCCAAGATAATATCCTACCTCGGTGCAAAGCATCCGAATCTAAGTCCTCTCTGGGAAAGATGGTATCGGGTCCTATGATGTTCAAGAAAGGTAATTGATAATCCCAGAGAGAACTTCGTGCACGTTCATCCAGCCGACCTTGACGGTCATAAAGACCCTCCGCAGCCCATGCAATTAGCTTCTTCCGAACGGACCCACAGATGTCGTTGACCTTCTTCCGCACACTGTCACGGTGGCGAGGTGCTTCACCCAGTGCATTTACAGCATCCCGGATTTCATCCCACAATCTGTTCTTCTCTGTTACTGAGTAAGACGCGGCCCTGGTCCCATGTATCGCCTGATATCTGGCCATATAGGCGTGGACCAGGGCACAGCACTGATTGTGGGTGAAACGGGGAAGCCGGGGTAATGTGGACAAGCTGACTCTGGTGGACGGACCCGCTCCAGGACTACTGTCAGAAGAGCCAGCTTGTCCACTTGGTGTGTTAACACCTCCCCCGGCTTCCTCCTCCGGGATGGGGATGGTGGACTCCCTCATGGATACAGCTGGAGCCTCCCTCACACCAGAGCCAGACGATCTGCCCACCCTGCCCCCCCTGCCCCCCCTGCCCCCCCTGGCCCCCCTGGCCACCCTGCCCCTTCTCATCCTTCCAGTGGGTGGGGCCATGGGAGCACGAGGTGGGCAGAGAATCTGGCTGTCCAGCAGCAGCAAAGAGCCCCAAACTCCTAAATCTGAAATGACAAAAGAGAAAACAGAAAAAACAGGATTTGCAGATTGCTCTTCATATACAGTATAATTAGTGAACAGTTACAGAACACACTTACCTAATGGCACAAACAGACTTGGTGGTGGTGGTGGTGGTAGTAGTGGGCAAAGAGCAGAAGAGGCTGCAAAGAAAAGGAAAAAAAAAAAAACATAAGAAAACGCATATGGGTACAAATCACACGAGGCCCTCCAAACACTTACCTAATGGCACAAACACGGTGGTGGTGGTGGTGGCAAAAAAAGCAGAAGAGGTTGCAAAGAAATGGAAAAAAAAAACACTTAAGAAAACGCATATTGGTACAAATCACACGAGGCCCTCCAAACACTTACCTAATGGCACAAACACAGTGGTGGTGGTGGTGGTGGCAAAGAGCAGAAGAGGCTGCAAAGAAATGGAAAAAAAAACACATAAGAAAACGCATAGGGGTACAAATCACACGAGGCCCTCCAAACACTTACCTAATGGCACAAACACAGTGGTGGTGGTGGTGGTGGTGGTGGTGGTGGTGGCAAAGAGCAGAAGAGGCTGCAAAGAAATGGAAAAAAAAAACACATAAGAAAACGCATAGGGGACAAATCACACGAGGCCCTCCAAACACTTACCTAATGGCACAAACACAGTGGTGGTGGTGGTGGCAAAAAAAGCAGAAAAGGTTGCAAAGAAATGGAAAAAAAAAACACATAAGAAAACGCATAGGGGTACAAATCACACGAGGCCATCCAAACACTTACCTAATGGCACAAACACAGTGGTGGTGGTGGTGGTGGTGGTGGTAGTGGTGGCAAAGAGCAGAAGAGGCTGCAAAGAAATGGAAAAAAAAAAACACATAAGAAAACGCATATGGGTACAAATCACACGAGGCCCTCCAAACACTTACCTAATGGCACAAACACAGTGGTGGTGGTGGTGGTGGTGGTGGTGGCAAAGAGCAGAAGAGGCTGCAAAGAAATGGAAAAAAAAAAACACATAAGAAAACGCATATGGGTACAAATCACACGAGGCCCTCCAAACACTTACCTAATGGCACAAACACAGTGGTGGTGGTGGTGGTGGTGGCAAAGAGCAGAAGAGGCTGCAAAGAAATGTAAAAAAAAAACACATAAGAAAACGCATATGGGTACAAATCACACGAGGCCCTCCAAACACTTACCTAATGGCACAAACACAGTGGTGGTGGTGGTGGTGGTGGTGGTGGCAAAGAGCAGAAGAGGCTGCAAAGAAATGGAAAAAAAAAAACACATAAGAAAACGCATATGGGTACAAATCACACGAGGCCCTCCAAACACTTACCTAATGGCACAAACACAGTGGTGGTGGTGGTGGTGGTGGCAAAGAGCAGAAGAGGCTGCAAAGAAATGTAAAAAAAAAACACATAAGAAAACGCATATGGGTACAAATCACACGAGGCCCTCCAAACACTTACCTAATGGCACAAACACAGTGGTGGTGGTGGTGGTGGTGGCAAAGAGCAGAAGAGGCTGCAAAGAAATGTAAAAAAAAAACACATAAGAAAACGCATATGGGTACAAATCACACAAGGCCCTCCAAACACTTACCTAATGGCACAAACAGACTTGGTGGAGGGGGGGTGGTGTAATCCTTTATAGGCAAAAGGAGGCTGCAAACATTAAACATACATGAGAAATCGCATGACCTACATACGTGCACATAATAAATTACAGTTATCAGGAAAGCAAAAATGGTGTCTTTGGAAGCTGGGAAGGTAAGGGGGCAGGTTTAGATGCCAAATCTAGACTGCACACCTTTAACAAACATGAGAAAACACATGTCCAAACCACATGCACATGGGGCCAACTGCCAATGATTAAAAGACACTTGAGGGGTTCCCAAGCTATTGTGGGTTGGAGGGGATTCACCATAGACAACTTAAGCACACCCAAGATAAGTACAAATTCTCTCCTTCCTTTTTTTTGGGAGAGAGAGATACAATTGTCTTACCTCCAGATAATGTAGGTTGTGGGTCACAGGGTCTTGCTAGCACATAAGAAACATCGATCTATAACATCCAGCAGCCATATTGGCCATGTGCTCCTTTTATAGCTGGCTCACAGGTGTGATAATTAGCGGCCGTTTCTATATATATCTGCGCATTCGCGAATTTGCGCGTTCAAAATGGAGGACGATATCCCAGACGCATTAGATGGTGCAATGCTGGCATTTATCGGTGCCTTGTTTGAGGAGGCCCTGGCACAGGAGGCAGCAGAAGGTGGGGAAGCTGCAGCAGCAGCAGCAGCACCTCCAGCAGCAGCACCTCCAGTCCGTGTGCCCTTACCTCGCCAGCCACGCATTTTTGCTCCAAGGATCTATTTGGACAAGCTGCGGGATTCTGATGTCAGGAGGAAGTTCCGGCTCGAGCGAGGAACTATTCTACACCTCTACCAGCTCATAGCAGAGAAAATTGACCCGGACACACAGCGCGGCCATGCGGTGCCCGGCATGGCCAGATTGCTGGCCACTTTGTATATTTTAGGGCGTGGCAGCTTCCAAGCCACTTCGGGAAGTATCATGGGCATTAGCCAGCCCACAGTTTCAAGGGTGTTCATGTTGGTCATTAATGCCATAGTGGATATAGTGCCCAATTTTATCCACTGGCCACAGAATGAAAATGAGTGGAATGAAGTCAAGTTGGGTTTCTACCGGCGGGCACACATGCCGCAAATCCTAGGGGCAATCGATGGCACCCACATAGCCATTAGGCCCCCAAGGAGCCACGAAAGTGAATACCGGAACCGCAAGCAGTACCACTCCGTGAACGTCCAATTAGTGTGTGACGCCAAACAGCGCATCATGAGTGTCAACACTGGTCACCCAGGGTCGTGCCATGATTCCAGTATGTTAAGAACAAGTACTCTGTACGAGGTGTTTGAAAGTGGACAAATGCCCGAAGGGTGGCTTATTGGTAAAGTATTTTGTCTTAACAACATAAACTGTAAGATTACATAGACATAGGAATAAGCTACATCGGTGTACACCCTGATTTAAGCAAAGCCTACCTAAAATGGATGTGTTAGGAGTTGTCAGGCTGTTCACACACAACCAGATCAGCAGCTTAGCAGCTCACAAAAGAAAGATTTGCAAAGTTGTCTTTGAGTCCAATGAAGGTGGTTAACCAATGTGTAAATGGTGTCCTCTAGCCACCCAAAGAAAACCTACAAATGATTCCAATGGTATTGCCATATCCCCAAAGTACTTTGCATAAGTGAGTCAATATTGGTTTCCTCACTCTAGTTGCAGATATATTCCAGAAGTAAGACCTAGGCTAATGTAATAGGAACAAAATAGGGGCCAAGTTGGAACTTGCAAGAGAAACCCACCACTTTGTGTGTCCTTTTTCCCATTTGTATTAGTGATTTAGGCAGTTAGACAGAGTTGAGATGTTTCATATGATTTTTTGCTAACAGACGAGCAGGTTGTTTAGTAAAATGCCTAATTGTCTCCCATTTTGAGGAGTCATCTAAAGTCACATGATATGAATAACTAATGTATATTTTTCTTATTTTTCAGGGGATGCTGGTTACCCGCAGCTGACGTGGCTGATGGCTCCAATCAGGTACCCCCAGGGCCCAGCAGAGAGGAATTACAACAGGGCCTTGCGGAGAAGCCGGAGTATCATTGAGTTGACCATAGGTCTTCTCAAGTCCCGGTTTCTCTGCTTGGCCCGGCCTGGGGGTGAACTCCTGTACTCTCCTACAAAGGCTTCCAAGATCATCCTGGCGTGCTGCGTGTTGCACAACATGTGCGTTGCCCGGGATGATTCTTGGGAGCTGACGGAGGAGAGGGAGCCAGAGGTCCGTCAGCCGGCGGCCCCCAGGCGGCGGAGCACCGCTGCCGGTATGGCCACCCGGAATACCCTGGTTGCTAGCCACTTTACATGTAAGTACTGTAACCGGTCAAGATAGGGCATGTGTATTAATTAGCTAGTTAGCAGAGGTGCCACTCACAGGGAGACAGAGGGTGATTATCATCTGCCAATGACACTTGCCATTGTAGATAAAGTGTAGTCAACATTGGTAAAATTGTGTTACTTGAGCAAAAACATGCACCTCTAACCATAAACATGTTGGTATTGTGAATAGTGTAAAGGGCTGAGAAGAGCTGGCAGGTGTTTATTTGTGTCTATGCCACCTGTGTAGTTATTGATAACATGAACGGCTGCTTGGTATCTTATGGTGTTGTAATTTTCCAGAACATCAACATCTTGGAATCATGGCACGTACCATGGGAAGCCTGTGGTGATGGGCTGTCTGGCGTCACAGGTGTGTATTCAAATGTTTACATTAATGATTTCTGGTTTGTGTAAGTTGGCATAAAATGTGTTATTTCACTCGTGATGTCGAAATTAAATGAAGTTCAGAATGAAGCAAACAGGCATTAAGATGTGATTTTCATTATGAAATGTCTTATCCTTTGTTTTATTTTTCCAGGAGTGGTACTGCTTGTGGGTGTAGGTGGTAGAAACCCACCTTGATGGACTCCACTCATTTTCTTTTGTGGTCAGTGGATATTTGGTAAGGCACATGGCCAATGACCAACATGAACACCCTGGAACTTCGAAAGTGGCTTGGAAGCTGCCCAGCAACCTTGCCATGCCTGTCCCCTATGAGCTGGTAGAGGTGCAGAATGGATTCTGAACTCTGCCGGAAGTTGTGGAAGACATCAGAATCCCGTAGCCATGGAGCAAAGATCGTGGTCTGGCGCTGTAAAGGCACACGGACTGAAGAGTGACAATATTCTTTTGCTGCATCCCTCCTTCTGCTGTCATTCTCAAATAAATAAATACATTAGAATTGAACATGTGTTTTTTTGTTTTGTGTGGGTGCCTACAGACAAAAGGGCCATCCACACTGTAAGATTTAGAGAAGACTTTATCCTTCCGATTGACATTTTCTATGTAGTGCAAGGGCCTGCCTGATTGCATCCAAATTGAAAGTGTTGAGGTTTGAGCTTATATTATATGGTTTGGTTAAGTCTACAGGAAAAAGTCTAGACAAATTGTTAGTGTATGGCCCATTAAGCTGCCAAGGCCGGAGTTTTGCACTTTGCATGCTGCTTGTACTGGTGATGTGAGGGGTTGTAATGTAGAGTAGGGATGTGACAGTGTTGTGTTGAGGTGTGAGGCAAATGTAGTGTTGGACTATGAGGGTCTGTGTTGTTGAAATATGGAGAGAGTCCAATATCAGACACCTATGTTTATTGGTCCAGAAATTGTAAGAACCATGGTAAATATGTAAAGAATTGCATCTCGATAAAACTAGGACCACACTCATAAAATCAAAATTGTGTTGTTTCCATTGATGTGCTTGAAATTTGGGTAGGACACCCCCCTCCCCCCCCAAATTCAAGATAGTTTAAAAAAACTGTTTAAAAAAATGAGAGTGAAAAGAGATCCCAAGTGTAGTGATGTGATTTGAACCCATGACGTTGTGAACTGCAGTGAAGTTGCAAAGCACTTAGCTATTGTGCAGAATAAAGCTGTATGGTGGAAAAAAAGGAGTGTGTTAAGGCTAAAAAGCACATATAGCTAAAGAACTAAACATTGTATGGAATGTGGGAAGAAGACCATGGTAAAATTGTGAGGTTTCATCTTGCCCTGAAGTAGGGTAGGGGTTTGGTCACTTGCCTTTGGTACTTTCCTTCATAAGATCCATTCGACACACAGACAAGATCAAAAAAACACTTAAAATGGTGTAAGCTTGCAAGCGCTTCTGAGTGTAACATTATTTAGCAATATATATGATGTAATCCGTTACATTTTAGCAATATAAACAAAAAAAGAAAATAAAAAAAGTAGGTGGAGATGGTAAGCCTCGAACCTACAGCAGAGGGAGATGAATTACAGACGTGTGATGTGTGCACTAATCCACTAGCCCACATCGCTATGTGAAACTGCTATAAGCACGAAGACATAAGTTTGCGAATTGGCGAAGCCGCGATCGTAAGTGAATCCCGCTGACGGCGGAATTCATTATTGCTGTTTTACTCGCCAATTCGCCGCAGCGCCAGTTAATTGATTTGAACGCGGCGAAACTGAAACACGTCATAGATGTTTGAAGCTGCAGTTTCTTTAAATCCGGCCCCCCGGGTCAATTTGGACATTTTGACTTAAGGATGTACTCACTTTTGTTGCCAGCGGTTTAGACATTAATGGCTGTGTGTTGAGTTATTTTGAGGGGACAGCAAATTTACACTGTTATACAAACTGTACACACACTACTTTACATTGTAGCAAAGTGTCATTTTTTCAGTGTGGTCACATGAAAAGATATAATAAAATATTTTCAAAAATGTGAGGGGTGTACTCACTTTTTTGAGATACTGCATATTGAAATTGTGCATCTTTAATGTTTATTTGTAATATGAAAGGTATGAAATAAATTAAAAATACTATGTATTCAAAAGAAAAAAAATGTTTTTTTTTTTGTGCTACAATATTCAATGGTTAGTCAAAACTGGTTCCAGAAAATCAAATTTCTTATATTCATACTAGACCTATGCAGGCACCTCAGCTGATGGGCAAGGTACATTAATTCCCCCATGTAAAATGGCTTTTTAGACTCCGTCAACCACCATAGGAACCAAAACAAACAGCATTGTAATTTTAAAATTGTATTTAATTTTATTTCCAACATTCAATTTGTTATACCAGTAAAATACCAGTAAATAAAATCACATATAAATATGGAAATTGCTTTTACATTCCATAGAGCTAGTGTATTCGGATTCCACATAGATAGTAAATAGTACATTGACATTGGACATGGATCAGTCATACAAAGCATGATGTATGACTTCAAAGCCCGTCTTATATTTGTTCCACATAGGAGGAATTTAATGTTTTGCACACTTTGCTTTTTTTAGACACAATACCCAACATAAATCAATCTCTATATATGCTGTACACACAGTTTTCTTAGTGTATTTATGTTATGTACAAATTGTTCATATTTACTAGATTCCAGTCCGCAGTTGGAATTCTAGTATTGTTTAAGTGCACAAAGCACATAAACTGCATCACAGAAAAAGTCTTATTGTTTACACAGTTCTATAGCTTATGCTTAAATTACACACAACTTAATAGGTTATTGGAGTTACTAACCTTCCACCGCCTTCCCCTCAATACCTGCTCTATTAATATCGGGTCAAATTGAGTTTCAGTGGAAAAGAGTCTGTAATACCAGTTCCGTGGCTACACCCCTGTATTGATTATTTATTTGTAAAAATAAACATTTTATTTAGAAATTTGTTTTAAAGCTTATACACCTAAACATCTAAATGAACTGAAATCATCTGAGTTTTCCTTTAAAAAGGTCCTGTTGGGGAGCATGGCTTTTATACATGCCCAGTGTTTTATGCAAGCGCTGACTTGTTTGGCGGGGTTCATTCTTTTTGTTGGGATTGAATCCAGTACTCTTGACATATTTGAACCTTATCTCACCTTTTTTGTTGTATTTGAGCACCTTCCTCAACCAGCATCCTGCATTAAACATCATTCATATTGTGTTTTCTACACATCTGCTTACAAGGAACATGCTGCCATGAGAAGAGAGTAGAGAGGTGACCTAATCAGTCTGTTGCTGATCTACTATCCAATCACAGGCTGGGGGTAGAGAGATGACCTAATCAGTCTGTTGCTGATCTACTATCCAATCACAGGCTGGGGGTAGAGAGATGACCTAATCAGTCTGTTGCTGATCTACTATCCAATCACAGGCTGGGGGTAGGGAGATGACCTAATCAGTCTGTTGTTGATCTACTATCCAATCACAGGCTGGGGGTAGAGAGATGACTAATCAGTCTGTTGCGGATCTACTATCCAATCACAGGCTGGGGGTAGGGAGATGACCTAATCAGTCTGTTGCTGATCTACTATCCAATCACAGGCTGGGGGTAGGGAGATGACCTAATCAGTCTGTTGCTGCTCCAATATCCAGTCACCGGCTTGGGCAGGGAAGTGACCTAGCCATGTGGCTTAATTGCAGCAGAAAAATCCATAGGGCTAGCTTTATTGTGTGGCAGAGCTGTGTAAATTTCAGGACTGGCAGGACTAAAACAAATTCTTTGGCAGATAAGTTAGCTTCTATATATGAATTTAAAATGTGTATTTAGCTGTTTACACAGAGTTCAGCTTTAAATCCTTTTATCGAAGTTTGATTTCAAAGGCACCTTTCCAAAGACGAGCACACATTTTGCTTTTTTTCTGTGCTCTTTGCAATTTTGCAATAGCTGCTGTCCTACTTAGCATAAAATTGTGATATTACCATACAAACTCAGTCCTATGAGTTGCTGAGTCTCCTGCTGGCAAAATTATCAATAGAAAGACATTTTGAGATACAAAGCATTAAAATGGAATTCAGATTTTAGTGCAGTTTGCAGGAAAACCACGGCTGATCTCACTTTCCTGAAAAATAGTTTTCAGACTGTCATACTGATTGACTGTCTTCAGTACTTTCAATTAAAGGTCAGCAGTAGCAGCCGGTGTGCATTTCATGTATTATTATGTATTATCAAATCTGTTATCTGTAGCTTAAAGGGTAACTCCACTTTCGTGGGGAACAAAATAGCAAATAAAAAAATATATATTATAGCGTATGCAAATGCAACACAAGTCATATTGTAATTGAATGGTGTTAAAAATGACCTTTCCTTTTCAATCTGCAGTTCTGTACTCTTCTGTAAAATACAATGCAATATGGATACCCAGAGGTGCTCTGTTCACAGAATGTGTACCGAACACCCCCCAGAAACATAATTTCCTGCTTGTGTGATTGGTTCACTGATTTTCCCAGAAGTCTGCACTAAGATACAAATCAGATTTCTGGCATCCCCTGCAACAAAAATGCAATTTTTGGTGAGATACTTCCAATAGGAAATCACATCTAAAGGGATGCAGACCCTGCCACTTTCGTCATTAGAGCCCTGCAGATGCAGCAGCTGATTGGTAATTATGAAACCACTCCCATTAGATTCACGTAGCACATGGACACAGGCAAGCACACAATGATTTCTTCAGAATAACAAAAGGTAGGAATCTGCAACAAAGTTTGTTAAAATCCATGCAATGGAAATAGATCACTCAGAGGGGAATGTTTTCTTTTTTCTCAATAAAAGTGGAGTTTCTCTTTAAATGAACGACTAGCAACCTAAATATAATTTAATTACTATGCACATTTGAAGGTAGCTGATCGACGAAGACAGAAAGGTACAATTCCCACCATACTTTCATTGAGATAGTAAGCTAATATGCAATATTGGCATGGCAATCATGAGAATGTATGAAGCAGCATTGACACACATTACTGCAAGCCTCTGACTGCCTGAATGAGACAGAGGTCCTATTAGCTGTGGTTATTAAACTTTAACTAATGGGAAAACTTTTTCTTTATTTTGGATAGGGTTATAAAAGATCATAATCTACAGTATGTCATTTTTTTTTTTTTTTTTGCCATATGTGCCCCATTGGGGGAATTTCCCTTTACTTCCTGTCTCTAAGGCAAAAAAAGAAATAAGAAGGGATCCATAAAAATGGTCAGCAGAACTAATGTACCTATTGGAAGATTTCCCCTCTAGTCTTGTTCTGGTGACCACCCACATTTTCAGGATTTTCTTTCGCTTTTACTCTCAGTAATAACAGTAAACAGGACAAAAAGAGAGGATGACCCTAACAGGGGCACAGAGGCTGAAAAAACCCGAGAGATGTTCTAATCCCTCTCCACTCTATACAAAAAAAAAAAAGGGTTTTGCCTTTAGCTATTCTTTAACAGAGAAGTATGGCTTTCAGAAAACAAATAACATTTATACTCAACTAGGTGGATGCAGCATCAATCTAATACTGCATCTGCCCCCCACTGGCTCTGTAGTGGGAACTTAGCAATCAAACACCGCTGATTGCTCAGTTCTATCTATCTATCTATCTATCTATCTATCTATCTATCTATCTATCTATCTATCTATCTATCTATCTATCTATCTATCTATCTATCTATCTATCTATCTATCTATCTATCTATCTATCTATCTATCTATCTACAGTCAGGTCCATAAATAATGGGACATCAACACAATTCTAATCTTTTTGGCTCTATACACCACCACGATGGATTTGAAACGAAACAAACAAGATGTGCTTTAACTGCAGACTTTCAGCTTTAATTTGAGGGTATTTACATCCAAATCAGGTGAACGGTGTAGGAATTACAACAGTTTGTATATGTGCATGGGCGTCCGCAGAACTTTTTTCAGGGGGGGGGGGCATAATTTTAAGGTCACCCATGCTCCACCCCTTTTCAATGATGTCATGAAGGGGAGGGGCTTAGTCATTATACTTATTGTGAGTATATTCCCTTAAAGCATGTTATACAGCACAGTGCTTTGCTGTGTAATTTGGCCCCTTCTATCACCTAAAATACCTGGCTAATCCTGCCTGGCTATGTCCTCCCCTCTGTAAACTGACCACGGTATACCATGGCTGCTGAGCCCTGACACCGTGGTCAGTTTATGTGCCTCCATCATCCGCAGCCCTCCTGTCCTCCTCTGTCCTCTCTCCCCCCTTCCCTCCCTGCCTGTCTGCTCCTGTGTCAGTGCCCACCCCTCCTCCTCTCCTGCTGCTGTAGTTTCATTTAAAGTTTCATATCCTGTCTACAGTCTGTTTTAATAATCCTGTGTGCCCCTGTGTCTGTTTTTTATAAAAATAAGCCATTCTTTACAAGTATAGAGTGCCACTCGCCGCTCTTGTGACCCGCCACCTCTCTCCTCCTCTTCCCCTCCTCCTCCCCTCCCAACTGACATCAGTGAGGAATCCTTGGCCCCGTCCGCTGCAAGCAGCTGTCAGCCGGAGAGAGGAGAGAGCCGACGGGTTACTTGAGCGGCGCTCGGCCCTCTGAAAACTGTGTTTTAAAAAAATAAGCTGTTCTTTACCAGACACACAGGCACACAGGATTATTAGACAGAACAGACAGGATGGTATAAAGTGGCTTAACAAACGCTTAAAAGGGGAAGTGGAGATTCCAGGGGGGGGGGGCATTTGCCCCCCCTGCACCTACCTGCGGATGCCCATGTACTGTATATGTGCCTCACACTTTTTAAGGGACCAAAAGTAATGGGACAGATTAACAATCATAAATCAAACTTACACTTTTTAATACTTGGTTGCAAATCCAAAAGTAATGGGACAATTGGCTGCTCATCTGTTCCTGGCCAGGTGTGTTATTCCCTTGCTATTTACAAGGAGCAGATAAAAGATCCAGAGTTCATTTCAATGTGCTATTTGCATTTGGAATCTGTTGCTGTCAACTCTCAATATGAGATCCAAAGAGCTGTCACTATCAGTGAGGCAAGCCATCATTAGGCTGAAAAAACAAAACAAACCCATCAGAGAGATAGCAAGAACATTAGGTGTGGCCAAATCAACTGTTTGGAACATCCTTAAAATGCTGCTGGAGAATTTGGTTGGATTAGGGAGTTTTGCTTTATTTACTCCTGTTTCCATAGTAACACTAATAATTGCAATAATATATAAATAATAATATTATGATATATAATAGCTATTAGTTATCACTCATATATTTACAATAGTGTGGGAAATCCTGGCTTTTAGGGGTTAAAACATGCAGTATCGAGGCAATATAACAATTCCTTACTGTCTGTCAAATGCTCTCTGAGAAGCCATCCACCATGGATGCAACATCTGGTGTAGCTCTGCATAGAAACCAATCTGCTTCCAGTTGTTTTTTTTTTGTTGTCAAAGCTTAATTGAACAAGCTGAAGTTAGAAGGCGATTGGCTAACATGCACAGGTGCACCAGATTTTGCACCCTCCAGTTTTAGTAAATCAACCTCACTGTGCCTTCTTTAGAAAGTAGCCCCAGCCTGCATAGAAAGACACAACCCCTGTCAGTATGCTGCAGAGAAGGAACTTGCTCTCTGTGTGGAAGCAGTGGTCTTTCTGCAGAGTTCCTACTTCAGATCTATAGCTCTTTAATAAGTAATTCTCATGCTCCCTGCTGATTGGAGAGTTTTGTACTGACTCAGTAGGGCCTGTTACAATGTGCAGTCTGAGTAGCCGATAAGCAGCATTGTAGTCTGCAGCAGACTCAGATGGTATAATTTATCACAGCAAGCTTTCCAAAGACAGCCCTTGACAAAATGTGACAAAGCCCAGTCACTTGAGCTGAAGAACTCATGGGATGCCTTGGGAGACTCATTTTTTTTTAGCTAGTGATAGCAAAACAATAAGCTATACAGGTACATTGTAGAATATTGAAGACCTGGATTTGTCAGAATAGGAGCGATGCAGATGTTGTTTGGCCATTCCCTAATTGCCATACTTCTCATATATTCTCCATTTCCAACTTGAGAATTTGAGTTGAGCTGTCAGCTGGGGCCATTCTAGATGGGTTGCCCTCTTGTCTTCAGTACACCGGCTGTTAAGTCCTGCAGTACCATGTATCACAATGCTTGCCAACAGCAAATACTCTTTGTTTAATTGAAGGGAAAAATAACTCTAAGACATTAAATTTCATAGCCCTCGAGGTTCTGCCGAGGGCCTTTTTATAGTCAGCAAACACATCCAAAAAGGGTTGCTACGCAACAGCCATTATTCTTCAGTGAAAGTTAAGATGCTTTTTCTTTCAAGTTATTCTCATAGGACTTTGTGGCTACTCTGACATAAAATAAAAATGTCAAGTCGGATACAAAACAAGCAAGGTTTGTTATGGAAAAGATTCCTATATGCTGTATATGTTTATACATTGTGGGAGTGAGCTTCAAATGATAGAGCATTAACCATACTGCCACTCGCCAAGCCATCCTTATCAGGGCATCCTTGTTCACTTTTAATCAAAGAAAGTTCAGCTTGGAAACAAAACAGATTACCCTTGAAGGGATTTTCAGAACTTGTTTTACATAGTTACATAGTTGGTGAGGTTGAATAAAGACATCTGTCCATCCAGTTATACCTGTATGGGTGTGTGTATGTGTTGTATCTTCTAGTGTGCTACTAATGTTATGGCAGGCAAATCTATGTTGTGACTCATGGTTTACTTGTGGGTCTGAAAATTGTGTCAGGGTTTACTGCAGCTCAGGCTGGATGACTCACAGATGCTGGTCTCTGGTACCTCCCCCTGGATCTGGAAGTTTGGAGAAACTTCTAGAAGTTAGTGGACGGAGGCCAGGAGAGCTAATCTGCCTACTTTAGGGACTTGGCCAATCCACAGGCAGAGGGTCTGCCAGGGTGGTTGAGTCACCCCCTAAATATGGGAGAGCAATGTCTGCAGAAGAGTGGAAGTTGGATTGCTGAGGAGACTGTCAGTGGCTAAGGAGGGGATCCCTGTGTCGGGGGGGGGGGGGGTTATGTCTCCGAGCTGGGCTCAGGCTGGCTTGGGAAGATCCTGACAGCACTGCAGCTTGAGGGGAATCTTGTTTGGGTGTTTGGGGAGGACAGTGTGAGTACATCAGCACACCCAGAGATTCACAAGGGGACAGACTGCCACACATAGCAAGCTTTCAAGAGGACAGTACTGTGCTTAACCTATTAGATTATTAGAGACTGCCAGCGCTCAGGAAGGAGGACAGTTCAGGACTGTGTACATAGGGAGGAAGTTGTCCCTGTTTATTGTTGCAGTCAAGTTGGGCATTTCATAATTCCTATTCCCTATCCAAATTATTACCCCTAATAGAACAACAAAAAACCAAGCTCAAAGACTGTTACTTGTGTCTGGATAAGTGTGTGCAGGAGTGGGGAAACCAGTTATACACAGCCCTTGTGAGGGTAGTGCTACATATGCATTTATGTCTTTAGTACTTTCTATACCCTTGTATATTGGTTATACTAAGATGCCTATCCAAGATTCCTTTGAAATCAGTAACCCTTCCTGCTGACACCACCGATCCACATCGTTACTGTTCTAACAGTAAAGAACCCCTTATGCAGTTTAAGGTTAAATCACTTCTCATCCAACTTAATTGAGTGGCCTCGTGTTCCCTTGAGCAACCTGAAACTGAACATTTTTCTCCTCCTGCTAGAATCACCATTGTGATATTTATATATTGCGATCATATTCTCTCACAAGCGCCTTTTCTCCAGGGATAATAACCTTAATGAGTGTAGTCTTTCCTCATAACTGAGGTCCTCCAGCCCCCTTATTAGCTTTGTTGCCCTTCTCTGGACTTTCTCCAGTTCAACACTTCTTTCCTGAGGACTGGTGACCAGAAGTGGATGGCATACTCAAGATGCAGCCGTCCAGATTTTTGTAAAGTGGTAGAATTATAAGTTTATCTTTTGAGTAAATCCCCTTTTTAATGTATGCTAATAATCTGCTGGCCTTGCTTGCTGCAGCTTGGCATTGCAGGATATTGCTGATTCTGTCATCAACTAGGACCTCTAGATCCTTTTCCATCCTTGATTTCCCTAGTGGTTCTCCCCCTCGCAATACTCACTTATTATGTTGCGCAGTTATTACCCTGCTTAGATTCATGTAATCAGCAAATACCAAGATTGATCTATTTTTTTACCAACCTTGGTATCCTTTATGAACAAGTTAAACAGGATTGGTCCTAGGACAGAGCCCGAGGGTACCCCAATCACTCTAGACTATTCAGAAGATACGCTGCTTATCACCACTCTTTTGACACACCCCTGTAACCAGTTTTCTATCCAGGTAGATACACTATCATCGATGCCAACAGACCTCAGCTTGTAAATTAAGCATTTATGGGGTACCCTGTCAAGCACTTTGGCAAAATCTAGTTAGACTACATTCACAGGCCTTCCTTTACCTAGGTTACAGCTGACTTTTTCACAGAATGGTAACAGGTTGGCCTGCAAGAACGATCTTTCATAAACTCATTCTGGTAATTACTATTTTCTTTAGCAACTTCTTGGATATGGTCCTTTATCATTCCCTCCAATAGTTTACACAATAGTTTACAAACTATTGATATAAGGCTGACTGGCTTGTAACTTCCTGGTATGTATCTCTGCCCTTTTTGAATATTGATACCACATTAGCTTTCCGCCAGTCCGCTGGTACCATTCTGGTTAAAAACCTGCCCTTAAAGATTAGGAATAAGGGTCTAGCTTTGACCTGACTAAGTTATTTGAGGACTCTCAGGAGTACGTCATCTGGCCCTGGTGATTTGTTCACATAAAGTTTGTCAAATCTTTAAAGGAGAATAGCTCCAGTTAGCCACAAGGGTTCACTCCATGTTATGTTGCTAACACTATTGTTTTGTCTATTATACCCCTTCTTTTCCACGGTTAATACTGAGGAAAAGAATATGTTTAATTTATTCGCCTTCCCCCTGTCACTTGTAAACCAAAGTTCCCTGTCTATCCTTTATGGGACTAATATGCTTAGATTTGGCCTTTTTAGTATTAATATATTTTAAAAAAATATTTGGGATTAATTTCCTTTTCTCTACTGTGTGTCTTTTGTAGTCTATTTTCAGAGCTCTGATCCCACTCATATATATTTTATTGCATTATTTGTAGTGCTGAAATGTTGATGTGTCCCCTCAGCCTTATATTTTCTAAAGGATAGTTTTGTCTCTTTAATGTGCTTTTTTACACTACAATTTAGCTACCCAGGTTTAACCTTGGTCCTTTTATATTTGTTACCCATTGGAATACACTGGCTAATGCCATTATTTAAAATGTTCTTAAAGCATTCCCACTTTTCCTCCCTGTTTTTTGCTTCTGGGATATCTTTCCATGTAAGGGCATGAAGTATAAAGTGCAGTTTGGTGAAGTTGGCGCTTGAAATTTCATGTACATATGCTACACTCTGTCTGCTTTTCCCGTGTGTTACAGTGAATGTGATTGCTCTGAGATTGCTGTTATTTCATGATTCCGCATCCAATATCAGCTCTGGGTTGTTTTTAATTAGTAGGTCTAGCAGAGTATTGTTTCTAGTTGGGACATCCACCAACTGACACATAAAATTGTCGAGCCTTAGAGGAGTGAGCAGTTCCATCTGTTCAGTCAATATCTGGCTAATTGAAGTCTCTCAAGATTATAACAGTGTTCTGCCTTGCTGCAATTTGTAACTGTGAAAAGAGATCGGCCTCCTCTTTATCAGGGTAGGGGGCCTGTAGCATACTCCACTAATATTCACAAATTTCCCTTCCAGTGCTACAAAGCAACTCAAAATTCAGCCACCTGGCCATAAATCGATCAAAATCTGGCCAGTTTAGAAGGGATTAGACAAATTATAATTAATTTATGGCCGTTTAATTTAAACTGATCTATGTATGGCCAGCCTTAAAGCATAACTCCAGTTTTGTTGAGAAAAAAACATTCCCCTCCAGGTGATCTATATACATTACAAGGATTTAAACAAATTTTGTTGCAGATTCCTACCTTTTGTTATTCTGAGGAAATCCCTGTTTGTTCCTCTGTGCCTCTTTGCTGAGTGGGTTAAATGGGAGTGGTTTCATAATTATCTATCAGCTGTGGCAGCTGCAGGGCTCTAATGAGGGAATCTGCTGGGTCTGCATCCCTTTAGACGTGTTCCTATCGAGCGTATCTCACCAAAAATTAAATTTTTGTTGCAGGGGATGTCAGAAATCTGATTTGTATCTTAGGCAGACTTACATAGTTACATAGTTTTTGAGGTTGAAAAAAAGACATCAGTCCATCCAGTTCAACCTATAATGTGTGTGTGTGTGTTTGCCGTTAAACGTACATTGTATACCCCTGTATATTGTGGTCTTTAAGGTGCCCATCTAATAGTTTTTTGAAACTATCGATGCTCACTGCTGATACGACTGCTTGTGGAAGCGAATTCCACATCCTTACTGCTAGAACAGTGAAGAACCCCTTACGTATTTTAAGGTTAAACCGTTTTTCCTCTAGTTTTAGTGAGTGGCCACGTGTCTTATTGTATTACCTTTCTCTAAAAAGTTTGTTCCTTATGCTAGGGTCCTCACCAGTACAGTATTTGTACATTGATATCATATCCCCCCTCAAGCGTCTCTTCTCCAGAGAGAATAAGTTCAATGCTTGTAGTCTTTACTCATAGCCAATGCACTCCATTCCCCTAATTATTTTTGTTGCCCTTCTCTGGACTCTCTCCAGTTCCAGCACATCCTTTCTGAGGACCAGTGCCCAGAACTGGACAGCATACTCCAGATGTCGCAGGACCAGAGTCTTGTAGAGTGGGAGAATAATCTCTTTATTTCTGGAGTGAATCCCCTTTTTTATACATGCCAGTATTCTGTTGGCTTTGCTTGCAGGGGCTTGGCATTGCATGCCACTACCAAGCCTGTTGTCCACTAGGACCCCCAGGTCCTTTTCCATCTTAGATTCACCCAGAGGTTTCCCCCCTAGTGAGTAGCTTGCTTTCGTGTTTCTGATGCCCAAGTGCATTATTTTACATTTTTCAACATTAAACCTCATCTGCCATGTAGTTGCCCACCCCATTATTTTGTTCAGGTCTGCTTGTAAAATTTCCACATCCTGCATAGAAGATATTGGCATGCTTAGTTTAGTATTATCCGCAAATACCGAGATTTGCTAGATATCCCCTCCTCTAGATCATTTATGAATAAATTAAACAAGATTGGTCCCAGAACAGAACCTTTGGGGACCCCCCTTTCCACACCCGCCCAATCCGAGTACTCCCCATTAATCACCACCCTCTGGACTCTCCCCTGGAGCCAGTTCTCTATCCAAGTACTCACCCTATGGTCCATACCTACATTCCTTAGTTTGTACAGTAAGCGTTTGTGGGGAACGGTGTCAAAGGCCTTTGCAAAGTCCAGATAGACCACATCCACAGGCTTACCTTTATCTAGGTGACAGCTCACTTCATCATAGAAGGTTAATAGATTGGTTTGGCAAGAACGATTTGTCATGAATCCATGCTGATTACTACTAATAATACTGTTTTCATTACTAATGTCTTGTATATGGTCCCTTAACATCCCCTCCAAAATCTTGCAGACTACTGATGTTAGGCTGCCCGGCCTATAGTTACCCGGGATATATCTCGGCCCTTTTTTAAATATTGGTACCACGTTAGCTTTTTTCCAATCAGCTGGCATCATACCCGTCTGTAGACTATCCTTAAAGATCAGGAATAATGGTCTGGCAATCACCTGGCTGAGCTCTTTAAGAACCCTCGGGTGCAAGCCATCCGGTCCCGGTGATTTATTTAAGTTAAGTTTCTCTAGTTTAGTTCTAAGTCTATCTTCTGTTAGCCATGGTGGTAATTCCTGAGGTGTATTATTTAGTTTAGCCTTACAAGCTGGGTTAGTGTAGCCCCCCGATTCTTTTGTGAAGACTGAAGAGAAGAAATGATTTAACACTTCCGCCTTTTCTCTGTCCTCTGTGGCCATATTTTCCTTGTCGTCTTTTATGGGGCCAATGTGTTCTGGCCTCGCTTTCTTACTGTTTATATACTTAAAGAATTTCTTGCGGTTCTTTTTACTCTCTTCCGCTATATGTCTCTTGTGTTCTATTTTAGCCGCCTTGATTTAATCTTTACATTTCTTTTTACACTCTTTGTAATGCTTAAATGCTGCCAATGACCCCTCAGTCTTGTATTTTTTGAAGGCCTTGTCTTTAGTATTAATATGCATTTTTATGTTGGAGTTTAGTCACCCAGGGTTTGGTTTAGCTCTTTTAAATGTATTTCCCTTTGGAATGCAGTGGCCAATCCCTTTGTTTAGTATGCTCTTGAAGCACTCCCATTTCTCCTCCGTGTTCTTTGTTCCCAGGTTTCTATCCCATTTGATATTTTCAAGCAGAAATTGGCTCTTTTGAAATTCAGTGTCCTTATATTACCCTTGTGTTTCCTATTACTATGATAAATACTGAAACTAATTGACCTATGGTCACTGTTTCCTAAGTTGCCCCGTATTTCTATATCCGTGAGCAGGTCTGTATTGTTGGTAATCAGTAGGTCAAGTACCGCATTGGGACTTCTGGGAAAATTGGTGACCCAATCGCACAAGCAGGAAATTATGTTTCTGGGGTGTGGTCAGTACACATTCTGTGTACAGAACAGCTCCAGGTAGCCATATTGCATTGCATTTGCAGAAACTTACAACAGCTGCAGATTGAAAAAGAAAGGTAATTTTTAATAACATTCAATTACAATATAGTTTGTGTTGCAATTGTATACGCTATATTGTTTTTTTGCTATTTGCTATTTTTTTTGCCCCACGAAAGTGGAGTTTCCCTTAAGCCTGGTACACACTAATAATTTTCAAAAAAAATCTGTCAGCTCCGGTCACAGCCGCTGTACTAATGGTACTAATGATCCAATGTTAGTACAGAGATCTCCCCCACTGAGCTGTTGTGTTCTGACAGGGGGACGCCCCCCTGCCAGTACACTCTGATCAGCGTTCTCAGCCATTGGTACTTTATTAGCCATTGGCAGCCATTGGCTCTTTTTTTTAATGTGCACTTTTGAAGCTTTCACTTGCTCCTGTGAAAAAAAACAAAAACCAGAGGTGGTATTTGAGCAACATTTATTAATGTTCTGTACTGTGAGTGTATTGTGCCTTGCACATGGTTAAACGCTGTAACTGAGTTAACCCGCTTTTGTAATTTTGCTGCAACTCTAATTTCATGTTAAAGAGGCTTTACTAAAGTTCTGATCAAATTGAATGTATATATGTATATCTAAATCTGAGGTTTTGAAGCCTAAGTTCAGCAAAACATTTTTTGGTAGTTTTTTATAAAACCATAAAGTGTTGGAAACTCTCTAGGTTTTTCTTGATGTCTTTGTTGCTTTAGGGGAGATTTCTTCTCATTTATTGTCCTAAGGGCAATAAATTCCAAGGGCATCCCAAACAGCAAAAATACCTAACCTGCACTAAATCCTTCAAAAATTAAACAAGTATTTATGTTTTTTTTTTTATTTATCTCTATACAGTAGTGTTAGCAACAGCCTCCAGAATCCATGTTGTTGGGTGGATATCATTAAATTAACTTTTAAAAGTTGTCTAAAATTGGCAGCTCCATTTAGCCAGTTCCTTCTCTTCTATTTTATTTCATTAGGCTGTCATGGGACATATCCTTTAAAGAACTTTACAGATATACAGGTCATAATATTTTAAGCCACTTTTACAGATTAACTGGGTATTTCAGTGCTCTGTCTACCATTAAAATTAAATACAGATGTATAGCCCTTGATATTCGGAAATATAAAATGCTGAGAAATGTAAAAATCTTTAACTGCAGAACTATTAGATACTAGACCAGAGCACACAATGCAACAATGAATATATATGACCCTGAACTGCTTTAGAAAGGGCAATAAAATACCAAGATATAGGAAAGCTGATTCACACTTATTATATGATTATGTTGATTCACATTTCAAACAGTCCAGACAAGCTAGTCCTTGCTATCTGTAATTTCCTTCTGCCTCTATTAATTAGTTCCATAGCTGTATTATTAAATTCCGTGTATTCACAAGAATAGACAGTTTGTTGTTTAAGTTTAGAGTATATTAATATTATGTTCACAACACTGTTCTATTGATTTGCAATTCATTTAACGCACAGATTATTAATGTGATGTAGATGATGCTATCCAATCTAGGATAATTTCACAAAAAATATTCCGTGTACATGATTAAAACAAATGCATTTATTCAATATAATGTTCTTATTCCTAAAAGGTATTCAAATCCAAGAATAAAAATGTGATATATCGCAACTGAAGAGTCTTTGAGCTCATTTTGATGCCCTTGCCCCACCACTGAAAAATTACCTGCAGTGGAGCGCTTTTTAAAAGGTGTTTAACAGGTGGTGAAAAGGCGATATCTTGCCTACACATTGCTTGTTTTAACCCTGGAAATGCCAACCCACGTCTGCAATTGTGGTTGTGGAATGAGTATAATTCTGAGGAGCTGCATGTTCTTCTTTAGGTGAGCCCAAAGTGTCAATATTTTGTGTGGCCACCATTATTTTCCAGCACTGACTTAACCTTCTTACGCATTGGAGTTCACCAGAGCTTCACAGGTTGCCACTGAAGTCCTCTTCCACTCCTCCATGATGTCATCACGGACCATGACACTCCCACCGCCATACTTGACTGTAGGCAACACACACTTGTCTTTGTACTCCTCACCTGGTTGCTGCCACACACGCTTGACACTATCTGAACTAAATACGTTTATCTTGGTCTCATCAGACCACAGGACATGGTTATAGTAATCCATATCCTTAGTCTGCTTGTCTTCCGGGCTTTCTTGTGCATCATCTTTAGAAGAGCCTTCTTTCTGGGACGACAGTCATGCAGACCAATTTGATGCAGTGTGCAGCGTATGGTCTGAGCACTGTCAGGCTGACCCCCCACCCCTTCAACCTCTGCAGCAATGCTGGCAGCACTCATATGTCTATTTCCCAAAGACAACCTCTGGATATGACGCTGAGCACGAGCACTCAACTTCTTTGGTTGACCATGGGGAGGTCTGTTCTGAGTGGAACCTGTCCTGTTAAACAACTGTATGGCCTTGGCCACCATGCTTCAGCTCAGTTTCAGGGTCTTGGCAATCTTCTTATAGCCTAGGCCATCTTTATGTAGAGCAACAATTTTTTTCAGATTCTCAGAGAGTTCTTTGCCATGAGGAGCCATGTTGAACTTCCAGTGACCAATATGAGAGAGAGAGAGAGTAATAACACCAAATTTACCACACCTGCTCCCCATTCATACCTGAGACCTTGTAACACTAACGAGTCACATGACACCGGGGAGGGAAAATGGCTAATTTTGCCCAATTTGGACATTTTAACTTAGGGGTGTACTCACTTTTGTTGCCACTTTTGTTCTGTTTAGACATTAATGGCTGTATGTTGATTTATTTTGAGGGGACAGCAAATGTACACTGTTATACAAGCTGTACACTCACTTCTTTACATTGTAGCAAAGTGTCATTTCTTCAGTGTTGTCACATGAAAAGATATAATAAAATATTTACAAAAATATGAGGGGTGTACTCACTTTTGTGAGATACTGTATGTGTACTGCCAGTGGGAAGAGGTTAAGAAAGCAATAAAGTCTTTATAATGTAACCGTATAAAATTATAAATCAACTAGCCAGAATTTTTCTTTAATAAAACTCTGCTCATACTGCTTTTTCAGATGGTACATGTGATAGACCACAATCCCTATTAAGCTTCCATCATCAGTTTCAACATAATCTCACTTCAGCTTGGAGGTTGACATTATAAGGTAACTGATACCAGGCCAAGTGATATATGTTTCCAGGCATCAAAGGTTTGCTCTCCCTGTGCACACACACTCTGGACTGCCAATATATATTATTAATACAAGAAGTTGGACTATATTTTCCATGCATAAGGAGCTGTTATTAAAGTTTTACTAGCACTAAGGTTTGTATCACATACATACTCACAGTAGAACCTGTTACTGCATTATACAGGTATCTAGGATGGCATGACTCGGGTAGAATTGAACATAGAATGTGACAATTAAATAATAGCACTGTTTCACATTGAAAATGAAAGGCAACAGCCTTTATTAGCAGATTTAGTAAAAGTAACCATAATAAAAGATATTTTTTAAGGTACATGACATTTTACCACAAATACAAGCCACCAGCCACAAGTACCCAGCACATTGGGAACATAATCAATTAAGTTGTTATCCTGAAATCCATTACATACCATCAGTTAGAGAACTCAACATTAATTTGGAATGTTAAAGCGGCATTAAAATAAAGGTTTGTTTTTTTTTTTTTTCAGAATGATACTTACCTAGGCGGTTCGCAGGTGTGCACCTGAGTTCAAAGACAGTGTTCACATCATCAAAAAGAACTGAATTCTGACATCAATCGAACCCGGGTGCGCACCAAAAGTGCTAGTGTGAAAACACCCTTATTTACCCAGCCCACCGTCATGTGCCTCTTCCTTATTTTGTCAGTTCCGGACATTCCTTATACATGCATAGACACCAAAAGCTAGGTCTATGCTTTAAATCAGGTCCAAATGATAACATTTTCTTGTTGTATTGGTCCTCTTAAAGAGATGTCTTGTCTCTGATACAATGAAAGGGCAAATCTTCTCTAGAGGAATACATTCAGCGATAATAATCTTTGAAGCGCTACATCATGATATTTAGGTCCAAACACAAATTTATTCCAATGAAAGATTGTTTGCAGATCCAACATGTTTTGGGGGCTGTATCTTTGCACCCCTTCATCGCGATGCTTAATTCTTATTCCAGGTCATTGTGGGTCATCACTGATATTCCTTGAAAAAGGTTAGCTTGCTCCAACAAAAACAGGGACCCCTTTTCTGAATCTAGTGCCTAAGGCAGAGAAGGAAGTCATAGCGCACAGGGAGGAAGAGGACAAGGTGAAAGGAAATTGAAGGCCCCTTTAATCTTTCTGTGCACTATGCATGTGTGTGTCTCTGGCTCAGGGTCAGACTCGGAAAGCTGGTTCCTGTTTTCATTAGTACAAGGAATATTGGTGATGACCAACAGGATCCAGGTTTAGATCCAGGTTTAGAACACCCTGGTGAAGTAAAGTCCCCAAAATGCGATGAATTTGCAAACAATCAATTATTAGATAAAACTTATATTTGGACCTGAACTTTACAGTTTGGAGCTTCAATTCACTTATCTCTGTCATCACTCAAGGTGACTATGGAAGCCTTTTTCTGTGCAGAAGCTGCCAGCCCAATAGTTAGACTCTCTATATTCATTATTTTCATCCCTTTAGATGAAAACAATATTATAAAAGAAAATGATAAAGAAACCAGAGGGTTCCAGTGCCTCTTATTTACTTTCTGGCAGATGTAAACCTTTTATTGGATTTTGTTTCTAAAAACAGTAATGTTTCTCCTACCCTCTACGAAGAGGTCAAGTAGCATAGCTTTTTAAATGAATGAGAGACAGAGAAAAGTTCACATTATTTAAATCCCAACTTCAACCAAATTTCCTTTTTTATTATTTGGGATAAATTGGGAAAAAATAAAACAATTCTGTCAGATTTTTGGTTTTGTCTAAAGCTCATTGGGGAGATTTTTCCTTACTTCCTGTAAGAAGATGAGGAAAAATCTCCCCAGTAGAGACACATAAAGCAAGAAAAACCTGATAATATCTCCTCTTGTGCTGGTGCCTTGTTCCCCTATGGATTTCAAAAGCAATTCTTACCCACTCCCCACAATTCTTTCACAGTTGCCGGGCAGACAAATTCTTCAGACACTTGCTGGTATTGCCAGAAAGGGTGTAGATTTTGGATTACAGTCTACCAAATGCTATATATGGTAACAGGTAAATTCGTTCACGAAAATGCTTATGATGCTCTCCTGCTTCGGCAACCCAGGGAATTCACTCAATTTAGGTTAGTTGCGCACATCCTCACGGCAGTGAAGAGAGTCACAGCACATGCTTTCACTAGTATACATCCATACTAGCATATACATCCTATGGCGAGCAACGGTTTCAAGCTAAAATCCCTTCTTGCGAAAGTCAGGTGCTGAATTTGAAAAATTGCAGGCCATCATTGATCTTTGAAAAATAACAGCCCATCAAAACAATAGGAATTTTCATTGGATATGGAAACCATGGATCAAGTCCTACATGCCACCCTCTTTTCACCCAGAGTCACTATTTCTGTAAAAGCGTGGAGGTGTAAAATGCCTGGGTGTTTGAGGATTCTGTTTTTCATCCCCTCTTTCCTTCAACCCTTCTTTTCTTACCTTTCGTTCTTGTGAGTCTCATTCTTCCTCCTCTATTCTCTCCTGACCCTGACTCCCCCCCCCCCCCAATTTTTGGTTTTTTCTCTTCGCTCCATCACTCCCTTATTCTGAGGGTAAGAGGTGGCCTTGTATGCCATTGGAGGTGTGGTACTGAGTACTCCTATTTTCATGGTCTTGGTTCCTCAACATAGCATTTCTTATTTGTTGCCCTCTGAAATATGATGCACACCTCCTTTTTTTGTGTATGGACTCTTTTATGGTATCTTCTAATTTAATGCCCCAGTCCATTTATGTTTGAACTACATAATGCGTTGTTATGGTATTCTTCAAAGTGATGTTGGCTTCAGTAAGCTTGATGATTTCTTTCCTCTACCATGTATCATTCATATTGTCAAACATACTCTCAAAAATAATAAAACTTTATTGAACAAAAACGTAATAGATTCTCTAACATTTTCACTGCTCTATCCAAACGAATAACCTGCTTTGGCTGGAAATGTGCTATAAAATTCTCAGACTTTGTATGGATTGGTTTTATAACCATTGTATCTGCTGACTTTTTTTTCGGAAAGAGTTAAAACCCCTGGCAGGTTATTTTTTTCTGTCTATTATTTGGGAATATTTTTTCACTCTTCACTGTCCCAGAGAGGCAACAGGAAGTTATAAGACATATCTAAAAGTGAGGGGAATTCCCCTTTTAGAAAGTTGTCCTCAAAATAGTCATCCCCAGATTTTCCCTTACCTCTCCAAACAACTCTAAAATTTTGGATTTCCCCTGACTTTTTCCCCCAGTGACAATGGTTATCAGCAGGGCTTTTTTTCTCAGAAAATAGGTGCAGAAACTCAACCACGACCCTCCAAAACTCCCCTCCTCCCCACTCACACCCTCCAAACCGCATTATTTGGTGTAGTCAAAGAGTTCTGAGTTGGGGGATATAGTGCAGAGTTCAGGGGTGCGCTTCACCTTCTTCCACGGCTGTTTACCTCTGCATCCTCTATCCACATCTCACTTTCACCCCTCTTCAGCTCTGACTTCTGCATGCAACCACCCTTCCACTTCCCCATCTTCTCCCTCCCTGCTTAGATGCTCCACCATCTTCCACATGTCTTACTTGTGTTGCTGTATTAACCTGAAGCACCCAGCCAGTTCTATTACCTCCCCACACCCTGTAGGTGGCTCTACCTCTCTCACTTGCAGGGAGATCATCCAGTTGGGTTTTTGGAATCTTCACTGCACCCCAGGCCCCTTCATATCCCTTTTCCCCATCCTGCACTCTGCAGGAGCCACTCAGGAGATCAGATCTGTGGAAGCCTTTGGGAGATAAGCTGTCACCGATAAACACAGAAGCTGGATGTCTGTGTTTACAAGTGATAGTAGGGAGCAGTGGGCCTGAGCCAGAGGTGGTGGAACTGAGTTCCACCAAGTTCCAGCGGAAAAAAAGCCCTGGTTACCAGTACAAATAGAGGAATAAATATCCGCAATGAAAACAAACACAGCAATAAAAATTTACAAGTTCTTTTTTTTTTTACACAATAAAGCTTTATTGTATAAAACATATAAGATTACAAAACATATAGATGTTCTAACCCTTCCCTTACTTCATCCAATACAAAAAAAGTTTAGCAAAAAATGATTTTTAGAAGTCATAAATTAGGTTATGCCTTTAAAGGAAAACATTGGAAAATTAGGCTTTGTATTAACAAAGCCAGTTGGCTCTTCCCCTTGCCAGTCACACAGTTTGAAGAGTTTTTAGAATGCACGTGTACAAAAAATCAATTACAGTTTATGTAATGCCAAAACATTTCTTGTTATATGATATGAAGGGTTAGAATATCCTTCTTGTTTTTATTTTTACCTACATGCCCTGGATAGGAGGAGTGGCAGGGGCAGCACACAGAGGAACCAATCTCCTCCATTTTCCTCCTGCAGCTACAGGAGGAAAAAGGAGGACAGTGATTTCTCTACATGCTGTCCCTGCCGCTCCTCCTATCCAGGTGTACAGGGGGCCCGGTTGAAATTGCAACCCCTGCAACTCCAGTAGTTACGCCCCTGAGAGACAATTTTTTCATCTCAACAGAGTTTTGAAGATATGCTTTGGAAGTACCATTATCATATTAGAGTTGTCTTCTATAACTTACTTTTTGAATGATTACTGGATTTACTATCTCAACTGGAATTTTTGTTGCATGTTAGGTTTATTTTATTAAAGATTGACAGAAGGCAATGGATGACATAACAGGCTGATTTTGTGGCAGTTTTGATCTACCAGTTATGACTTGTTCAAATATCACTACAATTTATTCTCTTATGAATGTGATAACTCAAGGCTATTTGTAGTAAGAATGCAACCAAATGGTCTTTTGTTATGGATAATCCATTGTTGATTAATATTTTTGCAAGGACCCTGCCTCCATTTATACAAAAGGATTGCAGTTCATTACTTTGAAGTGTTTTCATAAGTAAATGTAAACCCTTACTGGATGACATTTAGTTTTCTAAAGCACTGTGTATCATAAACAATTACCATAATTTTTGCATTTAGAAAATACATTGTCATTCATCCTTTTTATCAGTGCCATTGATCTCCTGTATTCTCACTGAAGACACATCCTATCTAATTAATGCCCTGCAGCAGTAACTGCATATCATTGTTCAGGGCAGGGCTTCCTGAGGGTGACAATTGCTGACCATGCCTGCACAATCAGCGTTGGTACAGCCACTTGTAGTGTCCATCAGAAATTCATGTGACAGAGTGACAACACTTGAGCACAAATGGGAGACAAGGACAGAGCTTTGTCTGAAAAGGACCTTTATTGCAAGAACACCAGCTACTATTTATTTAGAAGCTATAGATATAAAATGGTTAGAAATTACTTCTAAACCTACATTAACATATTAAAACTTTAGGTATAACTAAGGACAAAACTTTTTTTTTTAATTTGGATAGAGTGGAGAGGGATAAAAACACCTATTGTTTTTATTGCTGTCTGTGCCCCCGTAAGAAGATTCACCCGCTCTATCTGTCCTGTTTACGATTTTAATTGAAAGTGAATGTAAAAGAAAATGGGTGTTCCCCATAAAAGTAATAGAGGGGATCTTCCAATGGGGACACTAGTTCTGGTGACCTCGGGGTCCCTAAGGAATTCCTTTAATTTGCAGGGGGTTTCCTCTCACTTCCTGTTTGGCTACGGGAAGTGAAGGGAAATCTCTGCAATGAGACACAGATGGTGAAAAAAAAATCTGACAGGGGTTATGACCCTTTCAAAATGAAAAAAAAAAAAAAAGGTTTTGCCTATAGTTCTACTTTCAGGGTTCATATTATTTCAAATTTGATCCATAGGTATGGAAAACATTGGAAGAGTACACTATTCATATTGATATTTTATTTCAATTGTGACATTATTAAAGTGCAATTTTTTTCCTGCTGATCTGGGTGTTCTTTTTTTTTTTTTTTTTTTGGTTTATAAACCTGGGCAATTAAAACCGAGCTAATAAATTGAGGTTACTGTTAGTAAACACCAAATGTGAACAGTAGATGAAGAGATACAGACAAATCTCACAATTTTCTGTAAAAGGTAAGCCTAGTCCCACATCTTGAACCCTGTTGGTTGAAAAGACTGCAAATCATAATAAAAGGCCAATTGTGAGGCTTGGTTGGCTATGGTAGGATTGGGTTCAGGCTTGGCTTTTACACAAAAAGTTGTCATTGTTCAAAATATTTTTAGCTGCTGATTTCTCTGGTTCAAATTATTTTTTTTTACACAGTTTTCACTGAAGGTAACATCTAATTTTGCAATGTATGCTCAGTTTGAATTTACCAGGTTTGTGACAAGTGCTTTCCGAACTCAATGGCAAACTTTTGTGTTTTATTCCCTGTCATGGCAACTATTACCAATAATACACTCTCAGGCCTCTTAACTGTGGTGAGGGGTCTTGAAAGGGCAAGTCATTGGGTTTTACCATTGTGCCAGCCATCCTATATAAATTCAGTGTTTCCAAAAGCCTTTGTTCATATTGTGTTGTAACAGAAATGGAGTAGTTAGCGAAAGATTACAGAAGGCAAGGTTTTCGCGCTGATGCCCATTGCTCCTTGCATCAAAAACATCTCTATATGTGTACACGCGAAAACACACACACACAGTTTGTTTTACAGTTTTATAGCAGAATACAGAGAGATTTGATAGTTTTAACAGAGACATCAATGAACAAGGTTAGTGAGAGGCTGAATATGCCCAATGTAAAATTCAAGATGTTTTCCCAAATCTAGGGACCCACAGGGGCCATACAAATAAACACCAATGCATGCGTGCATCCACCTTTATCTGCACATGTGTGTACAATGTATTTCCCAAACATGGAGGCTTAGAGCCTAGGAACGATATTGTACATGTATGTTCAGGTAAATGCGTTTATATGAGTATGGCCATGTACAACCATATTTGTATGGTAGGCTGTATGCAACACTTGTAGCTCTCCAGAAATCACCATATGCGTAGGGCCTTAGAAACTGATGTTTTTTTTTTTTTTTTTCTTGTTTTTTTTTTCTTTAGCACTTGACCTCTGGAAGATGTATCCTTCCTTCATGACCAGGACATTTTTTGCAATTCGGCACTGCATTACTTTAACTGACAATTGCGCGGTCAGTCAACACTGTACCCAAACAAAAGGTATGTCCTTTTTTCCCACCAATAGAGCTTTCCTTTGCTGGTATTTGACTCACTCTCTCATACTGGTCACTGGAAGTTCAACATGGCACCTCTGGCAAAGAACTCTTTGAGGATCTGAAAAAAAATATTATTGCTCTACATAAAGATGGCCTAGGCTATAAGAAGATTACCAAGACCCTGAAACTGAGCTGCAGCATGGTGGCCATAACCATACAGTGGTTTAATAGGACAGGTTCAACTCAGAACAGGCTTCACCATGGTCGATCAAAAAAGTTAAGTGCATGTGCTCAGCGTCATATCCAGAGGTTGTCTTTGGGAAATAGACGTATGAGTGCTGCCAGCATTGCTGCAGAAGTTGAAGGGGTGGGGGTCAGCCTGTCAGTGCTCAGACCATAAACCGCACACTGCATCAAATTGGTCTGTATAGCTTTCAGCCCAGAGGGAAGCCTCTTCAAAAGATGATGCACATGAAAGCCCACAAACAGTTTGCTGAAGACAATCAGACTAAGGACATGTATTACTAGAACCATGTCCTGTGGTCTGATGAGACCAAGATAAACTTATTTGGTTCAGATGGTGTCAAGCGTATGTGGCAGCAACAACCAGGTTAGGAGTACAAAGGCAAGTGTGTCTTGCCTACAGTCAAGCATGGTGGTGGGAGTGTTATGGTCTGGGGCTGCATGAGTGCTGGGGAGCTACAGTTCATTGAGGGAACCATGAATGCCAACATGTACTGTGACATACTGAAGCAGAGCATGATCCCCTCCCTTCGGAGACTGGGCCACAGGGCAGTACTTCCAACATGATAACGACCGCAAACACACCTCCAAGACAACCACTGCCTTGCTAAAGAAGCTGAGTGTAAAGGTGATGGACTGGCCAAGCATGTCTTCAGACCTAAACCCTATTGAGCATCTGGGGGATATCCTAAAAGAAAACATGGAGGAGCCCAATGTCTCTAACATCCACCAGCTCCGTGATGTCGTCATGCAAAAGTGAAGACGGACTCCAGTGGCAATCTGTGAAGCTCTGGTGTACTCCATGGCCACACAAAATATTGACACTTTGGGCCCAATTTGGACATGTTCACTTAGGGGTGTACCTACTTTTGTTGCCAGCGGTTTAGACATTAATGGCTGTGTGTTAAGTTATTTTGAGGGGACAGTAAATTTACACGGTTATACAAGCTGTACACTCACTACTTTACATTGTAACAAAGTGTCATTTCTTCAGTGTTCTCACATGAAAAGATATAATAAAATATTTACAAAAAGGTTAGGGGTGTACTCACTTTTGTGAGATACTGTATCTTTTTATGTGTGTCACAGCAACATATATTCGATTGTTGTTTGGTTCCTGTAAACACCCTTTTAATAGTTAAAAAGGGGGGGGGGGAGTGAGGTTTATTGTTTAGTAAAAGTGTTTAAAGACTGCACATGTTCTACAATGTACTCTCATATTCTATTTTACCTATAATACCAGTGAAAAATGCACTGAATTGTTTATCTTTTTTTGATGAAAAGCTGGCTCTTGTGGGTCCTATTATTGTGAGGCATAGTTATTGTTTTTACAGGCTGTATACATCCTCATCTCACTCCAATAATTAGAGAGACTGTCTACAATAAAATAAATGCACTATAATGCCAACTTTGGTAAATTAAAATCCATCTGTTTTGTGTCTTATTCAATTTGTGGCTTGTGCGCCAATAAATTAATATTGGGAGTGTACTCACTACAAATTATTCAGAGTTTTTTTGGGCAATATATTGTACTGCAATGGTGATTTCCATAGTTACAAGTGGCTGTTTGGGGTCCTATTCAGTGGGGCTTAAACGTACAAATTTACATTTCAGAATATACTCAATACAATATTTAGGGTATTTTTTCAAGGAATAAATGATACTGCAATTTTGGTTTCCACAAGTACAATTGGCTTTTGTTGGTCCTATTCGAATTTTTTTTTAGAAATAAATTATATTTTAATTTGATTTCTAAATGTAAAAAATGGGGATCCTATTCAAATTTGGGTTTAATCACAAAACATTTGTACTGGGAATGTACTCATTACAATATTTAGGGCATTTTTCTCCAGAAATCTACATTTAGAAATGGTTGTTGATAGTACTTTTCAAATTAAGGCTGCAACACAAATAAATGATTACATTAATACATGAACATGTATGGCCAGCCTTACTGAAAACATTTAAATGCTGTGTGTGGAATCAGTACAATAAACACTCTAAATGTAATTTTTTGGTTATAAACCTACTTGTCTCCCTGTAAACTGTGAACTGTGACCTACAAGCATGCTTGGATTACATAATGTGCATTGAATCTATCCAATATATATATTTTTATTCTGTAAAAGAATGCACCTTAATGTTTTTTTTTCCTGTTTATAAACCTGGCTGCTTTCTTCCTCTTCAAAAGTGGCCCTGTAAAAATGCTTACATTCTGTGGGGTGAGCCTGTACAATATTTCTTTCCGTTTTCTCTAAAATAATCATCAATAAGTGTTATTTTATTTTGTGGTTCAGTGACAAGGTGCAATATATAAAGTGCAAAAAGTCTGTAAAAGTGTCAAAAGAATCCAGTTAAGGTGCAAATAATATAAAATCATGCTGGGTACCTGCCTTTGTGGTGTAGCAGAGACCATAAACAGGTGGGGCAAGGCGATGATAGAACTTAAAAAATATTTTTCGAAGCCAGCATGGCAGTGTCGCTGACACTGTCTTTTGAGGGTGTTGTCAAACTTGGTGCGATTGCCTGGTCCGAACCCAAGTTCGATTGCTCCCCCCTCCCTCTGCCCTCGATGGACTGTGTTCACATTTGATTTTTGTATCCGAACCGCGGTAACACTTGTGTCATCAAGCTGCAGCCAGTGCGTACTCATGTTGCTTGGCAACCGCTGTAAACGAGAAGGTGCCAAAATGGATAGAATTGCTTGCTTTGGTACGATTGCGTTCTCATCAGAAGCGAACCGTACTGGAGTTCACATGAACCGTACCCCAGACCACCCTTTTTAAATGGACTCGGGTGCGGTTCGCCGTGCGCACCCGAGTTCAAAGACAGTGTTCACATCATCAAAAAGAACCGAATTCTGATGTCAATCGAACCCGGGTGTGCACCAAAAGTGCTAGTGTGAAAACACCCTGAGAATCATACTGTTCTGTAACACCACATTCAGTTTAAAGGTGTCTCACAAGTGTGTAATTGAAAAGCATTGTGTTTTCCCAATGTCGCTCCTGAAGTCACATAAAAAAGGAGGACCCTCTTTCTGCTGAACCATACATTAAAACATGCTTTTTGCATTGGTACATGTCCACCAGGGAAGTGTCTAGCTTCTTATGCCAACTCTTTGAAAGTCCCTTCCTTATTGGCCTTGTAAATGGCCAGAATTTATTTTCAGATCTAAAATTTAGATTCAATTTTATTTTTAATTGAGGTTCTGATTAAAGTTTGCAATTTCCAACATTTATTTTGATCAGTGGCCCGAAAATCTAACACAAGCACATTCTCTCATCACTAGTGAAAGGTTTACAATAAATTAGGAATAGTCATGCCATTGGATTTTTTAGGAATAGTCATGCCATTGGATTTTCTACCACTGGTTAAGTCAGCCATTTACCTAGATTTCATGCTCATCTAATATCACAGTTTATATAAAATATAACATTTTATATTAAATATTGAAACAGCAATGTTCCATGTTACATACTGAGATAGGACTTAGATCACAGAGAAAGCAAGTAAATTAGTCATTTTCAGGTACCTTCCTATAATGGCAAGATAAGTGCGTGGCCCGCCAATGTATGGTCACATTTTTATATTTCATTTTGCTCTTAATAGATCAATTAGGCAATTATACAACTACTTACGTGTATTAATGTGATTGATGTCATGGAAGAACTCACATTAAAAGGGGTTGGCTATTAAACTCTGACGCAGGTTAATGAAGAGCGATATTGTTTGAGACCAGAACTCCTGTTTGACAAAGATGTTTTTAGAACAGCTGTACTGACTCTGATAAGTGTACAAGGTCAAATGTAAAGCTTTTTTCTAAGCTCTTGGTTCTCTTTTCTCGTCTGCAAGACATTACTATTCTTCACTGTTTGCCAGCCAAGAGAAAAACGAGGCAATATAACAAAGTATTCTGCAAATAGGTAAAAGTGGAAATCCAGTTAAGCATCTATACACATTTAAAATACATATTTGTTTACTGTATTCCAAGCCAAAGAATTTATAATCCTGTTCAGCTTCATCTCTGAAAGACAGAAAGACCACTCTCCTACTTTCTGGTTTAGCATTACTTACTACATAAGCACCCTGCTAATTCGGCAGGAGTGATGAGGACAGTCCATTAGGTATATTAGATGTGGAACAGTGACACAGCAAGATAAGTTGGTAAATCAGAAATATGAGAGTGTCAGCTGCCTGACTGTGTAGTGTGGCAAATCACAAGACTGGGTGAACAGAATTACAAATCTGTATAAAAGTACAATTGTTAATATATATGTATTTAAACTATATATTCAGATATTTGCCTGGAGATCCAGCTTAAAATGTTATTACCAGTATGGGTTATATTAAAGTGCTTGTAAAGGCACAAGGGTTTTTTGCCTTCATGCATTCCATGCATAAAGGTAAAAAATCTTCTTTGTGCAACAGCCCCCCCCCAAACCCCCCCTAATACTTCCCTGAGCCCCCTCTTGATCCAGTGATGTCCACGAGACCCTTGCCTCTCCAGGGACTCGTACTCCCGATTGGCTTTTGACAGCAGTGGGAGCCATTAGCTGGTTGCTGTGGGGGCACCTGGCAGGAGGGAGTGCCAGGAGCACCAGCGTGGGACCCAAGAAAAGGAGGATCTGGGCTGCTCTATGCAAAACCACTGCACAGACCATGTAAGTATAACATGACTTTAGTCCACTAGTACAGGAAAAGATTACGTCATTAGAGATTGCATTACATGCAGAATTGAAGGTGTAGTATATGCCCTTCAATGCCCCTGCCAAATCCAATACATTGGTCGTACACAACGCCCGAAACGATTAGAGTGGAGTTCCGGCCTATTTTGCAACTTTAGTGATTCCTGGAATGCTTGCTATGCTGATCAACAATTGGGCATTTTCAATTTTTTTCGGGGGTCCCTTACCTTATTTTCAGGGCATTTTTAATTGTACTTCCTCCTTCTTCTCCCTCTGTGGCCACGGCCACCGACATCACTTCCGCCTTTGAATTACATCCTGGGAGCTGTTTGTTATCACTCCCAGGAGGGTGGAATCAGGAAGAACTCCCAGAACACTCCCTGGAATCAGGAAGAAGGACACAGCAGATTACACTGCGGCTTCAGATGCCCACATACAAGATGGCCGCGCTCAGACAGCGTTTTTAAAAGTACGATTTTGACTAAAAACCAATACTGTCCACCTTGTAACTATGAGAATAGCGGTTCTGTAAAGGGTGATGTATTAGTATTATAGGGGTATTTTTAGTTAAAAAAGGTATTTGAGACCGGAACACCGCTTTATGATGTTCAAAATATCATAAAAGTTTATCTTAAACAAAGTGTATCCAAACACTTTGCTACATATCACAATAAAGATCCCTCGTCTTTAACATTTTGGGCTATAGAAAAGTATCACCCACATTATAGAGGGAGTGATAAAATTATTACCCTCAGCCAACCTGAATCCTTTTGGATTCATGAAATGCAGACCCTTCAGCCTCCAGGTTTGAACATCGAATTTGATATTAATTGTTATATTAGCAACTATTGTGGTTTCCTGGGCTTATCCATCCTGATAATGGGGTTGTCCCGTATTTACGCTGTATTTTATTCTTAGTGGCATAGTCAATCCTTTGTTCCTTTATGCTAGTCATCATATTTGGTTAGGTTATATACTTTATATTTTTCTTATTTTTTATATTATTAGTATTATTTCATCTGGTTTTATTAGGGAAGGTATCCCCATTGTTTTCAGTTTATGCCCATCATCCACTTGATTTAGATCCCCATGCAAAACTTGCAATAAAGGTCAATATGTGGTAGAAAAGGACTACCAAAAAAGGTGGATGGGGGCTCGAGGTGTTCGAGCCTTCATCCAGAAAATACATGGAAAGCCATGAATGAGCATAGAAAGGAAAGAAGTGTAGAGAAGGGGAAAAACAAAGGCTGGGTAAAAAAAGGGGGGACGAGAGACAGAAAATGAAGAAAAAGAAAAAGGGAGGGGAAGAGAAGGGGAACAGGAAGAGTAAAAAGAAAAAATAGGGAAAAAGAGGAAAGAGAAGAAAAAAGAACAAAGAGGCAAAAATAGAAAAATGAGAAAAAAAGAAGAAAAAAAGAGAGGAACAGAACAAAGATTCAAGAAAAAATGATGAGGGCTGGTGGGATTTTAATGGTACCGTAGAAAAAATCATAGAAGAGGTGATAAAATCAAGTATTTTATTTATACATTTTACACTTGATTTAGATCCCCATGCAAAACTTGCAATAAAGGTCATATAATTTAAATTTTTATATATATCTTTTATGCCTATATTTATTTGTATTCAGGGGTCTATTAATATAAAACAAGAGTCGCGCTAAATGTGCAGAACTGTGAACTCATATAGAGAACTAAAGTCCATAAACCATGCGTAACACCAAAGGCTAAGACAGAGGGATAAGACCATCAATACAGTTCCAAAGAGATAACAAGTAGATGAAATGAAGTTCATATGGTCGTCCACCCAGGTGTATGTATATAAACACAGACAATCAGTGAAACCTCCACCACATGAAGCCTCTTACCAGAGGAAGGAAGGGTTAAAGCAGTAAGTAGTTATGGGACTACTACCACCCATATCCTGCAAGGCAGCTCCTAGAAAGTCCACCCGAACTTGTTCAAAAGAAGCGAACCATCTGGGATGAATTCCAAATCCACTGGAATGGGCTGGATCCACTTTTAGCAAAGTATGCATATAATACAAAACGGAAACAAGCCCATAGCGTGATAACGTTTAAAACATTTAATGAAAGATAAAAGACATGCACTCACCCTGAGGTGAACGTAATACAGCAAAAGTGTAAATAGATGACACCAAGGCACAGGGCGGGCAACTCCGGTATTCGGGCGTGATAAGGAGTGTAGACTCAGCACCTCCCGAAGCTTTTCGTCCACCGACGTTGTCAAGGGGGTATGGAAAACACTCATCACACCAATCAATATAAAGTAAATCTAGGAGAAAATGATATGGAACAGCTGGTACGTCCTGTCGGGACCACTCGGCAGGAAGTGATGTCAGCGTCACATGCCCAGGATTCGGCCAATGCAAAAGGCCAAGGAGCTGGGTCACTTCCTGTCGTGACCACTCGGCAGGAAGTGATGTCAGCATCACACGCCCAGGATTCGGCCAATGCAAAAGGCCAAGGAGCTGGGTCACTTCCTGTCGTGACCACTCGGCAGGAAGTGATGTCAGCGTCACATGCCCAGGCTTCACATGCCCTGAATAACTAAAAGAGACCAAACGGCCTAATTCAGCAAATATAAAACAAAGATTAATAATAACACAACCGATAAACAGAATTGCCGCTGTGATTTGGTGTCCTCTGCACAATAATAAAAGAAATAAAATGTACAGGATCACATAAAACTTATATAAAACATTCACAATGACACAGTAATATAAAATTAAAAAATATAAAATTAAAAAATATGTAACCCCAACAGGGTCACTCCTAAAAGGAAAAAGGAAAAGGGAGAAACTAGCACAGGCAAGTCAGCAGAAAGAAATGAATTTTTAAATATAAACTTTGATTTGAAGGGCTCATGAGACCGAGAATATAGTAAACAAATAGGGGACAATATGAACATTGACCCAATCAGCTATTGTTGATAAAGGCGTTCACGTCCCACTCTATATTGAGACCAAAGGGCCGATAGGCCTTAAGTAAATATATCCACTTGGTCTCAAGTCTCGAGACCTCTCTTCTAACGTGGCAGCCTCTCCAGTGGGGTTGTAACACATCTATGACCATAAATGAGGTTCCTCCAGGGTCCCTGGCATGTTTATGGTCAAAATGCTTGGACAAAGAATGTTTAGGAAACCCTCTTCTAATGTTCCCTACGTGTTCATTCATGCGCACCTGAAAAGGGCGAATGGTGCGGCCCACATAATGGAAAGCACAAGAACATGTGATAAGGTACACCACGTTTTTTGTGCTACAAGTGGCAAAATGTTCGATGTCATAAGATTTGCCCGTAACATTTGAAGAAAAGCTGGTATATTTTCTACCCTTTAGGCTATTCAGTTTACAGACTGCACAGCGTCTGCAAGGGTAGTATCCCTTCATTTGAAAAAAGGGGATAGGTTTACGGGGAGGGTCCACAATATTAGGAGCAATAGAAAGCCTCAATGGGGGCAAGCCCTTGTATGTGATGGCAGGGATTTCAGGCAAATGCGGACCCAAAACCCTATCACTCCTAAGGACATCCCAATGTTTTCTCAGGAGTTTCTTCACCAAAAAATGCTGAGACGAAAAGTTGGTGAAAAAGGTAAACTTAGGAGGAGCCCTAGGCTTTCTAGAGGGGTCTTCAGGGATCACAGGTTTGGAGGAAGGATTCAAAATATGTTCACGATCCAAAGAACCTACTTCAGCGGCAATGGTATCCAATTCCTCCAAACTGTAACCTCTAGAAGAAAATCGTGATTTCAATAATTCCACCTCACTCCAGTAATCATCCAATTTGGTACAATTTCTCCTGATGCGCCTAAATTGGCTCTTAGGCACCTCCTTGAGCCAAGGGCGATGATGACAGCTGTCCAAATCAATATAGCCGTTACGATCGGTCTCCTTGAAGTGGGTGGAAGTGATCAGATTACTTCCCTCCACTCTGATGCGTAAGTCCAAAAAACTGATCTCCATCTCGCTGGACTCATATTTTAGTTCTATACCCTTATTGTTGGAATTAAGGGTACACATGAAGGAATCCAAAGAGGAAAGTTCGCCCTCCCATAGGAGGATGACGTCGTTTATATAACGCCTCCATAGGAGGAGCTCGGGAAAACTTCCCGAATAGACGACGTCATCCTCCCATTTGGCCATGAAAAGGTTGGCCATGGAGGGCGCAAATTTGGCCCCCATGGCCACACCCCTCTGTTGGAGGTAATACTGGCCCCCATACCAGCAATAATTGTGTTTCATGGCAAAATTTAACAAACAGAAAAATGAAATCCTGCTGTATGCCTGGTAAAAAAGAATCCCTAGATAAATAGTGGCTAACGGCTTCCATACCGTCCGAGTGGGAAATGATAGTATACAGGGATGTCACATCGGCAGTGACCAAAAGACATCCCTGTTCCCATACCACCTCCTTCAGAATGTTAATTACTTGTGTTGTGTCCTTCAGATATGAGGGCATATTGGACACAATGTGATACCAGAAAAACTATCAGCGCAAACCAAAATATAACACAAAACTAATGTGTGTGAATAAAGTGTGGCAAAATATATCCTCAAGTGTATAGATGCTAATCCGGCAGCAAACACCAATCGTGTTCACAAATCACAAACCATACAAATAATACAAAAATGTGCTGCGCCAGAAATCACACAAATAAAAACAGTGATAATATGTGATAATAATAGATGAAAAACAGTTCATAAGGCACATAATCGTGCTAGTGCTCCAATCAAAGAAATCTCCAAAAGTCCCAGTGTTCAACTGAAATGTGATCCAATCGTGATAAACAACGAATATTGTGAACACCGTTTAGTGAATCCCTCCACCAGACAGATAAGCCTCTCACCTTCCCATCAGACCCAAATGGGCCAGCAATCACATAGCATGGATAATGGATTTCCAGGAAAGGGCCTCTCTACTGTGTAGCTCCAGGGATTCCAAGATATATGTGGGGATAAGAATGGGACAGAATCTAGTGCTCTCCGTATATATATATATATAAATCAGCTTTATTGAAGAGAATAAACAAACTCACATTTGCAGGGCACTCAGCCGTGCCTGCTTTGCTGACATGTAGTGTAGATAGTGCTCCGGAGAAACGATCTGCGTCGGCCACGCACGCTCCGCCCCCCCTATACGCGTTACGTCGAGCGTGATGCTCCTTTGACTTCCTCGGTAGGGGTGGCTTGTGCGTGTCAAGCCTCGCTCTAAATATGTGAGCGCTCCGGTGGATTGGCCAGCGGGTCATAGTCACTCCCCTTCCTCTTAACTTAGTGTGAGACACCGGAACCTCCGAACCAGGCATTCGTTCGGCGGTGTCCCTAGCTAATATAATGATTGGGGTAATAAATGGGATCTAAACAGTACTATTAATATAATACAATGGTCTACTGAATCGCGGATACAGCGTGGCGATGCCGATCTCTCTCAGGAATGTTTAGACACATTGTGTAAAACCTCCCCCTTCTTTATATTTGCAATGTGTTCTCCTATCCTTACATTCAAGGCTCTGGAGGTCCGTCCCACATATTGGAGTCCACACCCACATTCCATCATATAGACTACCCCTATCGTAGTACAAGTTATAAGATCTTTAATACGATATTCTTTGCCTGTGCTGTTACATATAAAGGACTTCCTTTTCTTTACATTCTTTCTTGTCTGTTGGCATACACCACATCTGCCACATGCGTGAAAGCCCGACAAGAACTGAAATACTGTATTTTTCTTCTGTATAGGAGGATTTATCACCCCCGGGGCCAACCTGTCCTTCAGAATAGGTGCTCTCCTATAAATGAAGCCAGGTCTCTCCGGGAGGTGGGGTCCTAAAATTCTGTCTTGTTTAAGGACTCCCCAGTGTTTTTTTACAATACGTTCAACTTGCTTGTGTTGAGCATTGTAATCCAACACTAATTTGAAAATTGTTATTGGCCTCCTTGGATGGAGCTGGTTTATTACTTAAAAGTTCCATTCTATTTAATCTAGAAACTTTCTCTAAGTCTGAAGACACTTTTTCCATATCATACCCTTTTTGCTGAAACCTGTCTACTAATATTTTGGACTGTGCAACAAAGTCATCTTCGTCTGAGCAGTTTCTCTTGATCCGGATCAGCTGTCCCCTTGGAATATTAAAGAGCCAATTTCTATGGTGGCAGCTGTCCATAGGAAGGTAAGAGTTGCGGTCTGTAGGTTTAAAAAAATTTCAAGTGTGTATTTGACCGTCTTTAATAAAAATCTCTAAATCAAGGAATTGTATTTTTTCTTTGCTCTCTGTCCACGTTAAAACAATATTTTTATTATTAAAATTCATTTTAGCTTTAAAAAGGTTAAAAGAATCCATATCACCATCCCAAATCATAATCAAATCATCTATAAACCTTTTGTAAAAGATGAGTTCTGGAGGTCTGTGAGATAAAATATCTTCTGCTTCCCATTTGGCCATAAATAAATTGGCGACACTGGGGGCAAATCTTGCCCCCATCGCCACGCCTTTGGTTTGTAGAAAAAAGTTTCTCGCGTACCAAAAATAATTATGTTTGAGACAAAACTCCAAACTTTCCAATATGAACTCTACATGATCCTCTTCCAGCTCCGATTCATCCAGGGCCCATGATGCGGCCCTCATAGCCGCATCATGGCCTATGATCGTATATAAAGAGCCCACATCTGCAGTTGCTACAATGCAGTTCTCTGTAATGGGAAGGGATTGTAGGTCTTGGATCACATGTTTGGTGTCTCTTATGTATGCCGGCGTGCGGGTAACCAATGGTTGCAAATAAACATCAATATATTGGCCCAATCTGGAGCTCAGGGAGTCAATCCCATTAATAATGGGTCTCCCCGGAGGTTTCTCTACAGATTTATGAATTTTTGGGAGAAAATAAATAATGGGAGTTCGACAGGAAATAGGGTTCAGGTACATTGCTTCTTTCTTATTTAAAATAGCTTCATCCAATCCATTTTTAATCAATACATCAAGTTCTTTCTTATATGTATTTAGCGGATTACCCCTTAAACGGGAATAAGTATTTGGGTCAGAAAGTTGTCTTGTCATTTCGTTATTGTAATATTCTGTACTCATGACAACTATCCCGCCCCCTTTATCCGCTGGTCTAAATACCAGTTGCTTATTGGCTTCCAGGCTTGCAATCCCTTTTTTAATCCATTGGGGGTCTTGGATTTTTCTTATTTTTAGTTGCTCTAGATCTTGTGATACCAGATTTTTAAATACTTCCATATACTTGCTGTCTTTATTGGGTGGATTGAACACCGATTTATTTCTCAACATGGAATAATGTGTTCTCTCGCTATTCATAGGGCGGTTATCTGGTTTGGATAGGAAATACTTTTTTTGATTTAGGCTTCTCATGTATTTCTGTAAGTTGACATAAGTGTCGAATTTATTCAAATTTTTTACAGGGGCATATTTTAACCCTTTATCTAGGACTTTCGTCTCTTCCTTAGTCAAAGGTATGCCACTAATATTAAATATGCCTGCTCCTATTGGGTTTTGTTTCTTTTGGAGGCGTCGACCTGCTCGTCGTCCTCTTTGTCTTTTCTTTTTTCCCCAGATTGTTTTCCAATTGATCCCCTGTACCCCCATAGGGCACTGGGTTTCTCTAAAAAAACCTCTGGGGGATTTTTTACGGCTGGCGGGTAGAGCGGGGAAAACCTGTTCATGGTGGGAATGTCGTATGACGTGGAGGGACGAGGGGAGTCATAAATTGACTCCACCCTCCTGTCATGCGGTTGACCCTGGGTACCCCTAGGTTCTTGGGGATACCAATTCCCTTGCCCTAAATGGTGGGAACCATTAAAGGCTCCTTGTGTTTGCAAAAGTGGGCCATTATTATTCCTTAATGCCTGTTGATATGGACCACTATTGCCTTGCGTCTGATGATAAGGGCCACCATTGTTCCTCCATTGACCTCTACCTCTTCCTCTAGGTCCACCTCTTCCTGCTCTTCTCCCCCTTCCATTACCCCTCTGTGGGGGATGGTAGGTGGGTGCAGGACTATTGTAAGATTCCAATCTTGCAGGAGCAGGTGGTGCCCTGCTCCATACAGGGGGTGTCATGTCTACTCTCTCCGGGGTACTATCCCGAGATGGTACTATAGAGTTACTTTGGAGATCCTTTTGCCATTTAAATACCTCATTACCTCTATAGTCATTCATGTCACGAATAAACTTTTTTCTCTTCTTTTCCTGGATCTCTTTATCATTTTTTTCCAATTTTTTCTTTAATTCTCCAGCTAATTGATTGAACTCAGGAGAATCCTTAAGTGATTCCAGTTTCTTTTTCAATTCAGCTATATAGGATTCAATAATCACAAGTTTTCTATGTCAACTTACAGAAATACATGAGAAGCCTAAATCAAAAAAAGTATTTCCTATCCAAACCAGATAACCGCCCTATGAATAGCGAGAGAACACATTATTCCATGTTGAGAAATAAATCGGTGTTCAATCCACCCAATAAAGACAGCAAGTATATGGAAGTATTTAAAAATCTGGTATCACAAGATCTAGAGCAACTAAAAATAAGAAAAATCCAAGACCCCCAATGGATTAAAAAAGGGATTGCAAGCCTGGAAGCCAATAAGCAACTGGTAATTAGACCAGCGGATAAAGGGGGCGGGATAGTTGTCATGAGTACAGAATATTACAATAACGAAATGACAAGACAACTTTCTGACCCAAATACTTATTCCCGTTTAAGGGGTAATCCGCTAAATACATATAAGAAAGAACTTGATGTATTGATTAAAAATGGATTGGATGAAGCTATTTTAAATAAGAAAGAAGCAATGTACCTGAACCCTATTTCCTGTCGAACTCCCATTATTTATTTTCTCCCAAAAATTCATAAATCTGTAGAGAAACCTCCGGGGAGACCTATTATTAATGGGATTGACTCCCTGAGCTCCAGATTGGGCCAATATATTGATGTTTATTTGCAACCATTGGTTACCCGCACGCCGGCATACATAAGAGACACCAAACATGTGATCCAAGACCTACAATCCCTTCCCATTACAGAGAACTGCATTCTAGCAACTGCAGATGTGGGCTCTTTATATACGATCATAGGCCATGATGCGGCTATGAGGGCCGCATCATGGGCCCTGGATGAATCGGAGCTGGAAGAGGATCATGTAGAGTTCATATTGGAAAGTTTGGAGTTTTGTCTCAAACATAATTATTTTTGGTACGCGGGAAACTTTTTTCTACAAACCAAAGGCGTGGCGATGGGGACAAGATTTGCCCCCAGTGTCGCCAATTTATTTATGGCCAAATGGGAAGCAGAAGATATTTTATCTCACAGACCTCCAGAACTCATCTTTTACAAAAGGTTTATAGATGATTTGATTATGATTTGGGATGGTGATATGGATTCTTTTAACCCTTTTAAAGCTAAAATGAATTTTAATAATAAAAATATTGTTTTAACGTGGACAGAGAGCAAAGAAAAAATACTATTCCTTGATTTAGAGATTTTTATTAAAGACGGTCAAATACACACTAGAAAGTTTTTTAAACCTACAGACCGCAACTCTTACCTTCCTATGGACAGCTGCCACCATAGAAATTGGCTCTTTAATATTCCAAGGGGACAGCTGATCCGGATCAAGAGAAACTGCTCAGACGAAGATGACTTTGTTGCACAGTCCAAAATATTAGTAGACAGGTTTCAGCAAAAAGGGTATGATATGGAAAAAGTGTCTTCAGACTTAGAGAAAGTTTCTAGATTAAATAGAATGGAACTTTTAAGTAATAAACCAGCTCCATCCAAGGAGGCCAATAACAATTTCAAATTAGTGTTGGGTTACAATGCTCAACACAAGCAAGTTGAACGTATTGTAAAAAAACACTGGGGAGTCCTTAAACAAGACAGAATTTTAGGACCCCACCTCCCGGAGAGACCTGGCTTCATTTATAGGAGAGCACCTATTCTGAAGGACAGGTTGGCCCCGGGGGTGATAAATCCTCCTATACAGAAGAAAAATACAGTATTTCAGTTCTTGTCGGGCTTTCACGCATGTGGCAGATGTGGTGTATGCCAACAGACAAGAAAGAATGTAAAGAAAAGGAAGTCCTTTATATGTAACAGCACAGGCAAAGAATATCGTATTAAAGATCTTATAACTTGTACTACGATAGGGGTAGTCTATATGATGGAATGTGGGTGTGGACTCCAATATGTGGGACGGACCTCCAGAGCCTTGAATGTAAGGATAGGAGAACACATTGCAAATATAAAGAAGGGGGAGGTTTTACACAATGTGTCTAAACACTTTAAAGAATTTCATAACAAAAAACCACATACATTAAAGTTCTGGGGAATAGAACACGTCCAGCCACATTGGAGAGGAGGAAATTACATTCGCCAGTTAAGCAGGAGGGAATCCTTCTGGGTGTATGAGGCCAAGGTTCTGGCACCCAGGGGTTTAAATAAGGATTTTGACCTGAACTGCTTCATTAGCGACAAATAAATTAATGGCCAACATTGTATCATGTAATATATTTATCTGGGTATATTCGCCTAATTTTAGAGATATTTTAAAATATTTTTTATAGAATAATTGATTCTTATTGATTTTTAATGATTTTTAATGATTTTTAATGATTTTCTAATGATTTTTAATGTTATTGGTTTATTTTGAATGATAATATATGCTTTTTATGAAAATTGGGTATAGATTACATGTGACTTTATTATATGTTTTAATGTATTTAGTGCATTCCTGAGAGAGATCGGCATCGCCACGCTGTATCCGCGATTCAGTAGACCATTGTATTATATTAATAGTACTGTTTAGATCCCATTTATTACCCCAATCATTATATTAGCTAGGGACACCGCCGAACGAATGCCTGGTTCGGAGGTTCCGGTGTCTCACACTAAGCTAAGAGGAAGGGGAGTGACTATGACCCGCTGGCCAATCCACCGGAGCGCTCACATATTTAGAGCGAGGCTTGACACGCACAAGCCACCCCTACCGAGGAAGTCAAAGGAGCATCACGCTCGACGTAACGCGTATAGGGGGGGCGGAGCGTGCGTGGCCGACGCAGATCGTTTCTCCGGAGCACTATCTACACTACATGTCAGCAAAGCAGGCACGGCTGAGTGCCCTGCAAATGTGAGTTTGTTTATTCTCTTCAATAAAGCTGATTTATATATATATATATATATATATACGGAGAGCACTAGATTCTGTCCCATTCTTATCCCCACATATATCTTGGAATCCCTGGAGCTACACAGTAGAGAGGCCCTTTCCTGGAAATCCATTATCCATGCTATGTGATTGCTGGCCCATTTGGGTCTGATGGGAAGGTGAGAGGCTTATCTGTCTGGTGGAGGGATTCACTAAACGGTGTTCACAATATTCGTTGTTTTTCACGATTGGATCACATTTCAGTTGAACACTGGGACTTTTGGAGATTTCTTTGATTGGAGCACTAGCACGATTATGTGCCTTATGAACTGTTTTTCATCTATTATTATCACATATTATCACTGTTTATATTGGACACAAGTGGTTGAAGGAAAAAATCCACATATTTCCCCACACGGGAAGTCACCGAGTCCAGGCCACTGATTATAGGCCTACCAGGAGGCTGGACTGGATTCTTATGAATCTTGGGTAAAATGTACATGATTGGTACCCTGGGAGCCACAGGGACCAAAAATGCCTTCTCCTTTTTATTTAAAATACCCCTCTTAAAGCCGTCCTCCACCAATGTTACCAAGGTGGATTTAAACTTCCGTGTGGGATTTCCTTGTAAGGGAGTGTAGGTGGCGGTATCAGAGAGGATGTTCACCATTTCACTGTGGTAAGCATCCTTACCCATAACCACTATCCCACCTCCCTTATCGGCGGGACGTACAACTATATCACGCCTGTTTTTCAGAGAATCAAGACCTGTATTGAAATCCTTATCCAACTGGGGTCTGGGAATAAGCATCCGATCTAAATCGGCACTTACTACCTCTTTAAACACTCCCAAAGAAGGGGAGTCGATTAGATTTTACCGGGGTAATTATGTTTATCTATAAAAAGAAAAGAGAAGGCGCCTGGCCCTTTAAATAAAAGATTGTTGAACCTGCTGCCCTTTTAATTGTAATAAAACAATAAATAGGTATATATCATAGGTAAAAAGGCGCTGGTAATCTTAATATATCACGTGTTATAAAAATTAATAGGTGATTTAAAGTGTAATATATGTGATTAAAAATTGCTACAAATATATATATGATCTACTATTGGTGCAATTAGCAAAGAAAAGTGCATACCAGTGCAATTTCAATTCAGAAGTGTTTGTGCTTCTCAAAGTAAATTAATCCACAAAGGTGTGGATCAGTGAACCAATAAATAGATATATAAAGAATTCCATACAAAAATCACATAAGAATATATAAAAATATAAATATATAAATGTGCTCCAAGTAGTGTTTAAAAATCCAGGCAATAGCATGCAATCAAAATTGTGCTTGGTGGATTCTTATTAATCCCTTCACAGTGCTCCAGGTGCTGGGATGTGACAACCGTCAATTAAGAAGTGCTTGTGCTTCTCAAAGTAAATTAATCCACAAAGGTGTGGATCAGTGAACCAATAAATATCTATGTTTTTTACCCCTTTTTTTCCTATGAATTATAGTTGGTTTATAACTTAATTAAATTTACCTTTTTTATGTCAACCAGTTGGGGTTTTTTATATGTAGTGGTATTCTATGAGCCAGATGTAGATGTATCAATTGCATTATATTACCACTTTTATCTTTTTTTAGCCTTTACTATGTTTTATTCATATTGATTGGGACACATTGTTATAGGATCAAAATCTATCATTAATGATGTCTTCCTATTAGCCATTTTGTTGAAGTTGCTAGCCGCTCGATCTCTAGAGACGCCGCGATCCATACTGTGCATGCGTGGTCCCCCGAGGTCTGTTCGGAGTTACCGCACATGCGCAAACGTTCGTTTACCCGCGGCACAGATGCAGGTATGACATGCAGTCACCTACTGTAGAAGCAGTGGCGGGCACTATATTTACTCTGCTCCCCTCTCGGCCATCCTAATTTATTTACGCTTCCTTGATATTATTTATCTAGATTGCACTGCGCATGCGTGGACCTCCGTGACTGACAATTACCTGGCGATATTGAAGATATAGATATTATATAAAACCCCGACCTACACCTCTCAGTTCTTTCCTACAGTAGAAGCCATGATGGATGTGGCGTAACGCGTAGAGGTACCAAGCAGTGGGCAGGTTTGACGTTACTCATGTGATCACTTTGGAATTGTAATTTTCAAGCTGTATTTAAATTCAATAAATGTGAGTTTAATATTTGAAGCTGGGATCCGTCTTATTGCTTCCTAAATGTTTGGATACTGCACCATTGGAGATTGTCTTCTTTTATTCTACATGTGCTAATTTGGAGCAACACCAAGTACTGTGGAGTGATCTAGTGAGCAGGCGGCAGTGAATATCTGTCTTGTTATTGCCTTAAGGCCCGTACACATGATAAGAAAATCTGTAGGGAAAATTCGTCCGACGACCGATCTGTCGATTTTCGGATTGTTAGTATGGTGCTTTCGACAGCCAACTCCGACTTTTCGGCTGACAAAATCCTGATGTGCAGGCTATAAAATTTTTGTCGTCCGTTAAAACCACATCCCATTTTCATCTCATTAGTACAGATTTAGACGGAAAAAAATCTTGAGAGCAAGACTAGGCATGCTCAGAGACGAAAAAACACATACAAAGCAATCCAACACATGACATCACTTCTGAAGTAGAATTCTGTCGTACGGGAAAATTCATATGAAAATAACCTCTTCACTTTCCACATCAGACTAGCATGCCACAAAAATGGGACGACAGATCGTTCGATAATCTGATCATGTGTACGGGGCTTTAGATCCCTAGTGGGTTAATAATGGAGGTGAGCAGACACTTCACCTGGGGATTGCAGCACAAGATTTAAGTAATGGACACATATGGAATGATTCACAGATTGCACTTTCTATAGAGGCTCTTTTGGACTACTAATTGCACATTTGCACATAGGAGTGCCTTCCTTTTTTCTTAGCACTTTAGGATTTATTGTTTCACTTGCACTTTATATAACCAGAGACGGTGTCTCTGCACTATTGTTGCACTTTAGGAGGTGCATATTTTTGGATTGCACAATATTTATAATCTCTCGATTTCATTATATGTTATGTCATCATTTGTTTAAGCACTGTTTTCTAAAATTCAACCAATTATTGATTTCTAGCAGTGCTATCACATAGGTTATCAATATGACTTTAGCATAATTTTAAAGTGACTCTGCCACCATTAAAGATAATTACCCCTGAAAAAGAAGACTTTTAATAACTACCTTTCCAAGGTATGGAAAACCCTCACTTTCAGAGTTACAATTACCAGCAGAATCTTAAGCATCTGACACTTCTGGGTGTATAGGATGCCTGTGTCCCTCACTGAGCCTTGAGGTTCCATTCACCGGGCCCTATGTCGCTACAGAAGCACAATGTATAGTGGGGTATCAGGTATTCAACATGCCTGCAACATTTTTATTAAATGTGCCTTCAAAGCCTGTATATCCAACATGTATTGCTTTGTATTTGGTTATTTTGGGAGGAGGGCATATTATGATATTTGGTAAAATAGCTGTCAGTGATAGCATTAGATTTTTTTCTCAGCAAAAGTTTTGCTTTAAATGTGCAAAAAAAAAAAAAGTATAAGCCAATATTATTGTATATTTAGGCTACAGAAAGAATCTGTTTTCCAACTTTTATCAGCAGCCTGCCATGGTCCGTTCTTATATATTATCCCCTTGGTCTACAGAAGAGATTTTGTGAGTCACTTGCAGCTCTGCCATGGAGAGATTTGCAGGCCCTGTAAAAGCTTGTAGTCTGACTGCTGGTCTGTAAATCTTCCCTAAATGCTAGCCTTGGGCACCTAATACTTTTCCATTGCAGTACATTTTTATTACAATTTCATTATGCTGAATGTGTAAAAAAAGCAAATTAATAGATATGTAAATGTTTGATAAATGTTTTAAAATAGAACATTTTCACTATATCTTCCATATCTGCCTATTTCTGTGAAACATTTACAAATCTGAACATCAAAATAGACAACGTTTGGAAAAAAAAAAGATTAGACAGTTGATTAGGAGTTTTAGGTCCTTTTAGTTTCTGTTCATTTAGTGATGTATTTTTGTATTTGCCTTCATAGTTAACCACTTTAAGACCGGAAGGACACTTTTGGGGGTACGAGTGACATTACTACAGTAATCACAAAGTGCTAAAAATATGCACTCTTACTGTAATAATGCCATTGGCAGGGGAGGTGTTAACCCTGTGGGTGATCAAGGGATTAAATGTGACCCTAGGGAAGTGATTGTAACTGTAGGGGGGCGTGGCTTCTGAAATGATCATAGAGACATGTAATTCGATATAGCAGGATCACATGATCTCTATGATCATCCCAGGGAGAAGGACGGTCGGCTGTGTTTTCAACGGCCGACCGTCCTTCTCTCTCAGCGGGGAACGATAGTGGGTGTCAGGCGGCAATCTGAGCCGCCTGACACACGCATTGGCTTCCCCGCTGATGAGCGGGGGTGGGAGCGCGCCGCCGGCGCCGTTCGCTCGCCCCCTAGACTCCCGAGAGTGAGCACCGAACATGTATGGCGATTTGCCCAGCAGCGCTGCCTGCCGCAGTACATCTGTGGCGGGCGGTCATAAAGTGGTTAAAGATCAATTGAACTTTCAGTTTAAATCAGCTAAATATATTTCAGGTGTATCAAAACAAAAAGGTGTTTGAAGTCTAAGGCCCTGTTCACACCTGTTTTTCAGCTCGTCAAACACTCATCTCTGAAATTCCAAAACGCCCAACAAGCAAAATTGCATTCATTTCAATGGCCCCTGTTCACATTTGAGCGTTTTGTTGCCTGAAGCTACATGAGCTTCTTTTTTTGGCAGATTACAAGCATTTTTAATTAGATGTCAATGCCATGCTCAAAGACCTGCATAAAACACCTGAAAACGGTACGCTCAGGTGTGACTGGAACCTAATAGCTTAAGATCTTTGAAAAGCAGCCACAGCCGGTCTCCTGCCAGCATACTGCAGAGAAGGACCCTTGTTCTCCATGGAAGCAGTGGGGTTGATTTACTAAAGGCAAATAGACTGTGCACTTTGCAAAAGTGCACTCCGCAAGAGCAGTTGCTCCAGAGCTTAGTAAATGAGCAGAAGCTCTGATGACTTCCATCACCCATTGCAAGCAAAAATTATGTTTTTTTTAAATTTTCCTTGCACATGAATGGGTATTCTTTGCAAAGTATAGGTTTACCTCCTTTGCTAAGCTCTGGAGCAATTGCACTTTGCAGAGTGCACATTCTATTTGTCTTAATAAATCAACCCCAGTGTTTTCTCTGCAGAGATTTAACATTCCCCCTGCTATGTCAGACCTATAGCTCTGCAATCAGCAAAGTTCATGCTCCCTGCTAATTGGACAGAGCTCTGACTCAGCAGGGAACACGTCTGACCTTTGTAGAGAGACCACTGCTTCCCCTCAGTGAGTGTCCTTCTTTACAGTATCCTGGCAGGGGAAAAGTATTTCCATTAAGGCTGTGGCTGTTTTCTAAAGAAAACAAAGTGTAAGAGTCTATTCACACCAAAGCACAGAGTGCTAAAACATGGTGCAGGCTGCATTATCCCAGCACATAGGAAACTGTGGAGCTGCACTGTGGATGTGCTTTGGGGTGCACAAATCACATGGCAACACGCCAAAGCATCATGTACTGTATCACTCAGGGACTGAGAGTGCTGTTGATTAGAGCAGTGTTCTGGGAAGGTGGGGGGGTCGGTGTCTGGACACCTACAGGGCTTTTTAACCCTTGCTGCAGCACTTAACAGTTAAAGAAGTAACAACACAACAGATGTTTTACTATATATGCAGCTTAACTGCTTTAAGATGTTGGCAACTAGAAATGATAGAAGACTTGTTGTTGCCTGAGGCAGCCCTTGAACTTCCCTTGTATCCCCTTGCAGTCCTGGCAATAAATTCTCTGGTTCTAAGCTGAACTTCCCCATGTATACACTGAGAAAATGGTTGGTACAGATTTTGTATCATTGTGCTATTTTCCAATAACCAGGTACCAAAATTGGGCAAGGGGCAAATTAAAAAAAACTTTTTATTTAACAGGTACAAGCAAAATGTTTACCCTGCTTCAAGGTAAGACCGCTCGTGTCAGCAGCTATGTTGTTTTACATATCTGTTATGAACCATAATACCCACTAAAATAGGGTTATGTTGACCTTGCAGTTGTAACTATGCTAGGGACACTATTATCCTAAAAGCCTATTTTATACTGCCAAATGTAGGTAAAGCTGAATTAATGGAAGATGCAAAAGGCACAAATTAAAGTGAGATATGCAGGACATTTTTCTCAGAGAATGGGTGCAGGAACTCCCCCTTCTGAGTCACGTCTTGTATCTGCCCCCCCCCCCCTACCCACCTCTGAGCAACATGCCTTGGTTCCACCGCCTACCCATCTCCCAGTACTGCACCTTTTATAGACTACAGAACCAAGTATCATTTTGTGGTGATAAGTAATTTGTATGGAATTTTTAATAATAACAAAAAAGCAGTACAGTAGATCCCCAGCAACAATAGACCCTTCCCAGCAACAACAGACCCTCCAACAACAATGGACCCCAACAACAATAGGCCCTCCAGCAACAATGGACCCCAACAACAATAGACCCTCCAGCAACATTGGACCCCAACAACAATAGGCCCTCCAGCAACAATGGACCCCGACAACAATAGACCCTGCGGCCACAACGGACCCCAACAACAATAGACCCGCCAGCAACAATGAACCCCAACAACAATAGACTCTGGTAGCAACAGCAAATTTCCCAGCATCAATAGACTCCCCAGCAGCCAGCAACGATAGAAAACAACAATAGACCACTTCCTCAACAGTAGACCCTGTACAGCAACAAATGACCCCCCCCAGAAACATAAGCACAACCGACAACAACAGATCCCCCACCAGCAACAATAGACCTCCCCAGCAACAATAAACTGCCCTAAGAGCCAGCAACAATAGATCTCTCTGTCAATAGTATCCCTTTCAGCAACAAGTAACCCCACCAGCAACATAAGTCCATACCAGTAGCAATAATAGACCTCCGCCATGCAGAAATAGATCCCCTCCAGGAAAAATAAATCCCCTACAGGGATATAAATCAATAGCAGACTACTGTATAGTCTGTACAGCAGAGCTTAGAAATTGAACGGGAGAAGCAACACAAGAAGGCAAGCATGTGTGCTGCACTGCAAACAGCATGCTGATAGGTAGAGAGAGCAGATTTGTGCTGCACCTCCTTTTACTGGGGAGGGACATACAAAAAAAAAAAGTGAGTAAACCCCTTGCATTTTTTTAAAAAGGTTTTATTTTATATTTTCATGTGACAACACTGAGGAAATTACACTTTGCTACAAAGTAAAGTAGTGAGTGTACAGCTTGTATAACAGTGTAAATTTGCTGTCCCCTCAAAATAACTCAACACACAGCCATTAACCACTTAAGCCCCGGAGGATTTTCCTGCTAAACGACCAGGGGGTATTTTGCGATTCGGCACTGCGTGACTTTAACAGACAATTGCGCGGTCGTGCGACGCTGTATCTAAACAAATTTGGCGTCCTTTTTTTCCCACAAACAGAGCTTTCTTTTGGTAGTATTTGATCACCCGTGCGATTTTTACTTTTTGCGCTATAAACAAAAAAATAGCGTACATTTTGCAAAAATAACAATATTTTTCACATTTTTTTATATGAAATTCCCCAAAAAAAAAATGTAAAAATCAAAATTTTTTAAAATTTTCGGCCAATTTGTTTTATGCTACCTATGTTTGGTAAAAAAAAATCGCAAAAAGCGTATTTTGATTGGTTTGCGCAAAAGTTATCGCGTTTACTAACAAAGGGAAAGATTTCTGTCATTTTTGGTGTTTTTTTTTTTAACGTGTAATGGCGGCGATCTGCGATTTTTTTTGCGGTACTGCGACATTGGGGCGGACAGATCGGACCCTTGACTGACATTTTTGACACTTTTGGGGTTACCAGTGACATTTCTACAGTAATCAGTGCTATATATATGCACTGTTACTGTAAAAATACACTGGTAGTGAAGGGGTTAACTTTATTTGGGAGGGAGGGGCTGTGTGTGTCCCTAGGGGCGTGATTCTTACTGTGATTGGCTGTGGCTCTAGCTGTAAGGACACTGATCAACGGATCTACATACTAGATCCGAGTGATCAGTGTTTTTACAGCGAGGAGAATGACAGGTGGCTTGTTTACACAAGCTGCCTGACATTCTCGTTCTCCCCCGCCGATCGCCGAGTGACCGGCGGACATCGGGTCCGCTGGTCACACGCGCGGGGGGGTCCGTGACCGCGCGGGAGCGGGAGCGGGAGCGCGCCTCCGCGGGCGCGCGCTCGCTCCCCAGAGCCTCACAGGCGAGCGACGTAGACCTACGTCACTCTGCCTGTGAGGGGCCGACTGCCGCAGTAAATATACTGTGAGCAGTCGGCAAGCGGTTAATGTCTAAACCACTGACAAAAGTGAGTACACCCCACTAAGTTAAAATATCCAAATTGGGCCCAACGTGTCAATATTTTGTGTGGCCACCATTATTTTTCAGCACTGTCTTAATCGTCTTGGGCATGGAGTTCACCAGAGATTCACAAGTTGCCATTGGAGTCCTCTTCCACTCCTCCATGATGACATCACTGAACTGGTGGATATTAGAGACCTTGCGCTCCTCCACCTTCCATTTGAGAATGCCCTATAGATGCTCAATAGGGCTTAGGTCCGGAGACATGCTTGGCCAGTCCATCACCTTTACCCTCAGCTTTACTTATCCTCAGTCTGCTTGTCTTCAGCAAACTGTTTGCGGACTTTCTTTTGCATCATCTTTAGAAGAGGCTTCCTTCTGGGACGACAGCCATGCGTATGGTCTGAGCATGGCCAAGCTGACCCCCCACCCCTTCAACCTCTGCAGCAATGCTGGCAGCACTCATACGTCTATTTCCCAAAGACAACCTCTGGATTTGCCGCTGAGCATGTGCACTCAACTTCTTGACCATGGTGAGGCCTGTTCTGAGTGGAGCCTGTCCTGTTAAACCGCTGTATGATCTTGGCCACCGTGCTGCAGCTCAGTTTTAGGGTCTTGACAATCTTCTTATAGCCTAAGCCAGGGGACTCAAACTCAATTTAAACGCGGGCCGCATCAGCATTTTGATTGCCCTGAAAAGGGCCGGTTGTAAGACCAGATGCCCAGAGCATCCCCTACCCTTACATAAGATGTCAAGAGCCTCTCCACCATCAGAAGTTGGGTCCCCCACCCTCCCTTACATCACAGTGCACCTCCATTGCCTTGTGCTGCTGCTGGGAAGAAGCTGGAGGCAATGCTGGAAAGCAGAAAGTACAGGATCTGGAGGAGGACCAGAGGAGCTGCAGGAGAGGTGTGAGGGCCACATGACATAGCCTGGAGGACCGGATTCTGCCCGCGGGCCTTGTGTTTGACACATGTGGCCTAGGCCATCTTTATGTAGAGCAACAATTCTTTTTTTCAGATCCTCAGGGAGTTCTTTGCCATGAGGTGCCATGTTGAACTTCCAGTGACAAGTATGAGTGAGTGAGAGCGATAACACCACATTTAAGGGCCAACCACACTATAAGATTTTCTGAAGACTTTTTCCTTCAGATTTACCTTTTCTATGTAGTGCAAGGGCCTGCCAGATTGCATGCAAATTGAAAGTGTTTAGGTTTGACCTCATATTATCTGGTTTTGGTAAATCTAAAGGAAAAAGTCTTCAGAAAATCTTATAGTGTGTATGGCCCATTATACCAAAATACTTTACATTGTAGCAAAGTGTAATTTCTTCAGTGTTGTCACATGAAAAGATATAATAAAATATTTACAAAAATGTGAGGGGTGTACTCACGTTTGTGAGATAATGTATATGTGAAAGTGAAACTGCAGCAAAGTAAGTTTAAGCATCCTCCTCTGCTGGACAGGCCTGTGCTATGGGACAGAGTTTTGTAAATTTCAAGGCTGGATGGATAGGAATACAACCACTTTAGCAGGTATGTACCGTATCTGTGTATTTAGCTTTAATACAACCCAAATTGAATTACAGTTAGCTTGTAATTAGAAATCCTGCTATCAATGTGTTTTAGAGGGATAACCAAGATGCTGATCTATCCTTGGGTTCTGGCATGAAATTTGTGTTTTGTTTTGTTGCAGGAACTGTTTCGTCTGAGTGAATGTGTGTTGATCAGAAGCAGACAAGCTCCCATTACAGGCAGCCTTTCCCCATTCTTCACTAGCTTGTCATTGCTCTGTGCTAATATAAAGAGAGATCTTCACTGCCACTGAAACTTCCTGATAGTTGATGCTTTCCATAGCTCCAGCCTCGCTTGCGTTGTAAATCTGAGAAAAACAAAATAACTTGCAGACCCTACCTGTCAGCCACAGGCTAGGTATATTTAACAGACTTCGGCAAACGTAATTAAACTCTAATGAAGATGTGAAATATACCTGACCCGTGGAATACTGCAAAAAAAAATCCACAAAGGCTGGAGGGACATAGAGAACAATAAATTAAACCACGGTTTGACATATCATTACTGTCTAAAAAAATTGAATTTTCATTGCAGTATTCGTGAAGATATGAAATGACCCAGTGCAGCTCAAGAAGGAAGACTATAGAATAACATTTGGCCATCACTAAATTATTGAATTGTCATTTCATCAGACACCACCATGAGACATCAAAAATACATACTTGAAAATGAACTCTGTTAAAGTCCAGTTCCATATACCCTTGCCCAACAACATATCTGCAGTGCAGCCTTTCTATGTGATGTATGTGTATACTGGAACTTGGATTATTAATTATTATTAATTCTTGCTTTTTATGTTTTGTTTTGAAAAAAATGGAGGATTGTCTCTCTCCTGCAAGAGATCTGGCCACATTTTTGTGCTTCTACACTTAATCCTACCCGTACGCATTGATGCTGTATAATTATCAAAAACATTAGTAACTTTCTATCCTTGCGTGCATTGGGGCACTCAATCTGGCACTGATCTGTTACAACGCTAGCAGGTCTCCCTTTTTCACACTCATGAGGATTATGTATTTTCATGTGGTCTGATTTTTTCCCCTTTCTTATATCCCCTCTGATCCCCCCTAATAATGTTTTTAACTGGTGACTACAGCACACTCACTCCTACACATAGTGAGTGATATTCTAAAGGCAAATAGGCTGTCCACTTTGCAAGAGAAGTTGCACTTTGCAAGGGAATATTCCCCAGAACTTTGAAGGCCTCTTGATCACTTTGGGAAAGAGAGCTTTGACTGATGGGACATGGCAGGACATGGGTGGAGGAAGGAGGGATTAGGTGGTCGCAGAGGATTAGTTAAAGGGGATTGGGCTGGGGCCTGAGCTCAAAGGTTCTGTACATGGGAATTCTGGGCCTTTTGAACACATGTGTATGCAAGAGCTGCCCACACTCCCGCACCTTTATGGATGATCTATAACAGCTTTAGCGGCGTTTTTTTTACCTTGCCAGCTCTTTAAAGTTGCTGTAATGGGATATGCCCTTGATTTGAAAGTGTAATTGGTCTGTTTGTCCAGCACTTATGGTAAGGACAGGCCCCCTTGGAATTTTGACTAGTTATTTTTAAAGCGTGCTCACAGTACAACCGTGACCGGCACTGGTTAAATGTATTTACGTGTTGTCTTGGAAGTTAACCACTTGCCAACCACTCACTCAAGCTCCACTGCGGCAAAGTGGTTAGTTCCCGTCCAGCGACGTAGACCTACGTCGCTGGACTCCTCCCCTTGTTGGCGGCGCACGCGCGCCGCCGGAGGCTCGCTCCCGCTGTATTCAGTCACAGCGGGAGTCGGGCCAGGGGAGGAGCAGCGGTGATCACCGCCGCTCTTCCCCGATTGTCGGGGAATCGAGTTTGGAGATCCGCCCACTTGTGTAAACAAAGCGGGCGGATCTCCTAAGTGACAGACAGTGACAGATTGCAGGGTTCAGCATAGCTGAACCTGCGATCTGTTCCTGTGTCACTCAGTCACTCCCCCCACACACGTTAGTAAGCACCAGGCATACATTAACCCCTCCCTCTCCAATAAAATTAACCCCTTCCCTGCCAGTGTCATTTTTACAGTAACAGTGCATATATATTTATAGCACTGATTACTGTAGTAATGTTACTGGTACCCCCAAAAGTGTCAAAAATGTCAGTCAAGGGTCCGATCTGTCCGCCGCAATGTCGCAGTTCCGCAAAAAAAAATCGCAGATTGCCCCCATTACTCGTTAAAAAAAAACACCAAAAATTACAGAAATCTTTCCCTTAGTTAGTAAACGCAATAACTTTTGCGCAAACCAATCAAAATACGCTTATTGTGATTTTTTTTTTACCAAACATAGGTAGCAGAAAGCAACTTGGCCAAAAATTTTTAAAAATTTTGATTTTTACATTTTGTTGGGGGGGAATTTCATACAGTGGGTACGGAAAGTATTCAGACCCCCTTAAATTTTTCACTCTTTGTTATATTGCAGACATTTGCTAAAATCATTTAAGTTCATTCTTCTTCCTCATGAATGTACACATAGCACCCCATACCGACAGAAAAACACAGAATTGTTGACATTGTTGCAGATTTATTAAAAAAGAAAAACTGAAATATCACATGGTCCTAAGTATTCAGACCCTTTGCACAGTATTTAGTAGAAGCCCCCTTTTGATCTAATACAGCCAGGAGTCTTTTTGGGAAAGATGCAACAAGTCTTTCACACCTGGATTTGGGGATCCTCTGCCATTCCTCCTTGCAGATCCTCTCCAGTTCTGTCAGGTTGGATGGTAAACGTTGGTGGACAGCCATTTTTAGGTCTCTCCAGAGATGCTCAATTGGGTTTAAGTCAGGGCTCTGGCTGGGCCATTCAAGAACAGTCACGGAGTTGTTGTGAAGCCACTCCTTCGTTATTTTAGCTGTGTGCTTAGGGTCATTGTCTTGTTGGAAGGTAAACCTTCGGCCCAGTCTGAGGTCCAGAGCACTCTGGAGAAGGTTTTTGTCCAGGATATCCCTGTACTTAGCCGCATTCATCTTTCCCTCGATTGCAACCAGTCGTCCTGTCCCTGCAGCTGAAAAACACCCCCACAGCATGATGCTGCCACCACCATGCTTCACTATTGGGACTGTATTGGACAGGTGATGAGCAGTGCCTGGTTTTCTCCACACATACCACTTAGAATTAAGGCCAAAAAGTTCTATTTTGGTCTCATCAGACCAGAGAATCTTATTTCTCACCATCTTGGAGTCCTTCAGGTGTTTTTTAGCAAACTCCATGTGGACTTTCATGTGTCTTACACTGAGGAGAGGCTTCCGTTGGGCCACTCTGCCATAAAGCCCCGACTGGTGGAGGGCTGCAGTGATGGTTTACTTTCTACAACTTTCTCCCATCTCCTGACTGCATCTCTGGAGCTCAGCCACAGTGATCTTTGGGTTCTTCTTTACCTCTCTCACCAAGGCTCTTCTCCCCCGATAGCTCAGTTTGGCCAGACGGCCAGCTCTAGGAAGGGTTCTGGTCATCCCAAACGTCTTTCATTTGAGGATTATGGAGGCCACTGTGCTCTTAGGAACCTTAAGTGCAGCAGAAATCTTTTTGTAACCTTGGTCAAATCTGTGCCTTGCCACAATTCTGTCTCTGAGCTCTTCAGGCAGTTCCTTTGACCTCATGATTCTCATTTGCTCTGACATGCATTGTGATCTGGAAGGTCTTATATAGACAGGTGTGTGGCTTTCCTAATCAAGTCCAATCAGTGTAATCAAACACAGCTGCACTCAAATGAAGGTGTAGAACCATCTCAAGGATGATCAGAAGAAATGGAAAGCACCTGAGTTAAATATATGAGTTTCACAGCATAGGGTCTGAATACTTAGGACCATGTGATATTTCAGTTTTTCTTTTTTAATAAATCTGCAACAATGTCAACAATTCTGTGTTTTTCTGTCAGTATGGGGTGCTATGTGTACATTCATGAGGAAGAAGAATGAACTTAAATGATTTTAGCAAATGTCTGCAATATAACAAAGAGTGAAAAATTTAAGGGGGTCTGAATACTTTCCGTACCCACTGTATAAAAAAATGTGAAAAATATTGTTATTTTTTCAAAATTTACACTCTTTTTTTGTTTATAGCGCAAAAAGTAAAAATCGCACAGGTGATCAAATACCACCAAAAGAAAGCTCTGTTTGTGAGAAAAAAAGGACGTAAATTGTGTTTGGGTACGGCATCGCACGACCGCGCAATTGTTAGTTAAATTCGCACAGTGCCGAATCGCAAAAAGTGGCCTGGACGTAAGACCGCAAAATCCTCCGGTGGTAAAGTGGTTAAATAAAGCTGTGGCCTTGCCCTTTTCCAGCCTAATGGTTGTAAGTGTGGTTTCTTATATTGGGGGGGCAAGGGGTTGTTGAGTATGTTGACATTGGTCTTAACTGAGCATATGCACCTAGAGCAGTCAAGTGAATGTAGCGCAATTTCATTTTGGAAAGAATACTTAATCACGTGCAAGGGAAATAAAAAAACTTTTTTTTTTGCTTACACATCATTGCACGATGGAAGTCAGCAAAGCGTCACTGCATTCACAAAGCTCTGGGGAAAATGTGCCCCATAGTTCTTAAATTTTCTCCCCATATTTCCTGAGGAAGCAGATTCCTGTGAAGCATGTTGAGAAAGTGGCAGTGCCCTGTCCCACTGCATGATATACAGTAGTTGACTGTCAGAGATTTTTGAGGTATCTAATGTTGGGCATTGTGAAATGTTTAATTCTGAAAAATGTGTAAATCTAATAAACAGTGACATATGTGGTTCAAATCAGGGTATTAAACTGTATTAAAAATACAATATAATAATATGATTATACAGGATTTATATAACTCCAACAGTTTGTGCAGTACTTTAAGAAAAAGAGGGAGACAGTACAGTTACAATGCAATTCAATACAGCAGGGATCAGAAGGCCTTTCTCTTTGGAGGTAACAATCTAAAATTAAAAAAAATAAAAATCTTAGGTACCCCCTAACCTAACATAACCAAAAGCAGATGGAAATCCATGCTGGGATACCATCAATCAGCAGAAGCCACATGGTCTCATTGTCATGTATTAAATTACTGAAACTAGCATGCCTGGCAAGATACTAAAATGGTTATTTTCATTTTCAATTACAGCACTGAGCAAATTGCTCAAAGGGAATTATTTGCAATTATCTTACAATTTGATTATTTGACATCTGAAGCAGAAATGAGAGATAAAATGACTGTGTTCCATACTCATATGCTTTATACCTGTATCTAAAATTCAAATCTAGCAGTTGCCGGTATCATATTTTATCGGGAACACATCCACTCAGACATGGTTGTTATAAATCTCTCACTAGATGTTCCTGCTTCGGGATTCCGAAGACTTGTGTGTCGTGTGTTTAGGTGTTCAAAATAAATTACAATCTCCATTATGACTGGCGCTGTCAAACATGTCATCAAATGTCATGCTGAGTTACCTCTGAAAAGTATAATCCTACTATATGCTGTAGTCTTGATGTAATGTAATCGGTTGGAGCATCAGCATAGTAAAATACGGCTTATAACATTAAATAAAGTACGAGCAAGCTTACCCAGGGCATGTCGTTATGACAGCGCTCCTACAGATTAAAATATAATTACATTTGTTGTCCAAAATGCAGTGTATGGCTTTCAAATATATATTTACAATGGACATAACTGAGACTTCAAAAAAAAAAAAAAAAAAGGCTTTTTTTGGGTCTCCCTTTTGTTGGCTACCAGGACTGAAAGCTGAAAAATGATATACTGTACGTTTTTGAATTGCAAAAAATTGCAGCTGAGCTGACTGATTTAGAAGCGGGACTTGAAGCAAACAGCTAAATACAGCTCACAGATGAATTATACAAATGGAGTTGCTTTACCCCACAAAAGGTTTGTATTTCTGTTTATCCAGTTCTTAGATTTAGCATAGCCCTGTCTGAGAGGTTAGGAGATCTGCATTTACTTTGCCGCAGTAAGGTTTTGTCTTTCCCGCAGACTGTGACTGGACAGTGAAAGGAGAAGCAGACCACTGATGAGCTCATTGTCTCTGTCACTCGTGCTGCTTCACACTTTCCTTGCCAAAACTCTGCTATACAGTGGATTTCAAAAGACTGATATCAGGGCAAATTTGGATACTTCCACAGCTAAGAGCTGTGGAAATGTGGAATAGACTCCCTCCAGAGGTGGTTCTGGCTAGCTCACTAGATTGCTTTAAAAAAGGCCTGGATTCTTTCCTGGGTGTACTTAATATAAGTGGGGTCTAATATTTATAGGTACAGGCAGTGCCCGACTTACGAACATCCGAGTTGCGAACGACTCCTACTTATGAACGGGGCTCCGTGACGAACGACTCCTACTTACGAACAGGGGCGTGACGAATGACTCCTACTTACGAACGGTGTCGGCGCCCGCGTGACGTCACTGCTGGCTTCTTCCGGCTTCTTCTCGCTCCTGTGCTGGATAGCATCCATCTTAGTGCCGGCCACAATGCACGCTGCATGTACTACATGTACTGATTGCCCCACACTGCCCAGAAGCATCCCACTGCACAGGCAGAAGCTGGTGGAACTGTCTGTAAACTGGTGAGATTACATTACTCTGTATTGGGAGCAGGACCACTGTATTGTACTTGTACTTCTAGCTATGTTGAATGTAACTATCCTTCTGGGTCTCTTTTAGCCTTTTAGTTTTGGCTAGTACAGTACTGTATGGTGTGGGGTTAGAGCCACAATGAGGTTTGTACTGCTGTCTGTATCCTTATGAATTTTTTGGGCTGGAGTTACACTTAAAAAAGTACATGTTCCGACTTACAAACAAATTCGACTTAAGAACAAACCTACAGTCCCTATTGTGTTCGTAACCCGGGGACCACCTGTAAAGTTGATCCAGGGAATATCTGATTGCCTCTCGGTGGATCAGGAAGGAATTTTTCCCCCTGCTGCTTTTCCCCTGCAAATTAGATCATGCTTTGCTGGGGGTTTTTTTTGCCTTCCTCTGGATCAACTGCTTGTATAGGATTGTGTATATGGGATTGTATGGTTGGGTTTTCTTTACTGTTTGTTTTTTTTTTTTTTTTTTTTATTGGTTGAGCCGAATGGACTTGTGTCTTTTTTTTTATTCTGACTAACTAACTATATATGCTTGCATATGAAAAATGCATTGATTGGTGTTTTATTAAACACTGAACTTAATTATTTGTGTTTACACATGCCTGTAGTTCAGCTTTTATTTATTTTGTCTGGGGCCAGGTCACCGATAACATGTACCTGGATGTCTTCCAGCAGACACTCTAATGCCCCGTACACACGTGCAGATTGTTGGCCGTAAAAGATTCGGCCGACGACCGATCGGCCGATTTTCGGCTTGTTAGTATGATGCTTCCAACAGTGCACTTTCAGCCGAAAAGAATCTGTCGTGCAAGCATTAAAATTTTTGTATGCCGACACCAGAGCGGCCGATTGTTCGCCAGTCAATACAGAATTCGGCCGACAGACAGCAGATTTGCAAGACTGGGCATGCTCAGAAAAGAAAAAACACAGGGAAAGTTAACCATCACATGACATCACTTCTGCAGTCGGCTGTAGTCGGCGGACAAAATTCTTGTGCAGTCTTTTGCACTTTTCAACAGACACGACAGCCCAGGGACAAAAGACGGCCGATCCTTCGGCCGACGATCTGCACGTGTGTACGGGGCATAACACAGCCTTTTTCAACCAGTGTGCCCAAATTCCTAAAAATTGCCCAAAAATTATATACAAGCCCAAGTGTGGATGAAGCATGCCTTTTAGTTACACAAAGCCAGAGGTTTTCATTGTGCACCATTACAATCTTCTAGCTGCCGGCGTCCTAACCACCAATGACATCATCAGATGATAAGGAGGATGTCAGTCGCCTGCATAGCATCCTTGTTTGACCCTCCCCTGCCCTTCTCCATCAGCTTTGGGGTCATATTGGCTGAGTGATTGATAAAAACTAAGGGAGAAGAGAAACAGTGGAATACTAGTCTGCATCAGTGTGTAAAAGTGTATTTGCTTTGGAGAATACATCACCTATAATGTTGGGCGTCCTACTTGGACTCGGGGATCTTGCTGCATTATGTAAAACTATTAGAGTTTTTACATTTTCTAATGAGGTGCCTCGAGACTGTTCATGATTTTTAAAGGATGCCTCGAGATTGTCCATCATTTTTAAAGGGTGCCTTGACTGAAAAAAGGTTGAGAACACTGTTCTAACAAATAGTGCCCAGTAATCACTACTGATTTTTATTGTGATACGTTCCTGTGATTTTGCTGTTCATTCCACAAATGCCCATTTAAATGTTGCATGTAATTAGCAGGCGCAGAGAAAACAACATATGATTGCAATAAAACTGTGCATTATTATTATTAAAAAAAAAAGTAGTTTAATTACATTAAATATATCCTGCTGTGTTTAATAGGTTGGAACAAACTTGCCTATTACCATATATTTTATTTTTTTAATTATTTTTAGCTAGCTTGTTTAATTTTGTTAATAGGGGATAATACACTAAAATTAAAGCGTGTAATTAAAAATGTAAACCCTCATAATAAAATTCTCTCATTTGATATATTTTGGTCCTTTATACAAACTATTAAAAACATTATTTTTAATAATACCAATAATATCTGCTGATTATGCCAGGTCTGCTGCAATCTTATCAGTTAGCAGTATCCCCTCCCCCATGTTAGAAAGATGATACACTTCCTGCCCTGGAATTAGAGTGTACCTCTCCACTCATACAGTATGGTGAGTGCACAATGCCACCCAGAGGCAGGAAATGTGTCACTGGGACGCACCTACTGTATACATTGCAGTAATGTATAATTGCAGTTTTGTTGTCTATTGCAGCGGCAGCCCATTTCTCATATAAAGGAATAGATAGGCTGCCTTAAAGTGATTCTAAAGCCAAAAGGTTTTTTTTTTTTTTTTTTACCTTTTTGCATTACCTGCATTAAGTTAAGAACATTCCACTGGCTGTTCCCCCCACTCCTTCCCTAAATTCTTGCTTGAGCCCATTCTTGATCCAGCACTGTACCCGTCTGCAGCAGCACTGGTCTCTCTCCCAGCTCTCACAGGCTCAGAAGCAGCAATGGGAGCCATTGTCTCCTGCTGCTGTAAATAAAATCCTGTAAGGAGAGAAAGGGGCAGGGTGGAGCCACTCTGTGTATGTCTATGGACGCACACATCCCAGCTCAGGAACGTGCAGGCACATGTGCTCTCATAGTAAGCGGCTTGCTATGGGGGCACCTGAAGATGAGGAGGAATGGAGAGCGGTGGCAGGGGAGGAGATAAGGGGCCACTCTGTGCAAAGCCATTGCAAAGAGCAGGTAAGCGTAAACCTTCCTTTTTGTTTTAGAAAAAACTTTTGAGCCTTTGATATCACTTTAACCACTTTACCACCGGAGGATTTTCCTGCTGTACGTCCAGGCCACTTCTTGCGATTCGGCACTGTGCGACTTTAACTGACAATTGCGCGGTCATACAACGCCGTACCCAAACGAAATTTACGTCCTTTTTTTCCCACAAACAGAGCTTTCTTTTGGTGGTATTTGATCACCTCTGCGCTTTTCATTTTTTGCAAAATAATAAAAAAATGCGACACTTTTGAAAAAATAACAATATTTTTCTACTTTGACAGTTAAAAAATATCCAATATATTCAATTTTTGTCATATATTTAGGCCAAAATGTATTTAGCTACATGTCTTTGACAAAAAAAATTCTCAATGAGCGTATTTTTAAGCGATTTAAGACCGGAAGATTTTACCCCATTCCTGACCAGGCCATATTTTGCGATTCGGCACTGTATTACTTTAACGGACAATTGCGTGGTCATGTGACGCTGTACCCAAATTTATGTATTTTTTTTCCCACAAATAGAGCTTTCTTTTGGTGGTATTTGATCACCTGTGCGATTTTTACTTTTTGCGCTATATACAAAAAAAGAGCAACAATTTTGAAAAAATAACAATATTTTTCACATTTCTTTATATGAAATTCCCCCCCCCCCCCAAAAAATGTAAAAATCAATTTTTTTTTAACATTTTAGGCCAATTTGTTTTCTGCTACATATTTTTGGTAAAAAAAATTGCAATAAGCGTATTTTGATATATTTTGGTTTGCGCAAAAGTTATCGCAGCTACTAACTACGGGAAATGTATGTAATTTTTATTGTTTTTTTTTAACTAGTAATGGCGGCGATCTGCGATTTTTTTTTGCGGGACTGCGACATTGCGGTGGACAGATCGGACCCTTGACTGACATTTTTGACACTTTTGGGGGTACCAGTGACATTACTACAGTAATCAGTGCTATAAATATGCACTGTTACTGTAAAAATGACACTGGCAGGGAAGGGGTTTTATTGGTGATCAAGGGGTTAATGTATGCCTGGTGCTTACTAACGTGGGTGGGGGGAGTGTGACACAGGCACAGATCGCAGGTTCAGCTATGCTAAATCCTGCAATCTGTCACTGTTTGTCACTTAGGAGATCCGCCCGCTTTGTTTACACAAGCGCGCGGATCTCCACACTCGATCCCCGACGATCAGGGAAGAGCGGCGGTGATCACCGCCGCTCATCCCCTGGCCCGGCTCCCGCTGTGACTGAATACAAGGGGGAGGAGTCCAGCGACGTAGCTGGACGATAACAAACCACTTTGCCGCAGTAGGGTCAACGTGAGCGGTCGGCAAGTGGTTAATGCAACACGCATTGATGTGCAACATAACATGCATTAACACAATGCACCAGAACAGAAAGGAGTGAATGGTGCCATTTTTGCTTGAATAACAAAACAATGACCTGAAGGATGTGGTCAGAGCTTTTTTTGGTAAAATAGCTGATATCCCTAGACACATGTTAAGACTTATACACACTACCTGCAGAGCTATGGAATGGGCAATAGCCCAAAACTGTAAGTCAACGGTGGTACGTTTTTCGCAAGTAATTTCACGCATTGACCAATTTATGTTGATGGAAAAAATGTTCATACATTACATGGCTCTAAATCCTCCTTCGATGGGAAATGGGACCCATGGCTCATTTACTGCCACTGTGATTTATGCAGCTCTAACTAGTTCACTACCTCATAGGGTCCTAGAGTGTTGTAGAGGTTTTTCCTTGTTTTTTTTAGTTCTTTTTTGGTTCTTAGATGGTTTCCTTTTATTTGGTGATCCTATATGTTGCATGTTCATCAATCATCCTTATATTACAGTGTACCTCTTTGAAACTTCGGTTTCTCATTTCCCCTTGTGTATTTCTCCCTTTATGCAACTTAATTTGAATTGCTTTATATATTTGTATTACTTTGCTGTGATATTTATATTTTTCAATGTCAAATTTGTAATAACTGAGCAATCTTTTGCACTGTTATACCTATTTTTTCAATAAAAAGTTTGTAAACAAAAAAAAGGTGTGGTCAGGGCTTTATACAAGCAAGCATGCATGAGGTCACTTATATTATTGCCCCCCCCCCCCCAGCATTGCAAACATTTGGCACCACTGTTTGCCAAATCTGAATAGTCAGCTGTTCAAGCTCTTAAATGGTTATGTTATTATTAGAGAGTTCAATTTTTTTTTTTTAATAATTTTCTGTAATAAATTAAAGAAAACAAATTGAACATGTTTTGGCCCCCTATTTCCCCAAAAAAGCAACTGTGTCGATCACAGTTGATGCTGCGACTACTAGTGAAAGCAACCAATAGTGGAAAGGTTGTAAACACTGTGGTCGCAAACATGATGAGTTTCCAAATGGGACATCAAAATCAGAATCCAAGGTTTACAAGCCAGGATGGAACATCAAAGACAAAGGTCAAATCAGACATCACGTAGGATAGTACTACAGTGGAACCTTGGTTTACGAGTATAATTGGTTCCAGCAGCTTGCTTGTAATCCAAAACACTCGTATATCAAAGCAAGTTTTCCCATAGGAAAGCATTGAAACTCAGATGATTCGTTCCACAAGCATTTAATGTTATAAATAAAAAGATATGCTGTATTATATATAAAGTACATAACTGTACAGTATAAGTATGCCATATCCTCTGTTAGATAACATTATGTGCCCCTGTGTCTGTATTGTATATAACAGCCGATTTATAGTGTATTACAGCGTGTCTGGCTCTGTGTGACTCATCAGCCCTGCTCTGTTGCTCTCCTCCCCCTCCTCCTCAGATGACGTCAGGAGGAGTGATCGGCCCCTCCCGCCGGGGAGAACAGACAGGACGGAGAGCTGAGAGTGACAGAGGGACAGGAATCGTACAAAGTAAGTGCAGGGAAACACTCTAAAACAGTATATAGGCATCTTTATATACAGTAGAAGCACTGGGACACATAATGTTATGTGACAGAGGGGCATTAACAGAGGGGATGGCATGCTTTTAGTGGATAAAACTGCTCGTATATCAAGACAGTGCTCGTAAACCAGGACAGATTTTTAAAAAAAATGTTGCTCGTCTTTCAAAATGCTCGTAAACAAAGGCACTCGTAAACCAAGGTTCCACTGTATAGGGCAGACACAAGATTACAGATGAAAGATAGACTTTGTACTTAGCCACAAAGTTTATATCAACCCCAACCACAAAACTCAGCTGAGGGCACCAACTCCTTTAGCAAAACAGATGATGGGGCAGAGACTGTACTACAAATTAAGGTGGAAAGCTAAATGGCCAGGATTGGAAGATGGACTCTATGTAAAGAACACAAAAGATGAAAGTGTATCTACCGTCACAACTTTTTTTTCTTTATCAGATAAAGTACGTTATGTTAAAGGGTAACTCCACTTTTGTGGGGAAAAAAGAATAGCAAATAAAGAAAAAACAATATAGCATATACAATTGCGACACAAATCATATTGTAATTGAATTTAATTAAAATTGACCTTTCCTTTTCAATTTGCAGCCATTGTAATTTTCTGAAATGCAATGCAATATGGCTACCTGGAGGTGTTCTGTACACAGAATGTATACTGACCACACCCCAGAAACATCATTTCCTGCTTGTGTGATTGGCTCACCAATTTTCCCAGAAGTCTGCACTAAAATACAAGTCAGATTTCTGGCATCCCCTGGAACACGAATGTCATTTTTGGTGAGATACTCCAAATAGGAACATGTCTAAAGGAATGCAGGCCCAGCAGATTTCCTCATTAGTGCCCTTCAGCTGCCACAGCTGAATGATAATTATGAAACCACTCCCATTTGACTCACTTTCCCACAGGGGCACAGAGGAACAAACAATGATTTCTTCAGAATAACAAAAAGTAGGAATCTGCAGCAAAGTTTGTTAAAATTCTTGCAATGTACAGAGATCACCCAGAGGGGAATGTTTTTTTCTCAACAAAAGTGGAGTCACGCTTTAATAATTCTTGCACGACTATGCCCTTTTGCTGACTATGCCCTATTGTCGAGATTACCCTTCACATGTTGTCCAAGAGAGAGAATAAAAAGTGATTGGAGATCCGTTCTGTGATCACAAGGAATTAAGGTTGGAAAGATAGATAATTTAAAAATGGACCAGGGAATTTTGAGATAAAGAGGAGGATTCTTCCTATTTTTTTTATTTATTTATAATTTCTTCTTTAATTGATTTTTCATTCACAAAGTTTAAAAAGCATATCCCAAAGATTCGTATAACAATAATCCCCATTTCCCTCATCCTCCCCCTGCCTTCCCTCATTCTCCTATATCACCCCCCCCCCCCCCCCCCCATCGCCTGTTCTCCTACTCCTTCCTTCTTCTTCATCCTCCTCCAGTTCTTCTCTTACCCTAATCCCTCCATATTTCAGATTATTGCAATTTTTTCATATTATTTCTTCCAGATAACAGAGAATTTCCCTGTCTGATATTCTTTGTTACAACTCAAATACTCCATTTTTTTTGTATATTCTATTTTTTTTTTATCCATTCTCTATTCTAGGGCTTTCTGGGTCTAACCACTTCTTTAGTATGGCTTATTTTGCGGCATTTTTTATTTAATTTTTTGTATTATGAAATAGGCAAGAGTCATCAGGGATATCCATGTCCGTTAACTTGCCTATATATTGCCCCACCTTCTGCCAGTAATCTCATATCTTAGAGCAATCGCATCAATTGTGGGCCATAGTGCCCTTCTGATTACAACCCCTCTAAACAATGCAGGTTTCTCTGGTTGACATTTTTGTGTTTTAACGGGAGTTATATACCACCTTGCCAGACATTTATAAATAATTTCTATCGTGTTTATATCTGTCGCTAAACTATTTACAGCTCTTAGTACTTTACCTAATTGTTGCTCTTTCCTAATTCCTTTTCCCATCTTTCAATGTTTGGTGGTATTTTCAGCTCCACCATCACCATCAATATTTTATAGATCTGGGAAATACAATGTTTTGAGTTCAGCTGTAAATTAAACAGTCGTGCAAATGGTAATAAATCCTCCTTCGTTCTAACATGGTTAAGGTAATGGTGTAACAAAATTTTTTATTCTTTCAATACCATTACGTCCCCCATGTGTCTCAATTCCTGATATGAACATATCTTCCCTTTTTCATTAAATCTTTTAATTGTAAATTTTTATCCTTAATCTATTCCCCAAATTGTGCCCCGTTACCTGGGTTAAAATAATTTGTCCGCGTAAGAGGAGTGACTTTGAAACACTAAAAGTTGAGGATATGGCAGCAATAAACATGGACTGTCAGAAATACAGACTAATAACTGAATGGGAGGATATAGCAAAGAGGCAGGTGTTGATTGGCTAAGCAGCATAACAGTTAAAGAAGGTACAAAGGAAAACATAAGGCAAGGACTGAATCCAGACAAATATAAGCTTTTCTGTTCTAGAACTGTGTTGGCAGTTCTATATTGAGAGACATGTGCAGGCTATATTGATGCCACTTCTCATGCCTGCCAGTATTAACTGGATGAGTGGATTGGTAAATTGCTTTAGCCAATATTCTTGTATGCATTGAACAGTGATTGTCAGGATTCCATCTCTAAACAAAGTCATGGATATAGTTGGATATAGTAAACTTAGAAATTATTGCTTGTATTGCCCAAAAATAGTAAGCTAAATAAGCCAACTGCTTTAGATTAACCACTTCTGGACTGGAAGGATTTTCCCCCTTAATGACCAGGCCTTATTTTGCGATTCGGCACTGCGTTATTTTTAAGGGACAATTGCGCGGTCGTGGGACGATGTACCCAAACTAGAATTACGTCCTTTTTTTTCCACAAATAGAGCTTTCTTTTGGTGGTATTTGATCACCTGTGCAATTTTCATTTTTTGCATTATAAACAAAAAAAGAGCGACAATTTTGAAAAACAAAAAACAATATTTTTCACATTCTGCTAAATAACATTCGCAAAAAAAAAAAAATAAAAATCAAAATGTTTTAACATTAGGCCAATTTGTTTACTGCTACATATTTTTGGTAAAAAAAAAAATTGCAATACGCGTATTTTGATTGGTTTGCGCAAAAGTTATCGCATCTACTAACTATGGCAAAGATTTATGTCATTTTTTATTGTTTTTTTTTTTACTAGTAATGGGAGCAATATGCGATTTTTTTGCAGGACTGCGACATGCGGAAGACAGATCGGACCCCTGACTGACATTTTTGACACTTTTGGGGGTACCAGTGACATTACTACATTAACCAGTGCTAAAAATATACACTGTTACTGTAATAGTGACACTGGCAGGGAAGGGGTTAACAGTATAGGTGATCAAGGGGTTAAATGTGACCCTAGGGGAGTGATTCTAACTGTGGGGGGCCGTAGCTTCTGAGACAACCAGAGACATGGGAATCTATATAGCAGGATCACATGAGCTCTGCGATCATCCCAGGGAGAAGGACGGTCGGCTGTGTTTACAACAGACGACCGTCTTTCTCTCTCAGCGGGGAATGATCGAGAGTGTCAGGCAGCAATCGGAGCCGCCTGACACATGCATCGGCTTCCCAGCTGACGATCGGGGCGGGAGCCCCCAGTTCCTCTCAGGCGGGCGACGTAGGTCTACGTCGTTTTGCCTGTACAAGCCACTCTGCTGCGGGTGGTCGGGAACTGGTTAATATCTCTGTTTTTTTCGATGTGTTACACGCTTTAAAGTTGTCTGATTAGAAACAAAGCACAGAAACAAGGAACCCAATATAAATCAAAACCATACCCTTCCTTATCCAGACCAGAAGCAAGATGTAAATTCCTTAGGTGTTTCTTTATAACATTCATCACACACACACACCAGTGCTATTAAGATCTGAACAACTTACTATTGACCCTATCTTATAGTGCTTATCCTCGGATGCCCCTGCAAGTGCAGGATCAATGTTCTAAGGACTCTAGATTTAGGTGCAAAAGTAGTAGTCTGGTCTAAGGCTGACTAAGGCTGACTATACACCTTCTATCCATTACACATTTCTAGTGAATACATTTGCCAAGAATTCACTAAAGTTAAACCTATATTCCAGCCCAACAAAAAGGCCCAACCTAGCTAAATCTTTTTGTTTTACTTTTTTTAATGGTTGATTGTGTCCCTGTTGGAAAGATTGAAAAGTCTTAATGCATTATAAGCAAACCGAAACCCTTTTTCTTATCACATACTTTCTTTTTGTGACATGATTTAATTTTTCTATGGAACTATGATGGTGTAATGGTGACAGATACTCTTGAAACTTTCAAGTGCTTGCGCCATCCATTGATCTGTCCCTTCAGCACATGCGTAAATCTAGGTTTGGAGTGCACTGAACTCCATGCTTCCTGATGGAGAAATTTCCCCTGTCCAGATGATACCCTGTTTCCTTTCACCAGATGTCTAGGGACATACTATGATTCCTTGACACATGGGGTGTCATTATGTCAGGAAGTGAGGGAAAATATTCCATATAATTCCTGACTGCAAATAGTTGACCATGCCACAAATGATTATCAACTTCCTGGATGGAGAAAACACCATTAGGTAGAATAACTTTTTTTTAGTGGACAGGGGTTGTAACTTTTGTCATTTCATTGCCTCTCTGTCATTGTAGGGGAGGATTTCCAAAGACACACAAGGTGTGACATATGAGTGTAGCACCCTCCTAGGTAGGTGCTAGAGAGTGAGTATAGTTTTTGGTTCTGCCTGCCTATCAGAGGAGCAGCAGGTAAATTCTATATTGCACTCTGCTTGACAGGGAGCAGGATCTGTGAGTTAGGTCTGCTCAATGTGCCCAGTGTGTGATTCATATGGTCTGAGAGAGTGTCCCCACTGTGCCCAATGGGGAAGCACATTGGACAGTGGAGGAAACCTGGCCAATGAGGACACAGGCTTTTGATAAGGCCCCAGGGATTGGCACAGGCTGCTGTCTGGGTGCATTGTGGGGTGGGGTATAAAAAGCCAGGGGCGCGGGAAGCAGAGTCCCAGAAGGAGGATGGTGGCTGCCTTCTCTTCTGAAGTAGTTGGTGTGTGGTCACAGTAAGAGGAAAACAGGCGCCACACTAAGTGCAGTATATCTGGATAAACGTTTAATAGACCAAATAGAAAGGTACTCACAAACGATGATATAAAAACAGCATATCAGTAGTAAAGGAAATGGTAATCTCAGTGTCCAAATACAGGATGGCACAAGCGGTCTCAAAGCACCGGGCTGTAACGAGTGGAGGATCGATACTTCCCGTCTACTGGGGACACAGCGTTGGCCGCTCTGACGTCACTTCCGGGATACGTAACGGTGCCGGCGACACGTTGTCGGAGCATGCGCTCCTTCCTCAGGCCGATAATGCGCCATTTTGCTCAAGGGCTTAAGTAGACAAGGAGGCAGAGCCAGCTGGGTCCTAAAGAGTGCCAATAATCCTTACTCAAGAGGAACCCGCTGTGACACTGAACAAGGGCAGTGTGCATTATGAAAAGAAACCAGAGCAGTAGTCAAAATATATAGTAACAAGAAATCTGTTACAACTAGTTCTCAACAAAATAAGAAATTTTGGAATAAATGGAAATAGGAATTAATGTGAAAATAAATAAGAATAAAAATAAAAATAAGAATAAAAATAATAATATAAATAATAATATAAATAATAAGGAAAATAATAATGATAATAATGATTGGAAAAAATAGAAAAAATAAGAAAAAATGAAAAATTGAAAAAAGGATAATGAGAAAATAAAAATAAAAATAAAAATAATAAAATAATAAAAATAAAATAATAATAAAAAATGCTAACATTAAATTATACAAGTTTAAAATGCACATTGTATATATATACATCCACATATTGTTACACATAGGGATATATTATCATAATACAATGATATAGTAATAATAAAACCGTAAATATATGTATAGATATCATTATATTAAGAATATCATTATTCTTTTTAAAAAATAAAAAAAAATTTTTATATAAAAATATATAAAAAATATAAAAATATATATATATATATAAAAAACACCGTAGAAAGGAGGATAAAATCATCTAAAAGACCATCAGCCAATATAACCATCCACTAATGTATCCTATTCTGGCTCCATACATAATTGTTATAAAAGGGTATAAACAAGGTGGTGGGGCATTACTCTCAGATGTCCAATCCAAAATTATTGGATGGAGTCATATGAGAGTGTTGGTCTCAATTTCTTCGTTCAAACCACCCGGCACTAAAGTGTCCAAAGTATATATCCAATAGGCCTCCCTTTGGCATAATCTCTTAAAACGTTCTGCAGGCGCCAAAGTAGGAGGTATGGACTCGATAATCCACACCCTGAGGCCGAGAGACAGGTGTTCATGATGCAGCAGGAAGTGGCGTGGAACACTGTGCTTATCATCACCAGCCTCCACAAACCTGCGGTGCTCACCGAATCTCTTCCTCAGGGTGCGGATTGTCCTTCCTACATAAAACAGCCCACATGGGCATGTGAGGCAATAAACAACAAACTCTGTGGAGCAATTGTAAAACTGTGTCAATGGGTATGTTTTTCCTTTTGCTATAAACTTTTTCTGTCCATGAGTAACGTGTTTACAGGTCAGACACAATTTTTTGCGGCATTGGAACATTCCAATAAGTGGGATCAAACAAGGTCTCTCTAAAGATGATATAGGGGGACCCTTCAACTTACTGGGTGCCACCATGCTCTTAATGTTCCTTGCTCTTCTGTAAGTGACCTTGGGTTTGGGGGGTAGATTCTCCCTCAGATGGGGGTCTTCCAGTAAGATTGGCCAATGCTTGACCAGAATTTTCTCCATTTTTTTAAACTTAGTGTGAAATTGAGTCACAAATCTAGGTATAATAGCTTCTGTATCAGGTTTTACCTTTTTAATACTTTCGTGGCCGGCCAAATAGATGTTATGAGCATGGTTAAGAAGGGTTTCTGGAAAAGCCTTATCGGTAAATTTTTTCTTGAGTTGGGCACTCTGTTCTATATAATCATTATCGTTGGTGCAGTTTCTTCTCAGTCTGCAGAACTGGCTCTTGGGGATGTTATTTATCCACCTTGGATGGTGGCAACTCTTAAAATGTAGGAAGGAATTGCCCGCTGTGGGCTTCGTGTAGTTTTTTGCTTCTATCCTCCCTTCATGATGATATAAGAGTAAATCTAGAAAAGCCAGCTCTGCAGAATGATGAACTGAAGTAAAAGATAAATTGTACTCATTGCTATTGCAGTGACCAACGAATTCAAAGAGTAAAGATTCAGGGCCATCCCAGACAACAATAATGTCGTCTATATATCTCCCATAGAAAACAATGTGAGAGGCATACGGATTGTTTTTCCAGATGTATTTATCCTCCCACATCCCCATAGTTAAGTTGGCATAGCTGGGGGCAAAATTAGCCCCCATAGCAGTGCCATTTATTTGTACGTAGAAGTCTCCATCAAATAAAAAATAATTGTGAGTAAGACAAAATCTAGTTGCCTCCACAATAAACTGAGCTTGAGACGAATTGATGGTAGGATGATCCATGAGGGACTGAGTGACTGCTTGTAGGCCTACAGAGTGGGGGATGGACGTATAAAGGGAGTCCACATCAAGGGAAACCCACATGTATGTGGACTCCCAACTATACGGTGCCAATAGTTCCAACAAATGGACCCCATCCAGAATATACGATGGTAGATTCTGAGCCAGAGGCTGCAGAAACTGATCTACATATTGGGAAAAGGGGTTGGTGACACTGTCCATTGCCGCAACTATCGGCCTACCAGGCGGATTCTGTAAATTCTTATGTACTTTTGGAATGTGATAAAAGTACGGTGTAGAATAAAAGTCCCTATGGAAAAAGGAATATTCTGACTTATTGATAATACCTTCTTCCTTAGCTTGTGTAATAAGTCCTGTAGCTTCAAAAATATAACTAAGGCAGTCGGCCTGGTGAGCCAGAGGAGTGGAGCTGAGCCCAGAGGTCCAGGAGAGCTGACTGGAGAAGTTGAGACACTGTGATTATATGGAAAGCAATATCGTGAGTACTTGCCTAAGGGTCTGCCCAGGAAAGGCAGTGTAGTCAGTGTACGGGTATCAGCTGGTGGAGGAAAGGGGGTACTAGGTGAGTGCCCTGAAGAGAAATACCAGAAGGAACATTTACCTCAGATCCATCCAGTGGCAGGAGGAAGTAGCGGCCTTGCCGCATTCTCAAGTTAGAAGTCCTCAGAATTGTGAATAGTTAAATTGTTGGAGTATCCCACTCATCCCTTCTCCCATCCCAATATAAAATAAAACCACAAAAACAACAACCCATAGACTGTTTATTGAATGAGCCAAGAAAGTAAAGTGCTAAGATTTCTGCAAGCAATTGCTACGGGTAACCCAGGGAAATCCAAAAGTGTGAAAAACCAGCAGCTCTTAACCACTTACCGCATACTAATGTATATATACGTCGGTAAACTTTGCGGTAGTGTACCGGGATGACGCCTCTAGCTAGAGGCATCATCCCGGTACCGTGGTTTAGAGCCGACGGTTGGCTTTCCGTTGGTACCGACCGATGCGGCTCGGGAGCCACTCGATCGTTACCCGGGGGGGCGGAAGGGGACATCCCCCCCCTCCCGCCGCCTTCCGTGGCTTTTACCGGGGCTCCCGTCCCACCGGGAGCCCCGAGCACCCAGCCGGCATGTCTGCCGGCTGGATGGAGTCCCGATCAATACCGGAAACGGCTTCGATCGGGTCTCTGATGACGTAACCCGGAGGCGGCGTCCATGACGTCACTTCCGGGTTACTGCGCTGCAAAAGGCGGCAAATTTGAAAAACGGCTGTATGCAAAAACGCCGTTTTCCTGCGTTTTGCATACAGGGAAGTGTAGTGGAGGGGTCTAGGGTCTTTTAGACCCTCGATCCCTCCATAAAGTGTACCTGTCACTGCATATTGCTGTCACAAAGGATGTTTACATTGCTTGTGACAGCAATAAAAGTGATCAGATTTTTTTTTTTTAAAAAACTGTAATAAAGTTAAAAAAATAAATAAAATAAATGGTAAAAAAAAAAAAATGTAGCCGCCCCCGTCACCGTTAGCTCGCGCACAAAAAAAAACGTATACGGAAGTCGAGCCGCAAATGAAATCGCTGTTCAAACCACACATGTGAGGTATCGCTGCGATCGCTAGAGCGTGAGCAATAATTAAAAAAAAAGAGCTACACTCTAACTCTAAACTGGTAACCGTTAAATAAATTTAAAGCGTCGCCTATTGAGATCTCTATTGACCGTAGTTTGTCGCCATCCCGCGGGGTGGCGCAATTTTAAACCGTAACATGTTGGGTATCTATTTACTTGGCGTGACATCATCTTTCACAATATACAAAAAAATGGGCTAACTTTACTGTTTAGTATTTTTTAAATGCAGTGAAATGTGATTTTTCAAAAATTTTCCAAAAAAATGGCGTTTTAAAGACCGCTGCGCAAATACCGCGTGACAAAAAATATTGCAATGACCGACATTTTATTCTCCAGAGTCTTTGCTAAAAAAATATATGTAATGTTTGGGGGTTCTAAGTAGTTTTCTAGAAAAAAATACTGGTTTTAACTTGTGAACAAAAAGTGTCCGAAATAGTGCTGGGGCTTAAGTGGCTAAGGGGGCAGTGCTACATGACTTTGTCCCCTTGCTGGAATTAGGCTATAAAATCAGGAGACAGTCTACATGATGAGTGACTCTAATTTTCATTTTTGGATTGCTCTAAAGCTGCTTGCTGCCCAGCTTGTAAATTCTTTATGGTTGCCATAATCCTTATATTTAGGATAGCACTGGGCTTGAATCCATGAAAAAAAACAGTGACATGTTCCAAACAACCCTCTGTAGCCATCAGAGTATAAGAATGCACAGTTCAATACCATGCAACACTTAATGGCTATGCCATCTACATGCAATGTGAAGCACCTGATGAATCCAAGTACAGTAAATTACATATAATTTACAGAACATCTAAACTGAGTGGAGTCCCTGCTTTTAGCACGGGTGGAATGTTTCCTGGAGCTCATTGATTGGGAAGGGCTGTCCCTGTTATTTATCTTGTCTAGCTCCCAAAAATCAGAAGTAGCTTAACTACCCTTACTGTATTTCCTTTCTGAGTTCATTTTTAATTAAAATGGGATTGTATAAGCTAAAAGCACATATAAACTAGGACGCAGTAGTTCAAGCACCGGAGAGCACAATAGCAGGACCTAATGAAAAATTGCAAAGACTCTTTCTCTGTATTTGCTGTAAATGGAACATGAAAGGAAAATTGATTTCAGGACCAGAAAAAGAAAAAATGTTTAGTTTGTAAAATTAATCTCTAATATTTTACATAATAGCTTTTTTCATTTAATAAAAGCATTTGGCTATTTATATACTACATTACATGTCCTGATACACAGTGAACATATATGTAATTGTATACACAGTTCCATGTTTGGTGTTTATAACATATTAACCAGCATGTGAGCCCCATCACACATTCGATCGGGATACAATTGCGTTATACTTTGACACTTTGGCTTGTGTGTACTTGACATTTCTTTTTGGAATGCAAACGGCAGCAGTACCTCTCCTAATGGGCCATACACACAATAAGATTTTCTGAAGACTTTTTCCTTTAGATTGACCAAAACCATATAATATGAGGTCAAACCTAAACACTTTCAATTTGTATGCAATCTGGCAGGCCCTTACACTACATAGAAAAGGTAAATCTGAAGGAAAAAGTCTTCAGAAAATCTAATAGTGTGTATGGCCCTTTACAAATGCAAATCACTTCACTGCAGCTGAGAACAAGGGTTTCATTAGGGCAAACTGTGGAAGGCAATTTCTACAGATGGGAAGAATTTGCCTTAAAGAATGTGTAAACCCAACATTTCAAATTCCTGATATCTGTCTGCTGTACCATGTACTTGTATGAAAAAGTATTTTGTTCTGTTTGTATTACTGCCATTGTTTGAAATCCCTGCTGTTTCTGCCAGTCCCTCTGCTTTCCTATTAAAAACTGACCACACTAAGCAGGAGAACACACTGTGGTCAGTTCTCTAGACGTCCTGGGAATTCAACCTGCTCTCCTCCAATGATCAGACCTGTCCAGACACACACCCCCTGCCCAGCCATTCACTGGGCATGTCAGCGTATTGCTGTTTCTCCTCCCCGAGCGCTTATGCAGCTGAGAACAAATACAATGTTATCACTTATAAGAAAGGGAAAAAAGGTATTTATAGTTTTTTTCTTTTTATATCTATACACAAAGGTGTTTTGCTTTTCATTTCTATTTTAAACTGAATGGGTTGTTTTACATGATCATCATTTACAATCATTTTAACTGTGATAACTAGTTCTTTGGAACTAAGTTTTTGTCAAAGAAAGTTTTTGTAGTTTGCTACAGGGCTTTAATCTTAACGTTTATGGTCTCCTCCTTCAATGATATATTTGAAAACAAAATTACATATTTATACTGAAATTTGTGCTTTATCTGAAAGTCACCTTTTACCTAAATACTCCCTTTTCTTGAACTGCCTGCATTGAAATCTCACCTCTTGTGTGTCCTATTCTGGTTCCTGTGCTTACTACCGTATGTTGAAGCTGTAGAAGTTTATGGCTCAAAGAGCAATATATAAATAAATCAAGTCAAATAAACTCCTGGGACATTGATCTGGTCAGTTAGGTAGCAAAGGGGGTTGTTAATCAGTTTCAGTTGCTTTGGTGTTTATTAAATTAATAACAGGTGCACTAGATGAGGCGATCTCCAAAACAGGAATGGTTTTAGGGCTCTTTCACACGGGCGATCCGATCAGATCCGCCTGTCAGTTTTTTAAGCGGATCTGATCTGATCCTCCATGTAGCTCTATGGGGCAGCGGATGTCAGCGGAGACACCTCCGCTGACACCCGCTGCCATCCGTATCTGATCCTGTCCGTGAAATCCGGACGGATGGAAACCCTATTTTTCCATCCGTTCAGGGATCGGATCGGATGAGAGCGGACAGGCGGTCCGCTCTCATCCGATCCCCCATAGAGAGCAGCGGGAGCTGTGACACCTCCCTCTCCGCAATGCAAATGGAGACGGAGCTGTCATCCGCCGGCTCATCGGGGATCGGCGGATCGATCCCCGCTGAGCAGCACGGATCCGCCTACGGAGGCAGACCGTGGGAAAGAGCCCTTACAGGTAAAGGCCACTGACATTTTTCCCCCCTAATCTTTTCTGTTTTTCACTAGTTTTGCATTTGGCTAGGGTCAGTGTCACTACTGGTAACATGAGGCGATACCTGGACCCTATAGAGGTTGCACAGACAGTCCAACTCCTCCAGGGTGGCACATCAATACATGCTATTGCCAGAAGACTTGTGGTGTCCAGGAGACAGGCAGTTAGTTACTCTAGGAGAGCTGGACAGGGCGTAGAAGGTCCTTTACCCATTATCAGGACTGGTATCTGCTCCTTTGTGCAAGGAGGAACAGGATGAGTACTGCCAGAGCCCTACAAAATGACCTCCAGCAGGTCACTGGTGTGAAGGTCTCTGACCAAACAATCAGAAACAGACTTCATGAGGGTGGCCTGAGGGCCTGGTGTCCTCTAGTGGGCCCTATGCCCACTGTCGGGCACCATTGAGCTCGATTGGCATTTGCCATTGGACACCAGAATTTTTGCAGATCCACCACTGGTGCCCTGTACTTTTCCAATGTGAGAGCAGATTCACCCTGAGCACATATGACAAACGTGAAAGGGTCTGTAGAAGGCGTGGAGAACATTATGCTACCTGTAACATCATTCAGCATGGCCGGTTTGGTGATGGTCTGGGGAGGCATATCTATGGAGGGACGCACAGACCTCTACAGGCTAGATAATGGCACCCTGATAGCCATTAGGTATCTGAATGAAATCCTTGGACCCATTGTCAGACACTATGCTGGTGCAGTGGGTCCTGGGTTTCTCCTGGTGCACGACAATGCCTGGCCCCATGTGGCAAGACTATGCAGCCAGCCTTCATCCTGGAGGATGAAGGAATTGATACCATTGAATGGCCTCATGCTTGCCTGACCTAAATCCAATAGAACACCTCTGGGACATTATGTTTCGTTCCATCCGACGCTGCCAGGTTGCACATCTGTCTGTTCAGGAGCTCAGTGATGCCCTGATCCAGATCTGGGAGGAAATACCCAGGACACCATCCATCGTTTCATTAGAAGCATGCCCCGACATTGTCAGGCATGCATACAAGCACGTGGGGGCCATACTAAGTACTGAGTTCCATTTTGAGTTGCTGCAATTAAATTTCAGCAAAATGATCTAGCCTGCTGCATCATTTTTTTCACTTTGATTTTCAAAGTGTCTTTGAATTTAGCCATCTGTAGATTGATAATTTTTATTTCCATCAATAAATATGGCATCCTTTTTTTCCTCACACATTACCCAGTCCAGATCAGTATAGATATCCAGCATGATGTTTTTTCCCAAAGTGTTCCTTTTATTTTTTTTAGTAGGATATTTATATATATATACACACACATACATATGCTAATTTGATATTTTATTGCTGTACATAGGCTCTGCAAAATGTATACTATGTCAGAAAGCCTCCACAGCAATATGAATGATAAATCACAACAGTCATGGATGTTCAAGGTGAGCCGGCAGAAACTAGGGATGGTAAGTAGAGTTAAGCGGACACCTGGATGTCCGTGTTCGGTGGGTTCGGCCGAACTTGAAAAAAAAGTCCGGGTCCGTGTCCCGGACTTTTTTCGAACTTTACCCGGACACCGAACCCCATGGAAGTCAATAGGGACCCGAACTTTCAGGCACTAAAATGGCTCTAAAAAACCAATGGAAAGGGCTAGAGTGCTGCAAATGGCAGAAAAATGTAGCTAAGAGCATGGCAAGTGCTCTTAAAAAAATTCCCCTTTAAATTTGTAATTTTTAAATAGCAGATTAGAACAGCAATCTGTAGTAAAATATAGCTGAACGCTGCACACAACAGACTGATAAAAATATATTTGTTTCTCCCTCCTCCTCCTCCTCCTCAGTGGGCTCAAGTGAGGGCAAAAAGATTGTTCACTGCACCACCCCCCACACAGCAAAATCAATGTAGATCGCTAACGGACGATTGTTCTGTCCTGTGTCTCCTAATCTCTCCCTGCCTAATCTCTCCAGCCTGTCCCTAAAATGCTCAAATATCTTTCCCTGCCTACACTCCGACCTGTCCCTGCATTCTTTTCAGCACAATGTTGTTTTTCCCTGTCTGTCCCTAATCAGCAGCAGCCAGCACATATGATGTGTGCTCTCTCCCTACACTACAGCAGACTGACGCACCGTGCTGTGTCTCTCGAGCTTATAAAGACCTGGGTCACATGCTTCAGCTGGCCAATCACAGCTCCTAATACATTAGTAGGCATGGCTGTGATGGCGCACACCAGTTAAACGCTTGTTGATTGGCTGTTGAAAGCCCGCCATTTAAAGCGCGCCATTACATACAAAACAGGAAATAAAATTACCAAACACGGATTTTAAACCAGAACATACAGTAAAGTTTATAAGAATAATACAGTCAGTGTTCGCTCAACACTAATGGTAAGGGCTTTACTACTTGAACAGGGAAATTTTATGAAATCAGTGGGCCTGGTGAAGGATCATAAGTTGGGCCCCGTTGCTTTATAAAAAATAAAAAAAATGCATTGCGCATAGTGCACCACAGTGAAGAATGGCCATGGTTTCACTTGTGCCAGCGCATTGCTAGGATTGTAAAACACTTTGGGCACCTTTGGACACACCAAGCAGAAGAGTAATGCAGGCCATGCTGATCAGTGGGTGTGGTCAAATTGAGTTAATGGTGGGAGGGGCTTAAACGGCGTGTTTAAATAAAAGAAGGTCAGTGTGTCCCCCAGTACTATCCCCCTCCTAGGTCTGAATGTCCCACAGTATAATCTTTTCCCACTCACCAGGTCAATTTGCCCCCCAGTATAATCCCTCTTAGGTCGGTCTGTCTCTCAGTATAATCCTTACTCCCCTCAAGGTCAATCTGTTTATCAGTATAATCCCCCCAGGTCAGTCTGTTCCCCAGTACTATCCTCCCCCAGGTAAGTCTGTCCCCAGTATATTCTTCTCCCTCCTCCCAGGTCCATCTGTTCCCCAGTGTAATCCTGCCCAGGTCAGTCTGTCTCCCAGTGTAATCCTCCCTCCAGGTCAATCTGTCTCCCAGTATAATCCCCCCAGGTCAATCTGTCCTCCAGTACAATCCTCTCCCCCAATGTCAATCAGTCCCCTAATATAAACCCTCTCAGGTCAGTCATTCCCCCAGTAAAATTCTTCCATCCCCAGGTCAATCTTCCCCCCATTTTAACCCCCCCCCCCCCCAGGTCAGTCTGTTCCCCAGTATAATCCCGCCAGGTCAAAGTGTCATGTTGTTTTTTAATACATGAAATAATAAATAGGCAATTTTATTTGTCAATGTAAAATTTTCCATCTACTCCTTTTTAGAATGATATGAAAAAGCAGGAGCTTACAGGCTTGATAATTTGGCAATGTGATAGTTCCTAGGACTCATATACCATACATTTTGATGAGTTGGCAGCAGGTAATAACCCCTGCCTATCCAGCCCCAGCATCCCTTTAAAGGGGTCTTTACGCCTGGCTGAGAGGACTGGATGATGACGTATGAAATGTGACTGGATGACACAGTGGTCACATGATCAGAACTTGATCCTGCTGATGTCTGATTATTAATAGAGACTGAGAGTTGTCATTGACAGCTTGGTCACTCTGCTGGGAGTACAGAAAGCTCTGCCGCTCATGGACCCACATATGCTGTGTGTGGGCATTCAAGTCCACCCTATTTGCTGCCACACATATGCTTTATATGGGTGACAAGAGGTTAGTAATCTTTGGTGAATGGTTGTTAACCTTATCCATTCCAAATTTGACTGTGTACATAACGCTACAAAAAAAAAAAAAAAAAAAGCAATCAAAGATCTTAGGACCCTTATAGAGTTTTCCGTATTCCAGCATGTTTGGTCAGAGCATCTCTTCCAATATTTCAATAAAACCAAAAACTTGGTATGGAACACCCCACCTGCAGGAGCCCAATCTTTCTTTCACTAATGGTAACATGTGAGCAGAATAGCAATGCAGTGGAAAAACACCTGTGCCCTCATTGAGCTGTGAACAGTTTCAGGCTGGGATAGCAGAACATCCTTCCAGCAATCAGTCAAAAGCAACAGCAGAAAAGGTTACCGCTTCCTTCTCGCAGATCGGAGCCAGTGTAATATATTCTTTCCAAGTATGGGGAGACAGAGATGAATTCTGATCAGATTCAGAAAGAGACCACATATCAATCACCTCACCATCTTCTCATAATTACCACTAAAATACTTAACGTCTTTGTCAAATGTGTCAAAAACACAAAGCGAACAATAGGAAGTTAAGAGAAAGAGCTGAAACATCGTTAATGTTATTTACACAGCGAATAACGGAACGGAAGAGGCTTCAAGATGTTCCGCTAGATTAGTGCTGTCTGGAAGCAAGACAATGTGATTTTTTTCCCTAGTGCTGGCAAGAGCTGTCATTCGTATTTATGCCAATGTATTCACACTGTCAGCTGTTCTCTGCTACTTCATTGTGTTTATTTCATATGTCCAGGGAATCCGCTTATTTTTTTTTGCCATATGTGCATGGGCTTCAGATCCATTAGGAAAGCCAGTATGTGTCATGCATAAAATCTGCATTTGGTGCCCCAGATACAAATAATGACCATGGAAGGAAAGCAAACAAAAAAAGATTGGTAACTCCTAAAGGCGATATGTTAACATTATTTAAAGCTAGATAAATAATTTGCTGAAATTTTACTGGCAACATTAAAAGGCTTGTATTCCAGCATTTTATTTCATTAGAGTTAGGAGGTTTAGCTCCCAAAAGGTTGGGGGGTTATTGGAAAAGGGTGATTGCCTATATTGAATGAAACACAAAATATATCAGCGCACAGTACATTCTAGAGAAAACCCAGCAGCTGTACACTGAGGTTCAAAATTACAAAACAAGCACAAAAATACAGAATAGAAATAGTGCAGCGCTCATAAGTCACAATAGATCATATAAGTGACTAAAACAAACAGAAAAATATATAAAAGGAAATTAAAAAAATATGAAGTCCATGCATTAGCCCATAAGTGAGGGATAAAAGAAATATTGATCCAAAATGGTGCTCTTCAGTGAACTGATTGCCCACCACCACATGCAATGGCCTCTCACCTCCCTCCTAAGTAGGTGCTAGATAAAATATATTTGTGACCCTGTTCTGCTTATCAGGAAGGTCTGATCTGTCAGTTAGCCTGTCACATGTTTCCAGGTGTGTTCTGTTGAGTCTGGGGTGTCTCCCCACTGTGTTCAATGAGGGTCTTTGTTGGGCAGTGGAGGAAACCTAGCCAATAGCACACCAGGATTTATGACTGTCCCAGTGGGTGGGCATTGCTGCAATGCATCCTGGGATGGGGAATAAATCTGGAGGGAGCATGTGACAGGGTGTCTTTGGGCGAGAAGCCAGGTCCCAGAAGGAGGGTGATGGCTGTCGGCTTAGGGACCAGGGGATGAGCTGTGCTGCAGAGGATCCAGTGTGTGCTGACCAAGTGGAGCTACTGGGCAGGATTCGTATGGAAAAACAGTATCGTGAGTACTTAAGTACCTGCCCAGGGGTCTGCCTAAGAGAGGGGACCACTCCAGAGAGGTCAAGGGGATCAAGGAGCCAGCTAACCCAGTGTGTTGTAGTAAAGGGGGTCCCAAGTTGTTAAGCCCTGAAGATTAAGGGTAAAAAGGGGGCGCCAGGAAGGGCCCTGAAGTTGCTCAGCAGTGCAGTCTGCTATTAAAGTCAGCTACCTCAGGAAAGAAGTACCTTAGGAAGCTAATAGGACTCTTTCACAGTCAAAGGTGAAGTACAGTAAGCGGCCTTGCCGTGACTAGTTCAATTCAGCATTACTCAGCATTTAACCAGTGTTAATCAGCATTTATATGATTGTTCCTGCTTATTGTGCATAGTTTAGTTCTGTTGGAGTATCCCACTCATCCCTTCTCCTATCCAAGTTCCTAATAAAACCTAAAAACCAAAGAAACTGTACTTTGGTAAAATCACTTAGAAACATGTCTCAATGTTCTGTTGTTGCTAGTTGTAACCCAGGGGGACCCATCATCAGCAGCTCCCTTGGGAATATTGCTACATATATATATATAGCAAACACCTAAAAACATTTTGTATAGAACAGAACAGTTAAGAACCCATCAGACTTTTTATATTGTCTATAATGAAAAACAAAAGATCTCTCTCCTATATGGCTATATAAATGTAATGAATTGAAGCAAAGGGGGGGGGGGGGGTGGGGGACAAAAGATCACCCCCTAGAAATGCTCTCTATACCACCTATTGCCCTATTAGGGGCTAATGTAGTCCGTTGACTAAATTAATGAATATGCAAAAATAGAGGAGATACGAAATTCTCCCCAGACAAGGGTCAACAATGGACACATAATGTATTCAAAGGAAAAAAACTTTATTGATTGAAAAATGTGGCATGCATAGACTCCCAGAACCATACAAACTCTCAACAATAAAAACATGTACATAAAAACAACAAACAACTTGAGGGATAACTGCAGTAACCAACCCAACAATCCCCTAGACCTCTGAATGGATCAAAATTGTGAAATTGATGAAAAAAGGGAAGGGGGATCCACTTGTGAAGTGGGGCGCAGTCCCTGATAATTAATTGATTCCACAGGGATGAGTTATTGGTCCAAACATGGATCCACAGCATTCAGAGGGTCAGTTCAATATATGGACCAATATTCCAGGTAGACTGCACAGGGAATATTCCCTATAGTAGAATTAGGCAATATAAACTAAAAGCCTGAAAAAACACAGTCCAGCAGTAATTGAGTAGTTGGCATAGAACGGTATGTTGGAGGTTAACTGTTAAGCGTAGTAACAGAGTTCTCTGCATGATCGATATGTAAAGCACAATACCTCCTTGAAATCAATCGGTCTGTCACATCCTCCTGGCGCTGTGGTCATGGGTTCCGGGTGTTTGGCATGGGTCTGCAGAGCTGCGGCGTCCTCGCCTCGCATGTGCAGTAGGGCCGAGCAGCAGGCCTCACTTCAAACTGACTTCCTTGACGGTTTCCTGCTCAAGCAGATAGGCTTACTGGCATCGGCATCCCTCATTCGTGTAGTAAAGATGACTTGTTTCATCAGCCAATAGACGCTGGTTTCATCAGATCATGCTTGAGCAGGAAACCGTCAAGGAAGTCAGTTTGAAGTGATGGCCTGCTGCTCGGCCCTCCTGCACATGCTCAGTACAAGCACAGGAGCACAGAAGTCAGCTGGAAGCCTCCAAGCGAGGCAAGGACGCCGCGGCTCTGCAGACCCATGCCGAACACCCGGATCCTATGACCACAGTGCCATATGAACACACACACATAAACTAAACAGTATGAAAAACCAAATAGAGATGGCAACCCTTCCCCACTCTATCCAAAACTAAACAAACCACTTTAAAATCAAGGACCCACCAATAAGCATCCGGTTCCTGAATTGTGTTTAGTGAAATGTTGCACCATTTGGTATGTAAAAAATTCTCCAGTTCTTTAAACCTAAAGTTTAATATGCTTATATTCTGCTTTTCCTGGCATACTAGGTTTGCTGCTCTATGCAGACAAATCATGGCTGGTGGGAGGGGCTAGCTTCCTGAAAACATCACAGCACCCTTTCTCAGTACTCCTTTAAAGAGCCCTCAGCCCAGCAATAGTGTCATGTGAGGTGCCCTCATACTTTCTGCTGTTGGAGAATACACCTGGTTGAAAGGTTGGTAAAATGCACAGTGGTTTTGAGGCATTATCTAGGTTCTCTAGACAAACATTGTAGTAGTAGTTTGCATTTATTTTTCTTCCTTATTGAATCATGCAAGTACATGGAAATACATGCAGGTATCTGCTGCCCTCTACTGTTAGCTGCTAATATTACAGTGTTATGGATAACTACATATTAGCACTTTCTGTCTGAGAGACTGGATGAGAAACCCCAGAAGGAGGAAGTCGAGAGAGGAGCTAACACCACTTGTCCACATACAGGAGCTGCATTACAGCAATACTGCATTTTATACAGACCAAAAGCAGAGATTATTAGGTACTTTTTTCTGTGTTTTGTATTCTAACTGTAGCTGCCTATAACTTTCTGTCCTATTGTTATTATCTCACATGCACAGTGCCAGATAGCTAGGTCTGTGCTATTGTATGTACTTAGTGGTCCCCTTCCAGTATGTTATTGGGTGAACCTGTTTATTGCAATAGAGTTTATATGTAGCTCCTGGTATTTTAGTTAACCCTTTCCCTTCTGGTCTGGGAATTCTGAAGCTAGTTTTAGCTTAGGGCTTGTTAACCAGCATAGGCTAAAAACAAGGTTAGGCATCTGATGGCCACTTCTAGTAGTTAAAGGTCCGGTTGCATCTCAAATTAGAAACTTCTAAGGAGAGAATAAAGTGCATAGGATTGGAAAGGGGACTCTGATTTTCAGTGCCACACCACCGATTCTGTGTGTGAGAAGCTGTGTTCCTGGCTGGTTGGACAACAGTTGGAGGATCTCCCCATCAATGCTGATCTTTTCTTCAGGTCTCTGACACAAAGGTGCATCGTGATCATCCTCAGGGGCCCCTCCAACTGAAGTTTGCTGCAACATTCATCTAGAGGTATCTCTAGGTTGGCCCCGAATAGGGGAAAACTTGGGACACCACTGGCTCCTAGACCCGTTCAGGCAACACGTCGAGGCCGTGGGAGAGGTAGGGGAAGAGGAAGAGGTAGAGGGAGGGGTCATCTTCCACAACCTCATAACCAGGGAGGTTATCCCCCTGGTGGTAACAGATTTTCACCATTGAGAGATCTAGTAGAACCTGAGAGATATATGACATCTCACCCCTCGGGATCTGGTGTGGCTAATGAGAGAAGAGATTCATACTTCTCTCAGTATGACAATGGGTATTATCCCCCACGTCATAACCAAGAGGGTGATTATATGAATAGAGCACCTCCATATCAGGGCTATCAACAGGATGATAGGCAACAGGTTTTTCCTCAGGGCACCCCGAGATTAAAAAGGCCAAAAAACCACGGAGAGGCACCAGAGGGGGGAAGAGGATCAGAGCGAAAAAGAGGGCGGTTCTGAAGGACAGTGGTTTATTTAACTTGAGTTCCGCAACTCTTTCTGATGAAGAAAAACATGTCTTGAATCGGGGTCTCAAATTTGCACCCCCAAAAGCTCTTAACAAGTTTGAGACGTTCATAGATCTTCAGAAATACGTCCGTAAGCTTAGTATAAAGAGGTATTTTATTAGTAATCCAATCCGCCCTAGGTTGGAATATACCATGGGGGTAAGGAATACTTCTCTACACAACTCCTCCACGTTTAATCCCCCGGGCCCCTTGGCTCCTTTGCTGTCTGTTTTCCGGGACTTGGTGGCGAAAGACTTGGATGAGTTGGTATTAAAGAAACCCAGGTTTACCACCACTTTCCAAAGGGGATTAAATTCCCTTAAAGAAAGGAAGGATATAATTGTCCGCCCTGCGGACAAAGGAGGTGGTATTGTGATTTTAGATGCCCCTGCGTATGATAAAGAGATGAAAAGACTCCTATCAGACCAAAGTACCTATGTACCTTTGCGTAAGAACCCGACGTTGGAATACAAAAAAGAACTCCAGTTACTGGTGGACGAGGGCTTTAGACAGAAGATGTTAACAGAGAAAGAGAGGGACTTTTTGGTCCCCTCAGCACCTCGGATCCCGGTAATGTATTACCTACCCAAGATCCATAAAGATGTGATTAACCCACCCGGAAGGCCTATCATTAGTGGTATTGATTCCATCACCTCCCGGGTGGGTAAATACATCGACAGCTTTCTCCAGCCGCTAGTGATCAAGACACCTTCCTTTTTAAGGGATTCCACGCAGGTAATCAACGAGCTGGCGCAGATAACGTGGAAAGAGGGCTACATCTTAGCAACCGCTGATGTGTCCTCTTTGTACACGATCATATCACATCATCATGGTATGGAGGCAGTTGCCCATTACCTGGGAAGGGACACCCTCCTGAGTTTTCAGAAGGAATACCTGTTGTCCCTATTAGATTTCGCCATGCAGCATAACTACTTTTGGTATGATAACATCTATTACCGGCAGTGTCGTTGTGTTGCTATGGGCGCAAAATTTGCACCCAGCATGGCGAATTTATTTATGGCCAGATGGGAGGAGGATGTTGTCGGTGGTGTTCCTGTGCCGGGTTTGGTCCTATGGCGCAGGTACATCGATGACATCCTCCTCCTATGGGATGGAGATTCGGATTCTCTGAGCCACTTTATGTCCACCCTTAATATTAATGATAAGGGTATTTCTTTACAATTTGAGTTTAGCAACTCCGAAATACACTTCTTGGATCTTAAAATAAGAGTTTCGGAGGGACGTCTGGTCACTTCGACCTTCTTTAACGGATTTATTGAAACAACCAGTTGCCATCATGCGGCATTGTTGAAGTCCGTTCCTGTCAGTCAATTCCTTAGATTGAAGCGTAACTGCTCAACGAGGAGGGATTTCCTCAATGAATCTGAAGTTCTTCGTGAGCGGTTCCTGGAGAAGGGGTACTGCCAGGAAGAGTTGGACAGAGCCTTTCTTAGGGCTGATCAGAGAGATAGGTCGGATCTATTGAAACCGAAGCCGAAGGTTAAGAGTGATGCATTCCAACATGCATTCTTTTCCTCGTATTCGGTACAACATTACTCGGTCAAGAAAATCCTTAAGAAACACTGGCAAGTATTGCGTAATGACAGTATTTTGGGCCCATCTCTTCCGTAAATACCCCCGGTGGTGTTCAGAGGAGTGCCACCATTGCGCTTGCAAATAGCGCCAAATATTCAAGACCCACCGAGAAGGGTCTCCTTCTTCCAGGAAAGGGGAGGCTATTATCCCTGCAGAAAGTGTAATGTCTGCAAAATTAACATCGCAGGAGGCAGGAGAATTGAGTCTTTCCAATCTTCAACCACACAGGAAACTCATAAAATAAGACCCTTTATTTCCTGTTGTACCACACATGTGGTATACCTATTGAGGTGCCCATGTGGGAAAGACTACATAGGCCGTACCATTCGCCAGTTACATGTTTGCTTACAGGAACATATTGCGAACATAGCCAAGGGATTCCCGAAGCACAGTGTATCCCGACATTATGACCTTTGTCATAATCGTGATCCTAGGGGTACACTGTTTCTGGGAATCGATCGCTTTGAGGCAAATTGGAGAGGTGGTAATAAAACAAGAGGGGTCTCTAAGCTTGAAACATCTTGGATCTATAAGATGAAGTGCTATGTACCCTTCGGTTTGAACATTGAGTGGGATCTGAATGCCTTCATCAATAACTCTTAGGCTCTCCCACCCTGGTGCTATTTCTATAATCTCCTTAGTTCCTCATTAACATTCATATATGTTCCTCCATTATTGATTTTATATTTTGAACTGTTGTTTTTATGTTGCAGGTGAATTGGATTTTTATTATGACATAACATGTATTGTCTCTGAACTTGTTATTTTTATTATGTGTTTTAGTGTGATGCAGTTGGGTTTCTTGTCCACAAGATGGCGCCGCCTCCAGGTTTGCGTCTTGTGCAATATAGAGAAACGCTTCTAAATTTATTTTTGGGATGCCTTGCTCTTATAATTATGATTTTTATAGATCGGTATCTGGTAATTTTTTGTCATTTCTCTGCTCTTTCCGACATTTGTCCGCCGCTGGGATTATGTATCATTTGCGGACAGTCGGGAGCGGCATCCGGTCTCCACGATGCTCTTAGAAGCATCTATTTCCGGGTTACATGCTGTTTCCGGAGGTCACCTCAGTCTTGTAACTGATAGACTTCCGGGTTGTGCCCGATCAGCCCCGCCTCCCTCGGCTATTTATAGGTGAACGTCTCGGATCCAGGCCACTCCCCTGACGACGTCATCTCCTGACGAAACGCGTCGGGATTGGCTGGATCTGAGGCGCATGGGCAGACGAGGGAAGCGGCGGCCATTTTGTTGGTTTGAAACCCACGCTACGCTACTGATGTGCCTTGATTCATCTTTGAACTATGTAAGCGGCATTTTAATACTTTAAATAAATGTTCTGAAGCTTGTAACGCTATGAGGGGCTTTGTCTTTTTGTATATCCCGAGCATCTAAAGGAGGAATCGGGGGAACCCGGATTTCTGAGTTGGTGAAGGAGGCGCTTTGGAGGTGATCTTCCTGGCTTGTGTCAGCATCCTTGTTTGGGCTTGGCTTGACCCGTATGGGTCTTTGTAGCTGGTAAGAGTACCTGGTCACTCTGCTTGGTGGTGGTCTATCTATACCTCACTCATTTCAGCATATAGTAGAAGTGAACCTCGCCAACAGCTTTGGGACTTATCTCCTCATCTTCATCTCATTTATATATATTTTTTATGGACTAGCGCAACACCATTTTTAACAATACTATTTTGGATACACGTTTCTATCTTTTTGTGTTAGCAGCTTATCCACTATTGTACATATTGAGTCATTGGGATAGTTTATATGATTTTAGCGCAGTTATTTACCTTTTATATATCTTATATTGAAACCAGCAGTGCTGCAGCTTTTATTGTGTATTTTTGATATCAATCTAATATGGATATTTTTGATTTCCGCACTAAACATACTCTGAATGTAGATGAAGTTTTTGTCTCCGGATCTGAGGCCACTGATGATCTGAGTGGTCTCTTCCTAAGACTAAAAAACCTGCTCATGACTGAGTTACACACAAATTGGGATATTGTGTTCTTTGAGAGGTATATAGTGGAGAACATGGTCCCCAGAAGTCTGCGTTGGGAGGTGTATCCCCAAAGCGACTTGTTGGACATTAATGACTGGTACCAGTTCTTCAATAAGGCAGGATTAAGTCTTCTGAACTTTATGCTATCTAAAAAGAAGAAAAAGTTGCTGAAGTTGGATACGGAAATCAACTCTATCAAAGAAAAGCTTAGTGTTTTTAAAGAGAAGGAGGAATATAAGAAAAAATCGGAACTTTTAAAAAAACATTTAGAAAAAGAGGAACTGGAACAAAAAAACAAAAAAAGGAAAAAATATGCCAGAGATTGTGGGGATTATCAAAATGGTTGGGTTTTTAAATGGCAGCAAAACAACCCAAACTTAACATCTGCTGACGGTGAAACCCCCAATGATATGGATACTACCCCCGCCCCCCCCCCCTTGCCACCCCTAGGTTGGCCCCGAATAGGGGAAACCTTGGGACACCACTGGCTCCTAGACCCGGTCAGGCAACACGTCGAGGCCGTGGGAGAGGTAGGGGAAGAGGAAGAGGTAGAGGGAGGGGTCATCTTCCACAACCTCATAACCAGGGAGGTTATCCCCCTGGTGGTAACAGATTTTCACCATTCAGAGATCTAGTAGAACCTGAGAGATATATGACATCTCACCCCTCGGGATCTGGTGTGGCTAATGAGAGAAGAGATTCATACTTCTCTCAGTATGACAATGGGTATTATCCCCCACGTCATAACCAAGAGGGTGATTATAGGAATAGAGCACCTCCATATCAGGGCTATTAACAGGATGATAGGCAACAGGTTTTTCCTCAGGGCACCCCGAGATTAAAAAGGCCAAAAAACCACGGAGAGGCACCAGAGGGGGGAAGAGGATCAGAGCGAAAAAGAGGGCGGTTCTGAAGGACAGTGGTTTATTTAACTTGAGTTCCGCAACTCTTTCTGACGAAGAAAAACATGTCTTGAATCGGGGTCTCAAATTTGCACCCCCAAAAGCTCTTAACAAGTTCGAGACTGTAACGCTCCTGCGTTTCATGTTATGGTGTGGATTTTCAGCTGCAGAAATATTCCACTTCAGTAGTCATGTAAGAGAGATGCTGAGATACCATTCCCAACCTCAGTGACTCATCATGTGTGGAAGGTCTTAATTCAGCTAGTAAATACACACACTCAACAAGCTGGTTCCTAGAGTGACTTTATGTATGTAGTAACACAGTGATGAAGATTTAAGAGACAGGTTGAGTGGAGGTGGTAGGTGACAGACACTTGAAGGTAAGACAGTAGCAGATGGATGCAGGTAGGTTTAGCAATCATGTATGGTAGCAGATGACAGAGTAGCAGGTGGACATACAAGAGTGATCAACCCAGTGCAGGAATAAGTAGCAGTAGTCTTAAGAGCTAGCAATCTAGATATGTAGATGTGATAAATAGTCTTTACTATGCAGAGCTAGATAGTGTAAGCTTAGTATAAGTTTATAGAGGGTTCCCCTGCGGGGTACTTAGCACTAATAGCAATACAGCCGAAGGTTGGTTCAGGAGGAGCGGATGATCCGGAAGCGGGATGCAGGGATCAGCGCAGCGAGGTTCCGTCAGCGAGGTATGCTTGCAAGCACGAAAGCTTCAAGCCAAGTTAGCATCCAGGTAAGAGTGTTTGAACGAACACATGTGAGTGAGAACCGGCGCTTTAAATAGCCATCTAGTCCGGCGCTGAGTGATGACAGCTTCAGTCTTAAAGGTGTATGCGCACCTTTCCAAAAGAGAATGGTGGGGCGCATACACTTGTGAAAAGAGTAATTTAGGGTACCAAAGGTACCGGAACATTACAATACCCCCCCTTAAGGCCGGCTCCTGAAGGCCTCTGGAGCTGGTTTGTCTGGGTATCTCGCATGAAAATTGCGGATTAATCTAGGGGCATGTATTTCAGAGGTGTTTAGCCAGGTGTCGTCTTGGGGCCCATAGTTCTTCCATCTAACCAAGTACTGAAGTCTTCTTCTGTAGATACGAGAATCCAGAATCTCTTTTATCTCGTATTCTTCTCCACCTTCAACTTGTACAGGAGGCGGAGGTGGAATATTAGGCCTTATTCCGTGGTCCGGAACATGGGGCTTCAGTAGCGACACATGGAAAATGGGATGGATTTTTAGGTCTATTGGCAATGTAAGCTGTACTGCACTTTACCACCGGAGGATTTTGCTGTCTTCCGTCCAGGCCACTTTTTGCGATTCGGCGCTGTGCGACTTCAACTGACAATTGCGCGGTCGTGCGACGCCGTACCCAAACAAAATTTACGTCCTTTTTTCTGATAAACAGAGCTTTCTTTTGGTGGTATTTGATCACCTGTGCGATTTTTACTTTTTGCGCTATAAACAAAAAAAGAGCGTTTATTTTGAAAAAATAACAATATTTTTAACATTTTTTTATATGAAATTCCCCCCAAAAAAGATGTAAAAACCAATTTTTTAAAAATTTTTGGCCAATTTGTTTTCTGATACCTATGTTTGGTAAAAAAAATCACAATAAGCGTATTTTGATTGGTTTGCGCAAAAGTTATTGCGTTTACTAACAAAGGGAAAGATTTCTGTCATTTTTGGTGTTTTTTTTTTTAACGCGTAATGGCGGCGATCTGCGATTTTTTTTGTGGGACTGCGACATTGCGGCGGACAGATCGGACCCTTGACTGACATTTTTGACACTTTTGGGGTTACCAGTGACATTACTACAGTAATCAGTGCTATATATATGCACTGTTACTGTAAAAATGACACTGGCAGGGAAGGGGTTAATTTTATTGGAGAGGGAGGGGTTAATGTATGCCTGGTGCTTACTGACGTGTAGGGGGGGAGGGGCCTGAGTGAGTCATGGACAGATCGGATGTCCAGCTATGCTGAACAGTCCGATCTGTCACTCCCTGTCACTATGGAGATCCGCCCGCTGTGTTTACACACAGCGGGCGGATCTCCACACTACATCCCCGGCGATCGGGGCAGAGCAGCGGCGATCGCCGCTGCTCCTCCCCTGGCCCGACTCCCGCTGTGAATGAAAACAGCGGGAGCGAGCCTCCGGCGGCGCGCAAGCGCCGCCCAGAAGGGGGAGTGTCCAGTCACGTTAATACTACGTGGCTGGACAATAACGAACCACTTTGCCGCAGTACTATTACCGTACTCGGTCGGCAAGTGGTTAAACCTTAGAAAGAATAGTGACCATCGTACCTGTCGGTGCGAGAGAGTTTTGCTAGTCTGAAGATATTGGAGGTTTTTATGGTCAGTGTATATAATTATTGGTAATTGGGTGCCTTCGAGTAAATGTCGCCAATTCTCCAGAGCCAATTTTATAGCAAGCAGTTCCTTTTCACCCACGGGGTAATTTATCTCGGGACTGCTTAGGGATTTAGAAAAAAAGGCGACTGGATGAAGTGGTGAAGTGTGGGTTGGTCGTTGGGAGAGTATTGCTCCTACTGCCATGTTTGACGCATCTACCTCCAGAATGTATTGGAGGGATGGGTCTGGATGGCGTAATATGGGAGCGGAAGTAAACCTTGCCTTTAACAAGTGAAAAGCTTTACTGGCTTCTTCTGACCATTTGAATGGTTTTTTTATGCTAGTGAGCTGTCTGAGGGGTCTCACAATAGCAGAAAAGTTTTTAATGAACTTCCTGTAGAAATTTGAAAATCCCAGGAATCGCTGTAGCGCCTTGCGTGTGGTTGGTGTAGGCCAATCCTGAATGCAGGATATTTTACTCATGTCCATCTCGATTCCTGTTTTGGATATGATGTAGCCTAGAAAGAGTACCTCGTCTTTATGAAACAAGCATTTCTTCAGTTTCACATAAAGGTTATGTGCAAGCAATCTCGATAGTACAAGTCTTACATGTCTTATGTGTTCAGACAGGGATCGTGAATATATAAGTATATCGTCCAGATATACCACAACACAGACATCTAGTAAGTCTTTAAAAATATCGTTTATAAATCGTTGGAAAACTGCAGGGGCGTTGCATAGCCCGAATGGCATCACAAGATATTCGAACAATCCGTATCTGGTTCTGAATGCAGTCTTCCACTCGTCTCCATCACGGATTCGAATGAGATTGTATGCTCCTTTCAGGTCCAATTTTGAAAAATAGGTAGCTCCACGCACCTGCTCAATGAGCTCAGGGATAAGCGGTAGAGGATAGCGATCTTTTATTGTGATAGCATTCAATTTCCTGTAGTCGATGATAGGTCTGAGACTTGAGTCCTTATTGCGAACAAAAAAGAGTCCTGCTGCTGTGGAAGAAGTGGAAGATCTAATAAAACCTTTTTCCAAATTCTCATCCAAATAGGTTTTGAGATGGGAAAGTTCATCCTGTGAAAGAGGATAAACATGACCGAACGGCAATTTGCTATTTGGGAGTAGATCAATGCTACAATCATAGTCTCGATGAGGAGGTAATGCTTGAGCATTTTTCTCAAGAAAAACCTCAGAAAGATCCTGATAACATAGTGGTGCAATCTCATCTGTCACCATAGACAGAATCTTCCCGGAAGACGGGAGGTTACACGTATCCTCGCAATAGAGGAAGGCCAAGGACCGTTCCTTCCAATCTATGGTTGGTTGGTGTGTGTGTAACCAGGGAAGTCCCAACACAATGGGAAAGTGGGGTGAAGGTATTAAATCGAAGGTAGTAGGCTCCCTATGAGACTCGTTAATAGTGACTAGAAGTGCTTGTGTCTGATCGGTGATTGGACCAGAGGATAATGGAACACCGGTAATAAGACTTACTGAGACAGGTTTAAGTTTAGAAATAATAGGAATTTTATTTGAAGCAGCAAAACATATATCAATATAATTTCCACAAGATCCTGTGTCAATCATGGCCTTAGTAGTAATCCTGTTCTGGTCCCACTGTAATGTCAAACAAACAAAAATGTAAGGGTAAGTGAATGAAGTTGTCAATCCCCCTAGGAGGACATGTGAACACTCACCCTTCTTTTTGTTGACTAGGGGACAGACATTTATCTTGTGATCCGGGGATACACAGTACAAGCAGAGATTTTCATATCGTCTTTTTACTTTTTCCATAGTTGATAGCGATGGGCGTATGGTTCCTACCTCCATAGGAACGGGGTTAACGGCCGGAATCCGAGAGGAAACGGATAATGGCATTCCCATTTTCTCAGCCTTTCATTCTCGTAGTCTTCTATCTATGGTAATACTGAGTTGTATTAATGCATCCAGGGTTTTAGGTAGATCCGCTCGGGCGAGCTCGTCCTTAACGGCTTCTGATAGGCCAAGCCTAAATTGGGTTTTCAGAGATGCATCATTCCATTCTGAATCAAGGGTCCATCTCTTGAATTCCGCGACAAAGTCTTCTACAGGCCTCCCACCTTGTTTCAAGGATCTTAATTGAAGATCGGCAGTACTCTGCCTATTGGGGTCATCATATAGGCTAGTGAGTTCTGCTAGGAACAAGGCATAGGAGTTGAGAAGCTGGTCGTTTTTCTCAAAAAGAGAGTCTGCCCAGGCTCGAGGATCGCCTGTTAGGTAAGAAATAATAGTACAAACCTTAATGTGATCAGTAAGGTAGGTACGAGGTTTTAGCAAAAAAAGTAACTCACATGCGTTTTTAAATTCGCGAAATTTTTTGCGATCGCCTGTAAATACCAAAGGGGGATTTATCTTGGGTTCAGGGGACTGAGCAGAGGTAAGTTGTGTCAGTCTAATTACCTGCTGCGACAGAGCCTGATTGTCTTCTTTTAATTCAGCAAGTGCGTGTATTAACGCAGTTACTTGCTGTTTTAATTGTGTCACCTGAGTGGTTATTTCTGCTGAATCCATTTGTAGGTTCGTTCAATCTGTAACGCTCCTGCGTTTCATGTATGGTGTGGATTTTCAGCTGCAGAAATATACCACTTCAGTAGTCATGTAAGAGAGATGCTGAGATACCATTCCCAACCTCAATGACTCATCATGTGTGGAAGGTCTTAATTCAGCTAGTAAATACACACACTCAACAAGCTGGTTCCTAGAGTGACTTTATGTATGTAGTAACACAGTGATGAAGATTTAAGAGACAGGTTGAGTGGAGGTGGTAGGTGACAGACACTTGAAGGTAAGACAGTAGCAGATGGATGCAGGTAGGTTTAGCAATCATGTATGGTAGCAGATGACAGAGTAGCAGGTGGACATACAAGAGTGATCAACCCAGTGCAGGAATAAGTAGCAGTAGTCTTAAGAGCTAGCAATCTAGATATGCAGAAGTGATAAATAGTCTTTACTATGCAGAGCTAGATAGTGTAAGCTTAGTATAAGTTTATAGAGGGTTCCCCTGCGGGGTACTTAGCACTAATAGCAATACAGCCGAAGGTTGGTTCAGGAGGAGCGGATGATCCGGAAGCGGGATGCAGGGATCAGCGCAGCAAGGTTCCGTCAGTGAGGTATGCTTGCAAGCACGAAAGCTTCAAGCCAAGTTAGCATCCAGGTAAGGGTGTTTGAATGAACACATGTGAGTGAGAACCGGCGCTTTAAATAGCCATCTAGTCCGGCGCTGAGTGATGACAGCTTCAGTCTTAAAGGTGTATGCGCACCTTTCCAAAAGAGAATGGTGGGGCGCATACACTTGTGAAAAGAGTAATTTAGGGTACCAAAGGTACCGGAACATTACAGAGACGTTCATAGATCTTCAGAAATACGTCCATAAGCTTAGTATAAAGAGGTATTTTATTAGTAATCCAATCCGCCCTAGGTTGGAATATACCATGGGGGTAAGGAATACTTCTCTACACAACTCCTCCACGTTTAATCCCCCGGGCCCCTTGGCTCCTTCGCTGTCTGTTTTCCGGGACTTGGTGGCGAAAGACTTGGATGAGTTGGTATTAAAGAAACCCAGGTTTACCACCACTTTCCAAAGGGGATTAAATTCCCTTAAAGAAAGGAAGGATATAATTGTCCGCCCTGCGGACAAAGGAGGTGGTATTGTGATTTTAGATGCCTCTGCGTATGATAAAGAGATGAAAAGACTCCTATCAGACCAAAGTACCTATGTACCTTTGCGTAAGAACCCGACGTTGGAATACAAAAAAGAACTCCAGTTACTGATGGACAAGGGCTTTAGACAGAAGATGTTAACAGAGAAAGAGAGGGACTTTTTGGTCCCCTCAGCACCTCGGATCCCGGTAATGTATTACCTACCCAAGATCCATAAAGATGTGATTAACCCACCCGGGAGGCCTATCATTAGTGGTATTGATTCCATCACCTCCCGGGTGGGTAAATACATCGACAGCTTTCTCCAGCCGCTAGTGATCAAGACACCTTCCTTTTTAAGGGATTCCACGCAGGTAATCAACGAGCTGGCGCAGATAACGTGGAAAGAGGGCTACATCTTAGCAACCGCTGATGTGTCCTCTTTGTACACGATCATATCACATCATCATGGTATGGAGGCAGTTGCCCATTACCTGGGAAGGGACACCCTCCTGAGTTTTCAGAAGGAATACCTGTTGTCCCTATTAGATTTCGCCATGCAGCATAACTACTTTTGGTATGATAACATCTATATACCGGCAGTGTCGTGGTGTTGCTATGGGCGCAAAATTTGCGCCCAGCATGGCGAATTTATTTATGGCCAGATGGGAGGAGGATGTTGTCGGTGGTGTTCCTGTGCCGGGTTTGGTCCTATGGCGCAGGTACATCGATGACATCCTCCTCCTATGGGATGGAGATTCGGATTCTCTGAGCCACTTTATGTCCACCCTTAATATTAATGATAAGGGTATTTCTTTACAATTTGAGTTTAGCAACTCCGAAATACACTTCTTGGATCTTAAAATAAGAGTTTCGGAGGGACGTCTGGTCACTTCGACCCATTTAAGGAGACTGACAGGAACGGATTTATTGAAACAACCAGTTGCCATCATGCGGCATGGTTGAAGTCCGTTCCTGTCAGTCAATTCCTTAGATTGAAGCGTAACTGCTCAACGAGGAGGGATTTCCTCAATGAATCTGAAGTTCTTCGTGAGCGGTTCCTGGAGAAGGGGTACTGCCAGGAAGAGTTGGACAGAGCCTTTCTTAGGGCTGATCAGAGAGATAGGTCGGATCTATTGAAACTGAAGCCGAAGGTTAAGAGTGATGCATTCCAACATGCATTCTTTTCCTCGTATTCGGTACAACATTACTCGGTCAAGAAAATCCTTAAGAAACACTGGCAAGTATTGCGTAATGACAGTGTTTTGGGCCCATCTCTTCCGGAAATACCCCCGGTGGTGTTCAGAGGAGTGCCACCATTGCGCTTGCAAATAGCGCCAAATATTCAAGACCCACCGAGAAGGGTCTCCTTCTTCCAGGAAAGGGGAGGCTATTATCCCTGCAGAAAGTGTAATGTCTGCAAAATTAACATCGCAGGAGGCAGGAGAATTGAGTCTTTCCAATCTTCAACCACACAGGAAACTCATAAAATAAGACCCTTTATTTCCTGTTGTACCACACATGTGGTATACCTATTGAGGTGCCCATGTGGGAAAGACTACATAGGCCGTACCATTCGCCAGTTACATGTTTGCTTACAGGAACATATCGCGAACATAGCCAAGGGATTCCCGAAGCACAGTGTATCCCGACATTATGACTTTTGTCATAATCGTGATCCTAGGGGTACACTGTTTCTGGGAATCGATCGCTTTGAGGCAAATTGGAGAGGTGGTAATAAAACAAGAGGGGTCTCTAAGCTTGAAACATCTTGGATCTATAAGATGAAGTGCTATGTACCCTTCGGTTTGAACATTGAGTGGGATCTGAATGCCTTCATCAATAACTCTTAGGCTCTCCCACCCTGGTGCTATTTCTATAATCTCCTTAGTTCCTCATTAACATTCATATATGTTCCTCCATTATTGATTTTATATTTTGAACTGTTGTTTTTATGTTGCAGGTGAATTGGATTTTTATTATGACATAACATGTATTGTCTCTGTACTTGTTATTTTTATTATGTGTTTTAGTGTGATGCAGTTGGGTTTCTTGTCCACAAGATGGCGCCGCCTCCAGGTTTGCGTCTTGTGCAATATAGAGAAACGCTTCTAAATTTATTTTTGGGATGCCTTGCTCTTATAATTATGATTTTTATAGATCGGTATCTGGTAATTTTTTGCCATTTCTCTGCTCTTTTCGACATTTGTCCGCCGCTGGGATTATGTATCATTTGCGGACAGTCGGGAGCGGCATCCGGTCTCCATGATGCTCTTAGAAGCATCTATTTCCGGGTTACATGCTGTTTCCGGAGGTCACCTCAGTCTTGTAACTGATAGACTTCCGGGTTGTGCCCGATCAGCCCCGCCTCCCTCGGCTATTTATAGGTGAACGTCTCGGATCCAGGCCACTCCCCTGACGACGTCATCTCCTGACGAAACGCGTCGGGATTGGCTGGATCTGAGGCGCATGGGCAGACGAGGGAAGCGGCGGCCATTTTGTTGGTTTGAAACCCACGCTACGCTACTGATGTGCCTTGATTCATCTTTGAACTATGTAAGCGGCATTTTAATACTTTAAATAAATGTTCTGAAGCTTGTAACGCTATGAGGGGCTTTGTCTTTTTGTATATCCCGAGCATCTAAAGGAGGAATCGGGGGAACCCGGATTTCTGAGTTGGTCAAGGAGGCGCTTTGGAGGTGATCTTCCTGGCTTGTGTCAGCATCCTTGTTTGGGCTTGGCTTGACCCGTATGGGTCTTTGTAGCTGGTAAGAGTACCTGGTCACTCTGCTTGGTGGTGGTCTATCTATACCTCACTCATTTCAGCATATAGTAGAAGTGAACCTCGCCAACAGCTTTGGGACTTATCTCTTCATCTTCATCTCATTTATATATATTTTTTATGGACTAGCGCAACACCATTTTTAACAACATCTCTATTAATAAATATATATACCCGGGTATACAGTACGTACACAATTCCACCAGGATTCTTGTTGGGCCCTTTGCAGATAAAATGTTTGTACATTGGATGAATGTACTATTAATAATATTTTCTTATATAAAGCTTGTATTATTTCCATACTGGTAAGCATCTAAATGTGGGTAGCGTGGAGCGGGCATGTTCCTGCCAGCTCCTCCGAGCTGTAAGCCCACGGGGTTATAGGCTTTGCGAGGCAGTATGGATAGGGTCACTCTCCTTGTATGCGGCGGTACCTTTTTCCGTGGAGCATGCTCATCAATGCCTGGGAACAGGCAGAGACTGCAATAGTGTGAAGAATCTAACATTAAGGCAGTTCTCCGACTTAGAGAAGAGTCTTCACTGTGTGCAGCAATTAAAGTACAAAGTTCCTCTGAAAAGCAACTTGTCCCATGTCTCTACACACTATAACTTGTATGTTTGCATTATGAGGAATGTGCTGAGCCTGCGCCCACTCCACCAGTCCAGCGTACCTCTGTTACCTCACTCCCCGCATCCAAATGGGGTCCCCCTATGCAAATAGTACAGACCCCATGCATGCACTTATTACCTTTTCCACCTTATTTACCTCGTGACCAGGCCATAGATCTCCGTAACATGGGTTCAGATCCAGTTGCTATGGGATACAGGAGGGAGCCAGAACATTGACCCCCCCCCCCCCTCACTACCGGAGGACCTATCACTTTACCAGGTACCATGCCTAACAACTGACTGCTTTGTGTCTTGTACTTGTTTACCCTTAGCAATTGCTTTACTCTTCCTTGCCTTGCTGAGTGAACCCCTTGTGACTGACCAGCTTCATACCCTGTGTGTGCCTTACTGACCCAAAGTAGTGTAGTGTTTTTGCCATAGGACACTTCTGCACCTCTTTATTGCCTTCAGACCAGGCTCAGGAGACAGTTAACAATATTTACAAAAATTTCTGCAGCATAACAGGTTAAATGCAAACACAGTTTAATGCATCCATCCCTAACTAGCTACTCCAGAGTGTGACTGCCTAGGCATATCTTGCAAAGGTGAGAGTCAATTACTTGGTACAAGTGCATGCTGTGGCAGGAGAGCCCCCGTGGCTGCTGCCTGTAAAGGGTTACTAATTTTTCTGTGAGCCTCTTGCTTCTGTTCCTATGTGGACGGAGCTGAAGTAGAGACATATTTGTAAAGCAGCTGGAAGATTACATCTTCCAAAAGACAACTGCTAGCAGAAGGCACTTCTTGCTTAGCAGCTGAAGCATTAGTTTAAATGGACTGCAGCAGTCCACGGTTCATTATCTGGGGACCATGAATTAGTATGAGCACAGATAAAGGCAGTCTGGAACAGTCCACTGTTTATGGCTGGTAACCATGAAGTAGTATGAGCACAGATAAAGGCAGTCTGGAACAGTCCACGGTTTATGGCTGGTAAACATAAAGTAGTATGAGCACAGATAAAGGCAGTCTGGAACAGTCCACGGTTTATGACTGGTAACCATGAAGTAGTATGAGCACAGATAAAGGCAGTCTGAAACAGTCCACGGTTCATGGCTGGGGACCATGAAGTAGTATGAGCACAGATAAAGGCAGTCTGGAACAGTCCACGGATCATGGCTGGGGACCATGAAGTAGTATGAGCACAGATAAAGGCAGTCTGAAACAGTCCACGGTTTATGGCTGGTAACCATGAAGTAGTATGAGCACAGATAAAGGCGGTCTGAAACAGTCCACGGTTCATGGCTGGGGACCATGAAGTAGTATGAGCACAGATAAAGGCAGTCTGGAACAGTACACGGATCAGGGCTGGGAACCATGAAGTAGTATAAACACAGTAGAGGCTTTACTCACTGGATCCTGGTACACAGACAGTACATAGGTGCAGTCTCTTGTAAGGTGGTCCAGCTTCCAGTTCAAAGGACTCCAAGAACACAGAGCCCCTCTCCTCTCAGCTCACCAGTCCATCCCCACAGGGGAAAAAAGACCAAATCCTCAGGGCTCCAGACTACTTAATAGCAACTTAACTCCATCTGGGCACACCTCCCTCTGGTTTGGCTAGGCCCTGCTAAACATTCAGAATGAACATTTAAATTCTCCTGACCCAAAACTCTAGAAACCTCTTCTAGAGGCAGGGAAAGTATTAAAAATCCTATCCTGTGAAGCTCCGAACAGACAAAACCAAACAATCACTGCTCCTGTGATTACTGCAGAAAGCAAAAACTAAATTTACCCTTCAGCCTAAATAGGGGGGACGCTACACCTGTTTGTGAAGAGCCATTTCCCATAACTCTCCCCCCGAAAAGAGGGCTATATACATTATTTTAGATAGGATGCTATGCTGTTTTATTGTATCTATTTGACTTCCGAGAGACGATTGTGTGTAATTAGCATTTTTGTGCATTTAAAGAATATGTGAATCCTTACCTTGTAAAACAACCCATTCAGCTTAATATAGAAATGCAAGGCAAATGTTTGCGTGGGTGTGTACAACGTGTATTAAGTATATACATAAAAAAAAGTTTTTTTTTTCAATAAGTAATTACAGGGCCGGTGCTGGACTATTTTACGCCCTAGGCAAGACCAGCTACATGCGCCCCCCCCCCCCCCCCAAAAGGGAAGGGGTTAAAAACTCCTCTATGTCATACCCAGTAACCCTGATCTGATGGTTCCTCCATGTTATGCTGTCATACCCAGTGACCCCCATATTCCTCCATGTCACACCCTGGGACCCCAATATTCCTCCATGTCATGCTGTCATACACACTGACCCTGATGTTCCTCCATGTCACACTCAGGGACTCCCGTGTTCCTCAATGTCATGCGGTCATACCCAGTAACCCCAATGTTTCTCTATGTCAGACCCTGATGTTTTTCCATGTCACACCTGGGGACCCTTATGTTACTCCGTGTCACACTTGGGGACCCCAATCTCCCATGGCACACCCAGGGACCCCAATTCCTCATGGCACACCTGGTGACCCCGAACCCCTGTTACACCCGGTGACCCCTATCCCCCATGTCACACCTGGTGACTCAGATTCCCCATGGCACACCTGGTGACCCCGATTCCCTTTCATACCAGGGATGCTCCATGTAACACCCAGGGGCCCCGATCCACTGTTCTGGGGACACTCACTGGATGGTATGAAGAGAGTGGCCCTCACTCTGCCCTCCCTCACAGTGATCCTGCTGATTCCTTCTCCCAGGATGCTCCTCTCCTGGACCAAAGTGCTCACCACAGCTCCAACCGGCTCCTGGTGGACTGAAAAGCAGCAGTCAGAGAGCTCCGCATGTCCTTCATCACCAACCTCCTCAGACCATTCCGGTGCCTCGTCGCTTCTGCCCCAGTAAAGGTTCCGCCCTACAGTGCCGAGCTCTGGCTCAGGTTCAGCTTTCCTCTGCTCCCTGCTTAAAACCAACCCAGGGAAATGAACGGCTGCCCATCAGCTCAGTGCAGAGAGTCACTTCCTGCCCGGGGTTAAGGCCGCTCAGCTTTAGCCAAAGAGGATCATCATGCAGGCAGCACTCTGGTGGGCTCCATTCCTGCCTCTTTGGGCCTCTCCAACAGTGTTGGAAAGCCAGGACCTGGTAATTCCGTCACTGCCCAAGACACCTGGCATCTTCCTCTGTCCCTTCTTCCTCCCCCACCACCACCCCTCCCCTCAGCTCACAATAATCATTCATGATAGAGAGAGAGTGCCGACTTGTGGTTGAGCCCCTAAGTGGCAATGCACCCTAGGCGGCTGCCTAGTTTGCCTAGTAGAAGCACCGGCCCTGAGTAATTACATGACCTCTGTTCTCATCTGCATAAGGGACTTAGAGCAGTGGGGGTGAAAAATCCTTGTGACAATGGGGGACATGTGGAAGCATTAGGCTCCATTCATACATGAGCGTATCATTTTCAGACGTTATTTCTTGCTTTTTTCAGGCGTTTTTTCTGTCTTTTTTCAGGTGTTTTTTACAGGTGTTTGGAGGAAGGCATTGACATCTAACAAAAACGCTTGTAATAAGCCAAAAAATAAGCTCATGTACTTTTTTGAAATGAATGGGATTTTGCTTGTTGGGCGTTTTGAGACTTCAGAGATGAGCTTTTTACGAGCTGAAATACGCACAGTTGTGAACAGGGCCTTAGATTGCATGGAGCACAGACACAGTCCAATGTGACATGCAGACAGAAATACACTGTAATGGGCTGGGCAGGGGAGGGGGGGGGTCTCAGCAGGAGGTAGAGAAACAACAGTAAACTGATCTTCTGAGTGAAGAGCTGTGCAGGGGAGCAAGTGAGCAGAAGTCTGACCACTGGAGTACAGGCAGGCTGGGCTCCCAAGTAGAATGCAAAGAAGCAAGTTCAGAAGCGTGGTCAGTTTGAAATAGGAAAACAGGGGAATTTGCAGGATGACCAGGTATTTCACACAAAGGACGCAATGCAAAGAGAACAAGATACTGTTTAATACATGGTAACACAGACGCATATCAGAAAAATTAAATCTTGGGGTAACATACGCTAAGAAACACAACTTGTAAAACAGGCTTATCGTCAGTTTGACTTTTTAACCACAACTGTAGCCTGTAAAGGCCCGTGCACACGTAGCGATTGTCGGCCGTAAATATTCGGCCAACGTCCGATCGGCCGATTGTCGGCTTGTTAGTATGATGCTTCTGACAACCGACTGCGACTTTTCGGCCGAAAAGAATCTGGTGTGCAGGCCTTAAAATTTTTTGTTGGCCAACACCAGAACGGCCGATTGTTCGTCAGTCAGTACAGAATTTGGCCGACAAACAGCAGATGAGCAAGACTGGGCATGCTCAGAGAAGAAAAAACACACGGAAAGTTAACCATCACATGACATCACTTCTGCAGTTGGCTGTTGTTGGCCGACAAAATTCGTGTGCAGTCTTTAGCACTTTTCAACCTACAGGACAGCACCGGACAAAAGACGGCCGATCGTTCGGCCGACAATCGGTGCGTGTGTACGGGGCTTTAGTCTTTACCCTGTACCATATTTTAGGGTGTGGGCAGTTTAGGAAAGGGTGGGAGGTTTTTTCTTCTGTCAAGTAAGTAATACAGTACAGTAGTAGGTGAGAGGTAATATAATACAATCTTGCAGACTACATCATTGCGACATATAGTAGCCAATAGTTTGTTTCTTAGTTATATGCAGTAATAGAAAGACCAATAAGCACAACGCCTAGCTAGGGGATACATACATTTTCAATATATATAACAAGAGGAGCTGCATCTCTATATTTAGTAGCTATGAGCTGAGTTCATAGATCCCTTTGTGTGAAAAATAAACAACTCTGTGTTGGATCATTAGAAAATTAATCAGAGACTGGGTTCTAAATATATCTAAGTGTAGAAAATGAAGTAAAAGATGTCTTATAAGATTATGATACACATTCCATAGTCCTGCCTTTGTATTCCTTACACAAGATTATGCATCTCTGTGTGCTGTCCTTTTATACTAGTGCTTTCCGAATGGCAGCCCTACCATTAAATCCAGATTTCTGTCAATCACAATATAAAGCATTTTGTTGATACTTACATAGTTACATAGTTACATAGTTAGTGAGGTTCAAAAAAGACATCAGTCCATCCAGTTCAACCTATGTTGCGTGTGTGCGTTTGCTTTTAACCGTACATTGTATACCCCTGTATGTTGTGGTCTCTAACGTGCCCATCTAATAGTTTTTTGAAACTATCAATGCTCCCTGCTGATACGACTGCTTGTGGAAGAGAATTCCACATCCTTACCGCTCTTACAGTGAAGAACCTCTTACGCACTTTAAGGTTAAACCGCCTTTCCTCTAGTTTTAGTGAGTGGCCACTCCTTTCTCTGAATAGTTTGTTCCTTATGCTAGGGTCGCCAGTACAGTATTTGTACATTGATATCATATCCCCCCTCAATCGTCTCTTCTCCAGAGAGAATAAGTTCAGTGCTTGTAGTCTTTCCTCATAGCTGATGTCGTCCATTCCCCTAATTATTTTTGTTGCCCTTCTCTGTACAGTAAGCGTTTGTGGGGAACGGTATCAAAGGCCTTTGCAAAGTCCAGATACACCACATCCACAGGCTTTCCTTTATCTAGGTGGCAGCTCACTTCATCGTAGAAGGTTAATAGATTGGTTTGGCAAGAACAATTTTTCATGGTTACATCCCGTTACATAGTTTGCGAGGTTGAAAAAATACATCAGTCCATCCAGTTCAACCTATGATGTTTGTGTGTGTTTGCTGTTAACCGTACATTGTATACCCCTGTATGTTGTGGTCTTTAAGGTGCCCATCTGATGCTCCCTGCTGATACGACTGTTTACGGAAGAGAATTCCACTTCCTTACTGCTCTGACAGTGAAGAACCCTCTACGCACTTTAAGGTTAAACCGCCTTTCCTCTTAAAAAAATACAAATCAACACTGGTCCCAACATTATTAAACGCAGCAAAGGGAAAAAATACCAAATAAGTGGAGAGAGGCGGACAGCCCAAAAGGAAAGGATTGGTGTAATAAGATAAACAATACCTTCAATATGGAATACATCTGTAACTCTCAAGAGGAGACCTCAATAAACATGAAAGGAAAATGGGGAAAATAGATAGACTTTAAAAAATCAACTAAGTATACTGAAATTAATGTTTAAGCAATTCTGTGGCAGGGGAAATAGGAGGAAGAAGGCTATATAGGTAGAGAAAGGGAGAGGTATGGGGGAGAAGGGGAGGGGTGGGAGGGGTCGTAAAGGGAGGAAAAGTATTATAAGTTTACTGTGTATTGAATATTTTCTATATACTCTAGAAAATTATGTATTTATGCAAATTCCTTTTGGAATTATATGTGAGATGTTTGTAAATTTTATATGCAAATAAAATAAAATTTAAATTTAAATAAAAAAAAAACGCCTTTCCTCTAGTTTTAGTGAGTGGCCACGTGTCTTATTGTATTCCCTTTCTCTGAATAGTTTGTTCCTTATGCTAGGGTCGCCAGTACAGTATTTGTACATTGATATCATATCCCCCCTCAATCGTCTCTTCTCCAGAGAGAATAGGTTCAGTGCTTGTAGTCTTTCCTCATAGCAGATGTCCTCCATTCCCCTAATTATTTTTGTTGCCCTTCTCTGGACTCTTTCCAGTTCCAGCACATCCTTCCTGAGGACCGGTGCCCAGAACTGGACAGCATACTCCAGATGTGGCCGGACCAGAGTCTTGTAGAGAGGGAGAATAATCTCTTTATTTCTGGAGTGAATCCCCTTTTTTCCCCTTTTTTATACATCCCAGTATTCTATTGGCTTTGCTTGCAGCGGCTTGGCATTGCATGCCACTGCCAAGCCTGTTGTCTACCAGTACCCCCAGGTCCTTTTCCATCTTAGATTCACCCAGAGGTTCCCCCCCCCCCCCCCCTAGTGAGTAGCTTGCTTTCTGGTTTCTGGCACCAAGTGCATTACTTTACATTTTTCAACATTAAACCTCATCTGCCATGTAGTTGCCCATCCCATTATTTTGTTCAGGTCCGCTTGTAAGGTTTTCACATCCTGCATAGAAGATATTGGCATGCTTAGTTTAATATCATCCGCAAATACTGAGATTGTACTAGATATCCCCTCCTCTAGATCATTTATGAATAAATTAAACAGGATTGGCCCCAGGACAGAACCCTGGGGGACCCCACTTTCCACACCCGCTCAATCCGAGTACTCCCCATTAATCATCACCCTTTGCACTCTCCCCTGGAGCCAGTTCTCTATCCAGGTACTCACCTTATGGTCCATACCTACCTTCCTTAGTTTGAACAGTAAGCGTTTGTGGGGAACGGTGTCAAAGGCCTTTGCAAAGTCCAGATACACCACGTCCACAGGCTTACCTTTATCTAGGTGGCAGCTCACTTCATCATAGAAGGTTAATAGATTGGTTTGGCAAGAACGATTTTTCATGAATCCATGCTGATTACTACTAATAATACCGTTTTCATTACTAAAGTCTTGTATGTGGTCCCTTAACATCCCCTCCAAAATCTTTCAGACTACTGATGTTAGGCTGACCGGCCTATAGTTACCCGGGATATATCTCAGCCCCTTTTTAAATATTGGTACCACGTTGGCTTTTTTTCCAATCAGCTGGCACCATACCCGTCTGTAGACTATCCTTAAAGCGGAGTTCCACCCTGGATTTGTTTTTTTTTTTTTTAATACCCCCGGGACAGTCAGGGCTAGTGCATTCCACAATGGCTAGCCTCTGATCTGTCCCGGGTTGCACTTAACTGCAAGACGAAATACTTACCTTGCAAACGTCTTGTCCAGCGCTGCCATCTCCGATGTGGGCAGCTTGAAGCCAGCGCGTCCTCTTCGGCGTCTTCTTCCGCCTTCTGTGGTCCCACGATGCTCTGCGCCGGCCCCGACGTCACTTCCGGGTCGCGCGCGTCACCCCTCCACAGCTTCTGGGCATGCCCAGAAGCTGTTTAGAAGGGGATGACGCGCGCGACCCGGAACTGACGTCGGGGCCGGTGCAGGCGCAATGATTCCTGGGAGCTATGACGTCCAGCTCCCAGGAATCATTGCAGAGCCAGGAAGTGACGACGGGCCGCGGCCGAGGAAGGAGGAAGAAGGAAGTAAGGTAAGTATATTTTCTTCGCTATGAGGTAAGTAAAAAAAAAAAAAATATGCGATTATCCATTTCTTTTTCAGGTGACCCGGAGCGAGAAGATGGAGGTAAGTATAAAAATAGGGTGGAACTCCACTTTAAAGATCATGAATAATGGTCTGGCAATCACCTTGCTGAGCTCTTTAAGAACCCTTGGGTGCAAGCCATCCGGTCCCGGTGATTTATTTATGTTAAGTTTCTCTAGTTTAGTTCTAAGTCTATCTTCTGTTAGCCATGGTGGTACTTCCTGAGGTGTATTATTTAGTTTAGCCTTACAAGCTGGGTTAGTGTAGCCCCCCTATTCTTTTGTGAAGACTGAAGAGAAGAAATTATTTAACACTTCCACCTTTTCTCTGTCCTCTGTGGCCATATTTCCCTTGTCGTCTTTTATGGGGCCAATGTGTTCTGGCCTTGCTTTCTTACTGTTTATATACTTAAAGAATTTCTTGGGGTTCTTTTTACTCTCTTCCGCTATATGTCTCTCGTGTTCTATTTTAGCCGCCCTGATTTCGTCTTTACATTTCTTATTACACTCTTTGATACTGGGGGGCAGAAGTGCCTCAACTCTGTGTGTGCTGCTACAGCAGCCTGGTCATGTTTGTGTTCTTTGTATGTTCCCCTTTTGGTTATGTGATAGTTGAGATGGTCTTTAGCTAGACAATCCCTGCCGGTGTTCTATCAGAATACCGCTAAATATCAGATTCTGCAACCAGAAGTGACGTACGGACAGAACAACTTACTATGCATGTGCCATGCGTTCCAACATGGCCGCTATGCATTCCAATAGGTTTCCTAATTTGACAGAACACCCACGTGAGTCTTGAATTTTACATTTATTTTAGCTGTAAACTCACCTTATAGACCGCATAATAGTATTACATTTGTATTATTATTGTATTCTAGTAAGTATAGCGAGAAACGCATGTAGAAGGTGGCGATGTCCATCTTGGTACACCCAGCGACAAACTGATTATATAGTGAAATTTGGGAAAAGGGGAGGCGTCTAGCCCCCCCTTTTCTTATGGTATGGCGGAAGGGGTTTATTAACCTAATGAATAATCAATTTATTGATAATAGGGTAAGGTTTTTTAATATATAGATATTCTGAGGCAAAAGGTTACTTGACCTTTTGACTCTTGAGACAAGTCAGCACTTTTTCCCGCTTCTTTTAGTAGCTAGGTCGTTTTAGCCAGGTATCTAGGTAGTTTAGACTTACCTCTATTTTTAAATACGAATGGGAGTCCTTCCCGCTCTTTTTTCCCACTCCAAAAGCCCGCTCGAATCAGCTTTTGGGGCTATTTAAGCAGCTACCCAAGGCTGAAAGGCTCAATCCTTTTGAAAATCCTCTGATCCCAGTTTTCCCCTACCTTCCTCCCTCCCTTTGTTTGTCGCGGCCAAATTATTATGTGGTAAGGTCACCTCTATATTTTTTAGGTGGACGATGTCATTTTCTGTATTATTTTTTGGATAAAAATTTTTAAATATGATATGTGGTTGGTACAACCCGAGTTGTGATGACTGGGTTGTTTGAGATGTTAATTACTTTGATATGCTTATTTATTATTTCTTAAACCAGTAATAAACGGCCGCGGCCTTATTTTGCCAACCCAAGTGTCTGATGTGCCTTTTGTTTGTTTATTTATTTATAGTGATATGATAGTTATAATAGTGTTTAGAGCATAGCATCCTTCCTGCCATTCCATAGACTATTTCACTCGGTCACGGTAAAATAATCAATTTCAGTATATAAGGTGAGTTTACTGCTAAAATAAATGTAAAATTCAAGACTTGTGTGGGTGTAAGAAGATGTCTGCCGCTGCTTCATGTTCTATCACATTAGGAAACCTATTGGAACGCTTAGCGGCCATGTTGGAAGGCATGGCGCATGCGCAGTAAGTTGTTCTAGTCCGTACGTCACTTCCGGTTGCAGAATCTGATAGGTAGCGGTATTGTGATAGAACACCGGTCTCTCCCACTCAGTTGTTAGTTTAACTTTACAAGCAGAGAAAGGGTTTTCGACAATTATTGTCTTAGGCCTCATGTACACTACAGGCGCTTAACTGAAGTTTAGGAGCAGTTGGGTGTTTCTTTCAGCAGCCCCTGAACTCTCCTCTATGTTATCTTATGTGTACATGTACACTCAGTCATTTATAGTAGTTTAACCGCTTGCCGACCAGCCACCGTAGTTTTACAGCAGCAGGTCGGCTCTGTCCCGTGAAACGATGTACCTGTATGTCGCCTTCATAGGGCCGCCAGCGGGGGGCGCAAGCACGCCCATTTGCCACAGGGGAAGCTAATCAGTGGGTCCGGCAGCCGCGACTGCTGTGGGCTACCAGTGATTGCTCCCCATGAACACACAAAGGTGGTCTGCTATTATAAACATGGCAGACCACTGTTCTGTCAGTTATGAACACAGTGATCCTGTGTTCCTCTTATTTAGGAACATAGGTCTATGTGTTCATCCCCCCACAGTTAGAAAGGACCCCCTAGGGACATATTTAACCCTTTGATCGCCCCTGGTGTTAGCCCCTTCCTTGCCAGTGCCATCAGTACAGTAACAGCGCATATTTTTAGCACTGATTACTGTAGTAATGTCACTGGTCCCCCCAAAAGTGTCAAAAATGTCAGTTAGGGGTCCAATCTGTCCACCGCAATGTCCCAGTCCCCCTAAAAATCGCTGATTGCCGCCATTACTAGTAAAATAAATAAATAAATAAAAACAACATAAATCTTTCCCCTAGTTTGTAGACGCTATAACTTTTGCACAAACCAATCAAACACTTATTGGGATTTTTTTTTTTACCAAAAATATGTAGCAGAATACAAATTGGCCTAAAATGAGGAAAAATGTTGATTTTTAATGTTTATTTTAATTGGGAATGTTATATAGCATAAAGTAAAATATTGTTCTTTTTTCTTCAGAATTGTGGCTCATTTTGGTTTATAGCGCAAAAAATAAAAAATTGCACAGGTCATCAAATACCACCAAAAGAAAGCTCTATTTGTGGGGAAAAAAGGACATCATTTTTATTAGGGTACATTGTCGAACGACCGCGCAATTGTCCGTTAAAATAATGCCGGGCCGTATCGCAAAAAATGGCCTGGTCATTAAAGGGGTAAATCCTTCCGGTCCAGAAGTGGTTAAAGGCAGTTGCAGTTACTGGCGATTATTTTGAAAGCAGAAAAACCACGTTCAGGACTGTAGTTTACTGGCATTTCAAACGCCAAATGCTTGTAACCGCGGTAAACTGCATTTATGCACATTTGCGTTTATAAGCGTTTTTAAAGGGGAAAACATTTCTGATCATTTTTGAACATACAGAAATGTTGAAAAAAACACAAATTTCACCACATGCTGTTGCCTGCATCAATGAATGAGTCCATTAGCGATGAACTCTGGTCCTCTCACGCAATTCTCTATGCCTTCCCAGCCTCAGCAACATGAGGAGCATCTCCTCACACATGCCCATGATGGGATCCATAGTGAAAACACAAAAAATAAGACAGCTATCTGCAAGCACACTGCTCTCTGCTGCTGCTCTGTCTTCTCTTACAGAATTGCTGAAATAGTTAATGATTTACTTTTTTCATGCATTGTGGGCATTTTGGAGGGTCTAAGGGGTTATCTTTAAAAACGCTTCTAACTGCAAATTCTCATAACCGCTAACTAATTTCACCTAAGGCAGTATGTAAAAGCTGTAAAACTGACATTTTTCACTGTCGGTTTCCAGCTGTCAAGTTTCCAGCATTCAGAAAAAGTTTTCAACTGCCCTGTGCACATGATCCCTAACACTTCTTAAAGCGGAGTTCCACCCTGCCAAAGTTTTTTTTAATAAAAATACCCCCGGGACAGTCAGGGCTAGTGCATTCCACAATGGCTAGCCTCTGATCTGTCCCGGGTTGCACTTACCTTTTAGAAGAAATACTTACCTTGAAAAAGTATTGTCCAGCGCTGCCATCTCAGGTGTGGGCAGCTTGAAGCCAGCGCGATCCTCTTCTGTGTCCTCTTCCGTCTTCTTCGGTCCCACGATGCACTGCATCGGCCCCGTCGTCACTTCCGGTGCCGCAGCGTCATCCCTGCACAGCTTCTGGGCATGCCCAGAAGCTGTTTAGCAAGTTATGACGTGCCTGCACCGGAACTGACGGCGGGGCCGGTGCAGGCACATTGATTCCTGGGAGCGATGACATTCAGCTCCCAGGAATCATTGCAAGCCAGGAAGTGACGAATCGCCGTGGCCGCCGAGGGGAAGAAGAGGAAGTAAGGTAAGTATATTTTCTTCTAAACAAGGTAAATAAAAAATAAAAAAAATTGTGATTATCCATTTTTCAGGTGACCCGGAGCAAGAAGATAGAGTTAAGTATAATTTTAGGGTGGAACTCTGCTTTAAGACTGTAAAATCACCCTTTGTATTTTTGTTTGAGGGTAACTCTACTTTTCTGAGGAAAAAATAGCAAATAAAGAAAAAATAATATAGCACATACAATTGCGACACAAGTCATATTGTGATTGAATGTTATTAAAAATTACCTTTCCTTTTCAATCTGCAGCCACTGTAATTTTCTGAAAACGCAAAGCAATATGGCTACCTGGAGCTGTTCTGTACACAGAATGCATACTGATCATGCCCCAGAAACATAATTTCCTGCTTGTGTGATCTTCGATCTTCCCAGAAGTCTGCCTAAGATACAAGTCAGATTTCAGGCATCCCCTGCAACAACAAAAATTTCTTTTTTGGTGAGATACTCCCAATTGGATGCAGGCCCAGCTGATTTCCTCATTGGTGCTCTGCAGGTGCACAGATGACAAAAGTGGAGTTATGCTTTAAATAAAACTATCTGGTTCAGCCTCTTTGGTTCAGCCTCTCTTTATGAAGAGTTAAGCTGCTTGTGGATTCTTCTGAAGTCAGCAAGTGGCCATACTATCTTTTAGCACAGACTGGGTCTAAGGTATGTCATTGCATATAATGGAAAAGGAAACAAAACACAAAGAAGACACGTCTCCAAAGTCTTCTATTTTCCCTGCTCTATTTGCTGTAAAGTTTTATCTGTGCCTCAGGAAATCTGTGTTCTCTGTCTGCACTCTGAGTGCGCATATGGCTGCAATAGACACTGGGATCTGCTTACTCGTTCTGAAGCAACTAGGATTACATTACAGGCATTCCTACATTAAACTCATGTGTCTGTTTTCAATCATTAAAAGCAAATCTTTACGCAGTTTAGAAAGAAATGCATGCATTTGGAGTTTCTGTGTATTGAATTTGCGTGATTTAAATGATTGATGCTGCTGAGATTCCTGTGCTGTCATCAATTGAGTTTAATTTCCACCCTGCACAAACATCTGCTTTCTGCATAACCTGTTACTGCAGACAAATACAACAACATGTCTCAGCAAAAGCATTTAATAGAAAAAGGCCCTCAAGATGAATTTGATTTGCAGGCAGAGATATCTACTAAGCCAATATGCACAGTTAAATTAATTGTAAACGATCACCGTGTAAAACAACTCATTCAGTATAAAATAGAAATGAAAGGGAAAACATTTGTGTATAGATATAAAAAAAGATATAAAAACCTTTTTTCCTCTTTTTTTTTTTACAGGTGATTACATTCCCTCTGTTCTTAGTTGCATAAGAGCTGGGAGGAAGGGGGGGGGGGGCAGCAGCACACTGAGCTTCTAAGTGAATGGCTGTGCATAGGAGGCATGTCAGAATAAGTCTGATCATTGGAGCAGAGTACAGTGATTTCCCAGCATAGCTAGAGAACTGACCAGGCCGTGTGCTCCTGCTTAGTGTGGTCAGTTTTAACAGGAAAGCAGAGGGACTGGCAGGAACACCAGGAATTTCACACAAAGGAAGCAATACAAATAAAACTGGATACTATTTCATACAAGTACATGGTACAGCAGGCACGTATCAGGAATATGAAATGTTGGGGTAACAAACACTTTGAGCTTTCCTTGATGCTTAAAGTGGCTCCACTTTTGTTGTGAAAAAAAAAAAACAAACCCTCCTCATGATCCATGTAAATTGCAAAAATTTTAACAAATGTTGTAGCAGAGTGCTCATTTTTTCGATTCTGAAGAAAAAGGCTGTTTGTTCCAATATGTCCTTGCAAGACTTATTTCTGAACAGGAAGGTCCGGTTTATTATATCCACCTGGTGCACTTCAGTGTTCTGATGAGGAAAGCCTACAGTATCAGCACCCGTTTAGAAGCAATTAACCCCTGTGGGAGTATCTCTCCAAAATGAGACTCCTATTACAGGGGTGCCTAAAATGTTACTTGTATCTTAGTGTAAACATCTGAGAAAATCAATGAGCCAATCATACAAGTAGGAAATTACATTTCTGGGACCAACTTTGTATACCAATTTTTTGTCCTATTTATTTTTATTTAACAAAAGTTGAATTTCCCTTTAAAGGGAGTTATGAAGCAAACAAGGCAGAAATGACTGCTATCTGATCTGTGGTATAGGGCTATGCCAAGTATACCTATTGCCAGGGGAGGACTGGGAAGGGGGGCTGGGTGGCAATCTCCCCCCGGGCCGCTCTGATGCTGGGTAAAAAGGCCGCACTCAGGGCTGGATTAATGTAGGGGCCAGACACTGTATACAGCTGTTGGTCACCGCTACACAATGTTATATTTGCAGAGCTGCAGCAGAACGGTATGAGTGTACAGAGTACAAGTTACCACATTGCTTTATGTTTGTCTTGCTTCATAACATCAATATCCTTTATAAAACCAGATGGGCATGGATGGTGAGCTGATTCGATGGTTCAATGGGCCACTTTACTGGACTTGCCCCCCAGGCCTAAGGCTGCCAGCCCTCCCCTGCCTATTGCTGATAAAATTAGTAGTGACCCAGAGCAACTAAGCAGTGCACTTGCAAGGCAAAAAAGATCCTATGAAACCTATAAAAGACTTTATAAAAATATTCTTCTCTTCTATCAAGTATTAAAACAGGGGAGTTTATTCAAGAGCTAAGTAGCTTTACCTCTTTTTAACAAAGAATGATACATCACATTTTTAGAGGGCAGGTTACAGGTAAAGAACAGGATATCCTAACTACAAGAAATTACATCCCGCTATTCTATCCCCTTCAAGAACTCTAATGGCACTTTTCCACTGCAAGTACCGGCTCGGCTCTACTCGGCCCTGCTTGCTTTTCCACTGCTAGTACCGCATGGTACGGGGTTGGAACGGTTCGGTACGGTACGGTATGGTTTGCTTTTCCACTAAAGTAGTACTAAAGTTAAGTGGGTGGAATAACAACGGGGTGGGTGGGATTCTCTGACCAATCAGTGGCTAGTAGTGACTGCATGCAAAGGATTGTGGGATATGGTACCGGGTATGGTACCTCTTGGAACCACAATCGAGGTGGTACTGTTTTTGAGAGCCGTACCGTTCGGTTCCATGCAGTGGAAAAGCGCCGCCGTACCGTACCGTACCGTACCGAACCGTTCCTACACCATACCATGCGGTACCAGCAGTGGAAAAGCACAAAAGGGAGCCAAACCATTTGCTTCCATGCAGTGGAAAAGCGCTATAAGAAATCCTCCAGGGTCCCACTCACAATGATCACCACTGAGATCCTGCTTACAACGGTTTATCATTAAGTAGTCAACTCATAGTAGTCCCTGATGAAGCAGAAGAAGAAAAGGCAGAAATGTATTGCAAAAGAAGTTGCCATTGAAGCCAAGCTGCCCAAGCAGGAGCAGAGGCAAAATATCCCGAAATGTGCCATTAGAGACCACCATGAATCCAGCTGACCAAATCATTCAAAACCTTCTAGAATCATCACACAGTTATTGAGAACATCACAAGGAGACCTTTAGATGTCAAGCCTTTACCTGGCCTGAACCCAACTGCAACTTTATTCTCTTCTTTAACACCTAAACATCAGGCAATAGTTTTGAACACATCCAGAAACTATGAAAGAGTCCCTGCCATAACACAGTCTAAATCAGATTTTCTAAGTACATGACTTGCAAAGAACGAATGAAAACTGGCCTCGTGAAGTTTAGTGACCACCCAGAAAACTACAGAAGCTGGAGATCCACATTTAATTCAGTAGTCCAGAACACTAGCATCCTACCCATGCAAGAACTTGACCTGATGATCAGGGGGTTAGGTCCTGAGTCATCTGACTGTGCCGAGAGGCTTCAAACTGTTCACATACACAAACCAGTCAGAGGCCTTGATCTTGCATGGGAGAGATTACAGCAAATGTACAGCAGCTCTACAAGTGGTATTAAACCAAAAAGCAAACATTGTTTATATTGCAACATACCAGCTCTTAGAGGTGATGGGTGCATTAGATTTATTTTTTAGGTTTTCTTTCCCTTATTTTCACCTGATGATCTGGCCAGTAAATCTGCCATTTTTCAAAAGAATAAGCTCTCTTGCAGATGTAGCAAAGATGAGACAAACCACTGACAGGAGTGATTTTAATCAGCTTTTGTTTATTTATTAAAACCTTTCTCCAAAAAGAAAAAATGCTGTTTCTGTAACTGTTTATAAAGTGTTAGCTGGAGTTTGGCTTTAATTTTTTAGTGTGTTTAAATCTGCTAGTACATCTAAAAATGCTGTCCAAAGGTGCCCCTGTGTTCCTTTATCTGAAGCACTGTAATATATAAAGTGTAATACTGGCCAGATCACCACATGAAAACTGAAGTGAAAAAACCTTAAAAAGGAAAACCAATGCAGCCACCATATCTAATGATTGGCAAGCTGCAATATAATCAGTTTTTGGTTTTGGGTTAATATTACTTGAAGAGTTAGAATTTGCCTTATTCAAAAGATCAAAGGACTTTCCTAGATAGAAGTGATCTGATGCTTTAAGAGACTGTTACAGATGTGTCAAGTTTAGGACACCTGACTCATCAGAGACTCTCTACCATCCATATGGACTCATGTATATGTAGCACCCTCTATTGTGTGGTAGACGTAGTGAATAGAATAGGCAAACGATACTCTGACTCATACTGTACATTTGTGAGTCTGTAATTGGGTTAGGTCAAGGTTATTAGAGGCCAGGGCTGGCTGACTCATCTTGGCAGTTCTCTGGTGCCTCCCACTGATGTCTGGAAGGTAGGAGAATATTCTAGAATTAGAGGGTGGGTGTTAGGAGGAGATGCCATGCATATTTATGGGGCCTCAGCTAATCCCCAGTTGTGGGCTAGCAGGAGACTGAGATAACCTCATAAATAGACATGGACCATGCCAGCAGGGTGGAAGATGGAGATACAGTGTTGAGGAGGCTGTCGGTGGCCCTGAGTGGTACCCCCTAGTCTGGGGGTAGGTGTTTCCTGGGGGGTGCTGGAGGGATCCTGCCACAGAAACAAAGGGAGGAGGCTTTCCTGGAGGCATGGGAGCAAAGAGACGACAGAGTAGTTCAACACTGTTTGGGACTAATAAAAGGGGGAGACTGCCACATGTAGTCAGTTTCCCTTGAAGACATTGGTGGGCTTAAGTCTTCTATCTTATCCTGAGAGATCTCCAGAGAGTCAATCGGGTGAACTGGTGTAGAGAGTCAGCCAGGCAGGGCTGGTGAGAGAGGCAGCTACAGCCAGGTGGGCTGAAATTGCCTGAAAAAGTGGAACTAGGAAGAGTGGCCATGAGGGAGGTATAAGGAAATGTTACACGTAGTTTCACTCTATATGTGCTGTTTTAAAGGGACTGTGAGTTCTTGCCAGTAATGGGCTGTTACTGAACTGACAAGAGGTCTGTCACAGTTCCCTCATGAGTGAATCAGCAGAAGCTGTGTAAAGTAGAAAAAGTATGTGCAGGCGGAAGGCTGAAGAAGTTAAAGCTGTAAAAAAGAAACATCTTTTGTATTGCACTTATTTGATGTAAAACTATCTTGGATTCAAGTTCTGAGTCTTACTGAAGAGCTAAGCTGCTTGTGAATTCTTCCAAGTCAGCAAGTGGACATACTGTCCATGCAGACTGTGTCTAAGAAGGTATGTAATTGCATATATAGACATTTGAAACAGAACACAGCAATCATTTTGAAGGCTATTTTTATGGCGTTAAGCAACCACACCATAAATGTCAATCTATTATTCTTGGAGAACTTGAACCTACTATGGTAAATGGCTTTATGCAGATAAACATTGTTCATTTTTGGCAACATCTGGCTTTGTTTTTAAAACTGGTCCTCTTGACACATAATTTTTCTTTGAAACTCTATTAGTTACTTCACATTGCTTTGGATACTCACCTAGCAAAGTGCTAATTTACACTTCCTTTACAGCAAGAATATACCGTTAATTGGTAATAAACCTCAAATTGCTCACTTTACAGTAAAATGTCTTTTATTTAGGTATTTTGTCCAATGCTACTGTAGTTTTTGTGTTCCAGGTCTACAGCCTTATTTATCCCTCAAAGAGTACAAGTCAGACTTGCCCAATGTTTTCTTCTGCTCCTTCCTGTTTGCATAAGATTGCTAAGGGTAGATGAAACATATACAAGTAATATAATTACGGTAAAAAAAAAACTTTCTGCTCTTGTCTTAATATATAGTGTTTGTCATTCTGTCAACTCTTTAAAGTGTCACTAAACCCACATCTTTCATGTCTCCAATAAAGCTAAGGATTTTGCAGCTGTGGTGGCAACTCTGCACATGCTCAGTTTTCAGTGAGTTTCAATGCTGGGCATTTCCTCCCTATCACATCCGAGCAGCTCATGTGACTATAGACCCACTCCTGTGGTGTATACACAGTGATAAATGACAGCCTACACCCTCCCTCCTCTTCCATGCCCACTAACCAGCTAAGCACAAAGGGGGTGGGATATTACATGTAGATTTATGGAGGCTTCGCCTCCCTCTTATTCTAATACACAGGCTGGAGGGACGTAATACAGCCTATGACTGGCAGAAATCTGCCCAAACCATGTGATTGCCACAAAATAATAAAGATTTGATTTCCAATCTATATTTGCATGACAACGTAAAACAGTTTATTGATAATTATTTATTTATTCTTTGTATTCCAAGGTCTGTTTTTTTAATTTTGAACATGTGACCAGCAGCGGAGGACTAGAAGCTCCTCCAGCAGACAGGCTGGGAAAGATCTGAGTCACGTGATAGTTGTACAGTATATCAATTAGGAAAATGGTACTTAGATGTTTTTTTTTTTTTAATTAAAATAATAACAGTGCCATCATCTACATTCAGAAATAGAATGGACATTGTGAATTAAACAGTGTAAGTTTTAATAACACTTTAAGGCACCCTCATGATAATTTTGCTCTCATTGATGCCCCTTTCTGCAATGCTAGGTGTATGGTTGTAATTCTTACCCAACTCCATTACTTCAGAAACACTGACATGTCCCAGTAAAGAAAAATAATCCAAGAGGTGCTGGGGCTTTCATGTAAGTTCATACAAAGTACCAAGAGGACAAAACATTCGGAGAGCTCACTGACTCAGGTTATCCTGTTCACAACAGACAAGGCTACACTCCAGTGGGTACCCCAACGGGTTATTAGAAGAAAATCATGCACTAAAGAAAAGAGCAAAACCAGACCAAAAGATCAAAGAGTACAAATTATTTATTAGTGCATGCTGAAATACAGCTAAATGCATTTTGAGGGTTAGAAAAACTCCTCCTTCATTAGGTCTTCAGTTAAGATAAAAACCTTGGATTGACTCAAAATAGCGCTTTCCTGCGTGAATCTGTGTAGGGATGCTAATTACTGGATCAGGAGAGTTAATGGTCAGCAGTATCTCTGTGAGCGATCAAGATCCTTGATGGGTCGTTAGTTGCTGGTGTATTTACTCTGCCCAGGTGCAGCACACTGTCTGTCATTGACATTAATGTCTATGTGCTGATGTACTTGTGTATACGGTGGTGCTATCGTAAACTCAAGAGCAGCATACAGGCATATGCAAAAAATAGAACATTTTCTACTTTTTTCATAGGGCTGTATGTTGTACTTGGTTTTATGATTGTGCCAACATTTACATGAGTTCAGCGATGCACAGCCATTCATGTCAATGCAACCGGTATGCTGCACCTGGGTTGCCTGGGCAGAGGAAATACGCCAGCAATTACTATGAATGGACCAACCTGTGTGCAATAGCCCTAAATGTCAGAGACTCGCCGATGCAGCTTGAATAATCTGCATGACAGCCAGGGAGGTTGCATTTTCAAAAATAAGTTAGCAAGGGAATTACATATACATCTTCCATTAGAGACCTTTCACATATACCTAAACAAAAAAAAGGGGGGGGGGGATTTTGGGACTTTAAATGAAACGCACGGGGGGATTGCCATGCGTCTCCATCCCTAATATGCAGAAAAAAAAAGAGGGTTTGGGACTTTGAATGAGAGGCAGGACAAAGCTGGCAGGGATATACATTAACATTTATTGGTGTACAAATTGGTAAAGACATAATATGTTACAGAATAAAATAACTCAGTAGACATAGGAGCTGGTAAGTGGTGTCCAAGTCCAGGTTAATAAAAATCAACATATAAACATTCCATGGAGTATAAAAGTAGTAGACACGGGTATTGAAGTCATAGCATCAATAAGCTTGACGCGTATCGTGGACCAAAAATCGCCACTTCTTCAGGAGCAAAAAAGTGATGCATATCTGCAAAGAATATAAAAATAAGGGTGGGAAAATTCCAACATGGAGGGGGAGGGAGGGGGGACACAGACCACCAAAAATCCCACACTTACAAAAAGCTTGGGTTGCATATGGCATTGGAGGTAAGGCTGAAATGCAGGTACGTATATACCTGTTCTATTGCGATGCTTTATAAACTTGCACATTAACGTGCGCTGAAATAAGGCAGCCCAATTATTTTGAATTAAACTGCCATTGCAAAAACTGGCCTTGTACCTTTTTATTTATTTATTTTTTAAGCACAACCTATTACAATTCACGTTATGTGATGTGCTGCATTGCATTGCAAGTCCATCAACAGCTACTATACAATGCATTGGGGCATCATTACAATTGAATGGCACCCAATGGAAACGTTTTAAGAGACCTTTAAAGATTGACTAAAAGTCAGAGTGATTATTCACAAGGTACAGTATATTGTATCAGAAAAATACACAAGCTATCAAATCTGGATGTGAACAAGACAGTTAACACAAGTAAAGCATCACCTACATGTTCAATAATGAGAGAATTTGATAAATTATCCCCAGAATAGAGATTCATATTACAGAGAGCCGTGTCCAGTCTACAAACTGCAGCCATTTATCTTACTTACCTTGATTTGGATTTTCACCTTCAGCTTTCAGAAGAGATAAAGGAGAAAAAGTAAACTCTATCTGCAATATAAAAATATGGTCAGAACAATCATTTGTAAAACTTTGTAAAACTCTATAGTTTAAAATAAGATCTCTTTAAGTATGCCAGACAGCATTTGTACCCTTGAATTGTTTTGTGTGCTTTTCATTTTCAATATTCTATCATGCCTGACGAAGAGATGGCTTGTATTTCAGTCAATAAAGAGCATCACTTTAAGCCAGCCAGTAAACCCAAAATGCATGCAAATGTATGCATAAACTTCTTCCATCTTCATAAAACTTGAGTATTTTTTTATAGCAATAATATAACAGTGCTTATAGAAACAAAATGATCATCGCCCAATCAGGTTACACCTAGCAGGTCTGTGGGTATATTAGGACCTCTACAGACTTTCAGCTGAGGGGAGGAGAGAGAGAAACAGAGAGTGTGAGTGTATGAGCGGGTGTGGTGCCAGTTGAATTGGATAATTTAGGATGATAGACTATTGTTTCCTGGAGATAGAGACTGTAATGAGGATGTTTACTATGTGCAAAGACTTGTACTGTATGCATGTGCGTCTCTTTATTTCAATTCACTCACATAGCTTTAGAAAATTCTTCAACACTTTACGAAGTACATAGACCCATCTCATTTTCTTTTCTCTAAACAAATAAAGCAATATTGTACCTAAAAGCATACATATTGCCACTAACCAATCCTTAAATGTGGTGGCTGCATTCGTTTTCTTTTTTTTAGGCATTATTTTTCTTTATTCTCACCTGGTGATCCAACCAGTAACACTTTTTCTCCTTAGGGTGTCTCCACTCCACTGGAGGAGCAATAGAGACACCTTTGGACAACAGCTTTATTACTCTAGGGCAGTGGTCTCCAAACTGTGGTCCAGGGGCCAGATGCAGCCCTTTGATGGCTTTTAGCCAGCCTTTGGGGCATTGTTCCCCCTACTGTAAGAAGTGTTGGGGTGTAGTATAGTTCCTGCCACTGATCCCAACAATGGAGCACTATTCCTCCTACTGACACAATTCCTCCCACTTACACTGATGGGGCACTATTCTTCCCCTAATATCAAAGGTGGGGCATTTTTTACTCCCACTGACACCAGGACATCTTCTACTCCTGCTGGCAGGGTTGCCACATCATCCCTTTAATCCAGGACACATATTAATAACACAGGTTCTGAGGCTGATATAATGCACATAAGGCACCAAGTGAGTTTAATTACCACCTTAATCAGCCACAGAACCTGTGTAATTAATGTGTGACCTAGTTTAAAGGGATGAGGTGGCAACCCTACCTGCTGGACACAGTTTGCCCCCCCCCCCCTTAAGTAAACTGGCTCTTTGATTAGAAAGTTTAAGAAAAGTAGAAAAAGGAAGACCCTCACCTAGCCAATATCTGAAATGAGTGTAAAAAGAAGGGAAACTAGAGCTCTAGATTCTCTATGAAAATGGCGGACTTTGTAGGTAGTGATGTCGCGAACCTAAAATTCGCGGTTCGCGAACGGCGAACGCGAACATCAGCAAATGTTCGCGAACCGGCGAACCGGGCGAACCGCCATAGACTTCAATAGGCAGGCGAATTTTAAAACACACAGGGACTCTTTCTGGCCACAATAGTGATGGAAAAGTTGTTTCAAGGGGACTAACACCTGGACTGTGGCATGCCGGAGAGGGATCACGCAAAAAAAAGTTCTTAAAAATTATAATTTTTTGATAGAGAGCCAATTATTGGAAAAATTAAAAAAAAATAAAAATAAAAAATTTCTTTGGATTTAGCATCTGGGGGGTCTAAAAAGTGTACCTGTGAAGTTTCAGCTCTGTAGCATGTCCAGAACCCCTAAAAAACAGCATTTTTCTTATATTTTCAGGAATATGGCTTCTCTGCGGCTGGCTTTTTCTCTTGCAGGCATTTAGCGGGCATTTTTTTAGGCAGGCATGTCATTTTTTGTATTTAGTGTCTGGGGGGTCTAAAAAGTGTACCTGTCAATTTTCAGCTCTGTAGCATGTCCAGAACCCCTAAAAAACAGCATTTTTCTTATATTTTCAGGAATATGGCTTCTCTGCGGCTGGCTTTTTCTCTTGCAGGCATTTAGCGGGCATTTTTTTAGGCAGGCATGTCATTTTTTGTATTTAGTGTCTGGGGGGTCACAAAAGTGTACCTGTCAAGTTTCAGCTCTGTAGCATGTCCAGAACCCCTAAAAAACAGCATTTTTCTTATATTTTCAGGAATACGGCTTCTCTGCGGCTGGCTTTTTCTCTTGCAGGCATTTAGCGGGCATTTTTTTAGGCAGGCATGTCATTTTTTGTATTTAGTGTCTGGGGGGTCTAAAAAGTGTACCTGTCAAGTTTCAGCTCTGTAGCATGTCCAGAACCCCTAAAAAACAGCATTTTTCTTATATTTTCAGGAATACGGCTTCTCTGCGGCTGTCTTTTTCTCTTGCAGGCATTTATCGGGCATTTTTTTAGGCAGGCATGTCATTTTTTGTATTTAGTGTCTGGGGGGTCACAAAAGTGTACCTGTCAAGTTTCAGCTCTGTAGCATGTCCAGAACCCCTAAAAAACAGCATTTTTCTTATATTTTCAGGAATACGGCTTCTCTGCGGCTGTCTTTTTCTCTTGCAGGCATTTATCGGGCATTTTTTTAGGCAGGCATGTCATTTTTTGTATTTAGTGTCTGGGGGGTCTAAAAAGTGTACCTGTCAAGTTTCAGCTCTGTAGCATGTCCAGAACCCCTAAAAAACAGCATTTTTCTTATATTTTCAGGAATACGGCTTCTCTGCGGCTGTCTTTTTCTCTTGCAGGCATTTATCGGGCATTTTTTTAGGCAGGCATGTCATTTTTTGTATTTAGTGTCTGGGGGGTCACAAAAGTTTACCTGTCAAGTTTCAGCTCTGTAGCATGTCCAGAACCCCTAAAAAACAGCATTTTTCTTATATTTTCAGGAATACGGCTTCTCTGCGGCTGTCTTTTTCTCTTGCAGGCATTTATCGGGCATTTTTTTAGGCAGGCATGTCATTTTTTGTATTTAGTGTCTGGGGGGTCACAAAAGTGTACCTGTCAAGTTTCAGCTCTGTAGCATGTCCAGAACCCCTAAAAAACAGCATTTTTCTTATATTTTCAGGAATACGGCTTCTCTGCGGCTGGCTTTTTCTCTTGCAGGCATTTATCGGGCATTTTTTTAGGCAGGCATGTCATTTTTTGTATTTAGTGTCTGGGGGGTCTAAAAAGTGTACCTGTCAAGTTTCAGCTCTGTAGCATGTCCAGAACCCCTAAAAAACAGCATTTTTCTTATATTTTCAGGAATACGGCTTCTCTGCGGCTGGCTTTTTCTCTTGCAGGCATTTATCGGGCATTTTTTTAGGCAGGCATGTCATTTTTTGTATTTAGTGTCTGGGGGGTCACAAAAGTGTACCTGTCAAGTTTCAGCTCTGTAGCATGTCCAGAACCCCTAAAAAACAGCATTTTTCTTATATTTTCAGGAATACGGCTTCTCTGCGGCTGTCTTTTTCTCTTGCAGGCATTTATCGGGCATTTTTTTAGGCAGGCATGTCATTTTTTGTATTTAGTGTCTGGGGGGTCACAAAAGTGTACCTGTCAAGTTTCAGCTCTGTAGCATGTCCAGAACCCCTAAAAAACAGCATTTTTCTTATATTTTCAGGAATACGGCTTCTCTGCGGCTGGCTTTTTCTCTTGCAGGCATTTATCGGGCATTTTTTTAGGCAGGCATGTCATTTTTTGTATTTAGTGTCTGGGGGGTCTAAAAAGTGTACCTGTCAAGTTTCAGCTCTGTAGTATGTCCACAACCCAAAAAAAACAGCATTTTTCTTATGATTTTTAGTAGAAAACTAATGCAGTGTCTTTCCAGCTGTCTTTTTTTCTTTCTGGCAAGCTGAAATATGATATGCCAAGGCAAACATGCCTATCAGTTGAGCTATGACACAGACAACACTGCACACATGGGGAAATATGTAAAACAAAAAACAGGAAAAGGAAATTAGGTGACGGTCACAAAACATGATATTGTGATTGGCCAAATAAAAAGTCACCTCGCGATGAGGTCGCGCCAAAGTCGCGCTAAGTCGCGCCAAAGTCGCACTGGAAGCGACGCTACTTTAGTGGTAGCGGCAGTGTAAACCAGCACTAAAACATCCAGTGTGTGAATACGATCAGGTATGATGTTTTATCGGTCAAGTAGTGTAAGGGTTACGCCCGTCGCCCGCTTCACAGTGACAGACCAAACTCTGACAGACCAAACTCCCCGTTTAACAGTCAGTCAGTCCATTTGCACAACCGCAAACTCCCAATTTGCACAAGGTTGGATACCAAGCTAGCCATGTCCCGTTCCTTGTCCTCACTGACATCATTGAAGGTCTCTTCCTCCACCCAGCCACATACAACACCAAGGGTCCCCGAAAGGTGAGAACAAGCCCCCTGGGACGCCTGCTGTGGCTGGTATTCCACCTCCTCAAAGCCACCTTCCTCCTCTGACTTCTCTTCTTCAGACTCCTCTCTCTGCGTTGCCACAGGTCCAGCAATTGACAACGACAAGGCTGCTTCTGGTGGTGATGAGGACCACAACTCTTCCTCTTCATGCTCATCTACAGCCTGATCCAGTACTCTTCGCAGGGCACGCTCCAGAAAAAACGCATATGGGATGAGGTCGATGATGTTGCCTTGGGTTCGACTGACCACCAGGGTTGTCATCTCTGCAAAAGGACGCATGAGCCTACAGCCATTGTTCATGAGCATTCAGTAACGCGGCCAAAAAATACCCAGCTCCGCAGAAAGAATGAAAGAAAATGAATGTTTTTTTTTATGAAAAATTATCCTGCGGATCGCTTTTGGTCTGTACACAATGAAGCAACGACCTTATCATCTGGGGTGTGCCAACACAATCCTAGAGGTGATCGCTTCATTGTGATACGCAAGCCCCTTCACCACGACAAGGTAACGATCACGAAGGGGAATTGACACATGTATGTGCCTTTTTTTTTGTTTTTTGTTTTTTTGCAGCCACAGTGTAGCACCAGAGGCCAGAAAAATTAGGCATGTACACATGCATGAAAAAGTAGGTATTGTTGCAGCCGCTGCTGTAGCAGCGGCCTGAAAAATTGAGGTTTTAAGGCAGAAAGTGCACTAAAACATTGCTGCTTGAACCGTAGTTGGTGGCGGAGACGTCACGTAAGTCATCCGGCATGCAGAGAATGATTATATACAGCAGCGTGTGGACCATTTTTAGGCCAAGGCATCTCAGTCATCACCAGGCCTTTTTTAGTCAAATGCATCCCCCACTGTCAGTCCCTTCGGGATCCATGCCTCATTCATCTTAATAAACGTGAGGTAATCAAGACTTTTTTGACCTAGGCGACTTCTCTTCTCAGTGACAATACCTCCTGCTGCGCTGAAGGTCCTTTCTGACAGCACACTTGAAGCGGGGCAGGCCAGAAGTTCAATGGCAAACTGGGATAGCTCAGGCCACAGGTCAAGCCTGCACACCCAGTAGTCAAGGGGTTCATCGCTCCTCAGAGTGTCGATATCTGCAGTTAAGGCAAGGTAGTCTGCTACCTGTCGGTCGAGTCGTTCTCTGAGGGTGGACCCCGAAGGGCTGTGGCGATGCATAGGACTAAAAAAGCTCCGCATGTCCTCCATCAACAAGACGTCTGTAAAGCGTCCTGTCCTTGCCGGCGTGGTTGTGGTGGTAGGAGGAGGATTACTTTCACCTCTTCCCCTGTTGGATTCCCGTTGTGCTGTGACATCACCCTTATACGCTGTGTAGAGCATAGTTTTTAACTTATTTTGTAGCTGCTGCATCCTTTGCGACTGCCGGTAATTGGGTAACATGTCACAGACTTTCTGCTTATACCGGGGGTCTAGTAGCGTGGCCACCCAGTACAGGTCGTTCTCCTTCAGCCTTTTTATACGAGGGTCTCTCAACAGGCATGACAGCATGAAAGACCCCATTTGCACAAGGTTGGATGCCGAGCTACTCATGTCCAATTCCTCGTCCTCACTGATGTCATTGAAGGTGTGTTCTTCCCCCCAGCCACGTACAACACCACGGGTACCAGATAGGTGACAACTAGCACCCTGGGATGCCTGCTGTGGTTGGTGTTCCTCCTCCTCAAAGCCACATTCCTCCTCTGACTCCTCTTCCTCACACTCCTCTTCCAGTGTTGCCGCAGGTCCAGCAATCGATGGTAAGGCTGTTTCTGGTGGTGGTGATGGTGACCACAACTCTTCCTCTTCCTCTTCACGCTCATCTACGGCCTGATCCAGCACTCTTCGCAGGGCACGCTCCAGGAAAAAAACATATGGGATGATGTCGCTGATGGTGCCTTCAGTGCGACTCACTAGGTTTGTCACCTCCTCAAAAGGACGCATGAGCCTACAGGCATTGCGCATGAGCGTCCAGTAGCGTGGCAAAAAAATACCCAGCTCCGCAGAGGCTGTCCTAGCACCCCGGTCATACAAATACTCGTTGACCGCTTTTTCTTGTTGGAGCAGGCGGTCGAACATTAGCAGTGTTGAATTCCAACGTGTCGGGCTGTCGCAAATCAAGCGCCTCACTGGCATGTTGTTTCGCCGCTGAATATCTGCAAAGTGCGCCATGGCCGTGTAGGAACGCCTGAAATGGCCACACACCTTCCTGGCCTGCTTGAGGACGTCCTGTAAGCCTGGGTACTTCTGCACAAAACGTTGCACAATCAGATTCAACACATGTGCCATGCACGGCACATGTGTCAACTTGCCCAAATTCAATGCCGCCAACAAATTGCTCCCGTTGTCACACACCACTTTGCCGATCTCCAGTTGGTGCGGGGTCAGCCACTGATCCACCTGTGCATTCAGGGCGGACAGTAGTGCTGGTCCGGTGTGACTCTCTGCTTTCAGGCAAGTCAACCCCAAGACAGCGTGACACTGTCGTATCCGGCATGTGGAATAGCCCCTGGGGAGCTGGGGGGGTGCAGTTGGTGTGGAGCAAGACGCAACAGCAGAAGAGGACTCAGCCGAGGAGGTTAGCAAAGAGGATGGAGTAGGAGGAGTAGAGGAGGTGGCAGCAGGCCTGCCTGCAAGTCGTGGCGGTGTCACCAACTCCTCTGCAGCAGAGCCACGCATTCCATGCTTGGCAGCCGCCAGCAGGTTTACCCAATGCGCAGTGTACGTTATATACCTGCCCTGACCGTGCTTTGCAGACCAGCTATCAGTGGTCAGATGGACCCTTGCCCCAACACTGTGTGCCAGACGTGACATGATTTCCTTTTCCACAATAGAGTACAGGTTGGGGATTGCCTTTTGTGAAAAATAATTTCGGCCGGGTACCTTCCACTGCGGTGTCCCAATAGCGACAAATTTTTTGAAGGCCTCAGACTCCACCAGCTTGTATGGTAAAAGCTGGCGGGCTAAGAGTTCCGACAAGCCAGCTGTCAGACGCCGGGCAAGGGGGTGACTCTGCGAGATTGGCTTTTTGCGCTCAAACATTTCCTTCACAGACACCTGACTGTGGGCAGGTGACGAGCAGGAACTGCTGAAGGTGAGAGGCGGAGGGGCGGGTTGTTGATAGGGGGCATGGAGGACAGCAGTGGTTGACGTGGCTGAAGATGCTGGACCAGGAGGAGGATGGTGGCTTTCAGTTTGTGTGCTGCTTTTACTCATGTGTTGATCCCATAGGCGTTTGTGATGTGAGATCATGTGCCTTCGCAAAGCAGTTGTACCTAGGTGGGTGTTGGACTTCCCACGACTCAGTTTCTTTTGGCACAGGTTACAAATGGCATCGCTGATATCAGAGGCAGACACACAAAAAAAATGCCACACTGCTGAGCTTTGCAAGGACGGCATTCTGGTGGTGGCAACAGCTTGCGTTGATTGGCGTGCTGTCTGGCTGACCCCGGGTGCCGAATCTACATGCTGTCTGACTGCGCCACTAGCTCCTTGCGATGACCTCCTCCCCCTGCTTCCAACTCGTCTCCTCCTCCTCTCTGTCTCCCCATCTGAACTTTCCCCCTCTTCTTCTGCTCTTCGAGCAGGCACCCAGGTGACATCCACAGACACATCGTCATCATCAGCCGCTTCACTTGACAACTCAGCAAAGGCAGCAGCAGCAGGTACAACATCATCATCATCACAATGTACGTCCATGTGTATAATGCTGCCTGACTGAGACATATCCCCGTTATCTACATCCTCTGGCACTAATAGTTGCGCATCACTTATTTCTTCAAACTGATGTGAAAATAACTCCTCTGACGGATCAAGTGAAGCGGCTGTGGTGCTAGTGTTGGTGGTGGTGCCGGCGGGCTGGCGAGTGGTAAATTGAGAGGTGCCCGAAGCTGAGCTGGAGGAGGATGGTGCATTAAGGTTCCGAGCGGAAGCTGTAGACGATTGGGTGTCCTGTGTAAGCCAGTCAACTATGGCCTCAGAATTTTTTGAGTTCAGGGTCTGTGGTGGCCTCTGAACACTGGGCATTATTCTAGGGCCTAAGGAAATCACAGCACCACGACCACGACGGCCCTTGCGGGGTGGCCTGCCTCTGCCTGTCATTTTTTTTTTAATGTGTTGTTACTGTTGTACTATGAGTGCAAGCTGCTGTGCCACCTTATATATCAGTGGTGGGTGGGCAGTGGCACAGTACACTCTCTGTGGACCTGACAGCAGTCACTGGCACCCAGGCAACTGCAATTTAAAAAATATATATATTTTTTTTTACTTTGCAAGCTGCTGTGCCACCTTATATATCAGTGGTGGGTGGGCAGTGGCACAGTACACTCTCTGTGGACCTGACAGCAGTCACTGGCACCCAGACAACTGCAATTTAAAAAATATATATATATTTTTTTACTTTGCAAGCTGCTGTGCCACCTTATATATCAGTGGTGGGTGTGCAGTGGCACAGTACACTCTCTGTGGACCTGACAGCAGTCACTGGCACCCAGGCAACTGCAATTTAAAAAAATATATATATATATTTTACTTTGCAAGCTGCTGTGCCACCTTATATATCAGTGGTGGGTGGGCAGTGGCACAGTACACTCTCTGTGGACCTGACAGCAGTCACTGGCACCCAGGCAACTGCAATTTAAAAAAATATATATATTTTTTTTACTTTGCAAGCTGCTGTGCCACCTTATATATCAGTGGTGGGTGGGCAGTGGCACAGTACACTCTCTGTGGACCTGACAGCAGTCACTGGCACCCAGGCAACTGCAATTTAAAAAAATATATATATATATTTTACTTTGCAAGCTGCTGTGCCACCTTATATATCAGTGGTGGGTGGGCAGTGGCACAGTACACTCTCTGTGGACCTGACAGCAGTCACTGGCACCCAGGCAACTGCAATTTAAAAAAATATATATATTTTTTTTACTTTGCAAGCTGCTGTGCCACCTTATATATCAGTGGTGGGTGGGCAGTGGCACAGTACACTCTCTGTGGACCTGACAGCAGTCACTGGCACCCAGGCAACTGCAATTTAAAAAAATATATATATTTTTTTTACTTTGCAAGCTGCTGTGCCACCTTATATATCAGTGGTGGGTGGGCACACAGTGGCACTGCAGTGGGCACAGTACACTCTGTGGACCTGACAGTCACTGGCAGCCCAGGCAACTGCAATAATAAAAAATATTTTATTTTTCAATTTATTGCAACAAGATGCTGTGCCAACGTATATATATCAGTGGTGGGCAGTGCACTGCAGTGGGTACAGTGCACTCTGTGGACCTGACACAGCACTCACTGCAATTATGACAGAGGAAAAAAAAATATTTTTTAAAATGCCAGGTACTGTGCCTGTGCCACCTGAAATGAGTGTGGTGTGCACACAGTACAGTCTGCGGTAGGTCTGTGGCCTCTCACACACAGCGGGCAGGCAACTGCAGTGTACAATAGATATATATATATATATATATATATAAAGAAAAAAATCTATTACCTTACCAGCCCTTGAAAGGGCTTTTGGGGACACTGTATATATATATATATGTATATATATAAATAAAAAAATCCTCAATTACCAGCCCTTAAAAGGGCTTTTGGGGACACTAGATAGATATAGATATATATATATATGAAGAAACAACTCAATTACCAGCCCTTAAAAGGGCTTTTGGGGACGCTAGGTATATATATATATATATATATATATATATATATAAAAAAAAAAAAAAAACACAAATACCAGCCCTTAGAAGGGCTTTTTGGGGTGCTGATATTACAGCAGTAGTGGACCAAGAACACTGCAAGACCAGGAACACTGACTAACTGTCCCTAGCTTAACAGCAGCAGCAGTAGCAGCAGCAGCTCTCCCTACTCTCACTACACACACTGCTTCAGAATGATCTAAGATGGATGCTGCCCTTGCTTATTTATAGGAGGTGGGAGGGTGTGGGAGGGAGGTACGCTGATTGGCTGGAAATGTGTCTGCTGACTGTAAAGTTCAGGGTCAAAGTTTGCCTCAATGATGTCTTATGGGGGGCGGACCGAACATCGCATATGTTCGCCGGCAGCGGCGAACGCGAACATGCTAAGTTCGCCGGGAACTGTTCGCCGGCGAACAGTTCTATACATCTCTATTTGTAGGCATAGCATGAGGCAATTTGTAAAAAATATATCTATCTTTACTACAAAATGTTATTAAAATTGAACATACAAAATCGTAGCAGCACCCTCTACATTGAACAGATCAACAATCCCAATATACTGTATATTATATATTATTACATATTTGTATGGACAGACTATAGCATTACTTTACGGTGCCATTCTAGAAAGAATATATATATATATATATATATATATATATATATATATATATATATATATATATATATATATACATTATATTATAATGCTCCACAGATGGATACAGCAGTAGGACAACAAAAAATTCCAGCTAAAACTGTATCTTACCCAGCTAAAAATTAGTAAAGAGGTGCAAAGAAACATGGGCTCAGGAGAAGTAGTGTGAAGTTGACTGTAATCTTAAATGGGCTTGAAAATGGAATGATGTCACCAATATATATCAAGGCAAGGGTGAAAGCCCAAGGGTATTTGTATATTGGGATACATGTATAGGGTATCACCTACAGGATGAGAGGCAAAAGATGTACATGGCAAAACTATGGTTAGAGATACCCACTTTTACATACTTATAGAGTCCCCCATCACTGGTATCTCCTGCACCCTGGCTCCCTAGCCAAAGCCTACACATTGGTATACAAAAAGGTGGGTCTTTACCAAGTAATAGGGAAAAAAAAGTCACTGGTATAAAAACCATTGTATGGAGCAAGGGATATAGGCCAGAGACCTAGCAGTCTTTTTAGTGTGGCAAAAGGAAAGAGCCTTACCTCAAAAAGGTTGTTGCATAAGCACAATGCTGGCTGGTGCGTGAATGGAATTTATTTATTTTTGACAATGTGCACAAATATAATTTAAGAGTACACAAATATGTAATAATAAATATTGCAGTTTGATATAACCTGTGATACGTATTGAATATCTCTTGTATATTTTGAGCTCATCAACAGCACTCACCCAATCAGTCCTGAGGAAGCAAGCAAATCTTGCGAAACGCATTGACTATCAAGCATAGAGAAACTGCAAAGTTGATCTTTGAGATCCATGCTGACACCACATATACCAGCATTGTTTGATGAACTTCCATCTATATCTCAGCTGGATCTGTATCTCTATGCTTGGGATTGGGTATTGTTCATCTGTTCAATGTAGAGGGTGCTGCTATGATTGTATATGTATTCAACTTTATTTAAATTTTGTAATAAAGTTAGATATTGTTTTACAAATTTCATAATGCTATGTCTACAAAGTCCACCATTTTCTTAGAGAGTCTAGAGCTCTAGTTTCTCTTCTCTTCACAAAGTTTAAGAAAAAGAGTTGTGACCTGACGCATCCACAGTGACATGTCCATCCCTGATTGTACATAAAAACTAAATGCAACGGTCATGGGACTTTGAGGCAGGCCAAGGGGCAGGCCAGGTTTCCAAGGTGCAGTCCATAGAATATATAGGATAGTAGATGCACATCTGAAAATTGAAAAAACTCATATGGGAAGGATAGGTCGAAACGTGTTGGGGTACCAGTTTTTTGGTAGCGATCATGTAACCACTCAATTATTTTTCTTGTTGTTACATTGGACGGTTCAATATTGTAACCAGAGCTTATATTTTTACCCTATGTGAAATCCTTTTTTAACAATTTGTCTAATAAAATTATATATTTTTATAAAGTTTGTTTTCTATAGTCATTTGGTGCCAAAAACCCCTGGGGGAATTCTCTTTTGTTTTTCAGTAGATGCACATCTAGCGCACACTGATATGCATGGTTCCATAAAGTGGAATGTGGTCCCAGTAACCCTCCAGGTGAAAAGTTTGGAGACCCCTGTTCTAGGGAGAGGGTAGTGTTAGATGCACTAGCAGATTTAGACTACTGAATGAAAGTCTGCAACAGGGATGTCGAGAGGGTCTATGGTTAATAGCCCTGGACTGTACTTGATGACATTGGAGCTCCACCCACAAATCAGAGCTTTGGAGAGAGGAGTATAGTCAGAGATGGAAATGTAATAGAGCTGAAGACAACAAAATGCTGCTCCAGGTCAGCCCACACTACAAGACTCTATAGTCAGCCTCCAAGGGGTGCCAGCCCAGCACGCAACTGTATCTTTGTTTCACATAATAGTCCATAAAAACAGTAAACTCACAGTGGGGAAATAATAGAGTAATAGAGCTGCTTTCGGAACCCCTAGACTTACTAAGCATTTAGCTCTTCCAGCTGGGGGTGGTTCACTGCAGTACTGCAATCGTTTTTGTACCCAGAGTTGGGCTTTATGGCATATTTATTTGGCTTTTTTTTTTCCATTTTCCTTTGCTGCTCTCATAGATCTAGGAGAGAGTCAGCTATCAGCACTGACACTGAGCTCAGGCGGAACATATGACAGCCTCTGTGGGGTTTACTGCTAACTTTCAGAGCGGAAACTATCTGTGACCAGTAAGACTGCAATGCCATAACACTTTATGAATATTCACTTTATTACACATTCATATTCATGACTAATATACAAATGATGCATCCATTTGAGATCCCATTAAGCAAAATAACAAACAAATGAATATTCAGTGTTTGGCAGATGCTAGTGGGGTGATTCACACACTGTCTTCCTAAATCTCTCTGGTACATCATTAACTGGATATCTGGCCGGACCACTACTCACACAACCATCATGATGAGATCTTGTTATGCCTGTTGGAGTGTTTATGGATTGTACATTAAAGACAACACAACAGTAGTTACACAATTCCCTTTGTTGTGACAATAGGGGTGTGATACCAAAGTTGGGAATGGCCAATTGGAAATCTCACTGCTGGAGTGTTCCAGATACATAAGAAGCCAGGGAATCTGTTTTAGGTGAACTGTCTCTTAAATTTGTATTCCTCTTTTATTTAAACTAGGAGTCCAAAGTTGTTATCTGGCCCACATAAACTGTCTAAGAAAATACCCTGGCTGGCTGGCAGTGGATGTGTTAGCCTGTGTATCATAATACAGGAAATTGTGCATCAGCCATGACCCTCTCCAAGTCTTCCTGATGGCCACTCCTGGATGTATGTGGGATTCTGATAGGCACTCCTGGATACAAGAGGACAAGAAGGGACTGTGATGGGTACACTGATATTCTGCAATATAGAAAAAACACACAAGGAGCGCCACCAACTAAGAGTAGATTATTTGCTGGTGGGAGCCTCCCCAGACCCTGCTTGGAAGAGAGACTGCTGATGCTGGTATAATGTGAACTTCAAGCCACAGTGATTTTTATGGAGTTTTCTTAAGGACTAAAAGGTCATTAGGTTATCATTCCTTGTGTATTTTTTGGTTATAGTTTGGTATCGTTTTTGGTTTGTCAGTTGCACCAGCGCCCCCTTTTTGTTTTGGCTAGGTACATTTAGGGTGTTAATGCCTTTTACAAATATCTTTCTAGTTAAGTGTAGAATTTTGAGAAAAAAACTGAATAAATTAAAACATGCACCTACATTTATTGGATAAATAAAGGAATGTAAAAAATCCACTGTGGTAAACTGCAGAGCTCAGCCGGCTTTCGGCTGAGTCGGCAGAGCTGGGCCTGGAAACAGCTGGTGTAGGTATGCAGAGCAGGCTGTGGAAGCGCTGCTGGGACCAACAATTAGATTGTGGCAACCAGGTGTCAAGCACTATCTATAGCCAAGGTATAGCATGCTGTCAGTAAGAGCAAGGACCAGAGCGGAGATGCAGGAACAGCAGGAGGATGACGTGGAAGGTGGAAGGCATGGGGGTGTGATTATGTGTTTCGCCGCCACAATGACTGTCCCTTTATCAAAGCATCAGATGGTTTGATAAAGAGGTGGTCTAAACCAGATGGTTTGATAAAGAGGCGGTCCAAACCTGATGGTTTGATAAAGAGGAGGTTCCAAACCAGATGGTTTGATAAAGAGGCGGTCCAAACCAGATGGTTTGATACCATCTCCAGCTGCTTCCAGGCTCAGCTCTGCTGACTCAGCTGTAACTCTACTGAGCTCTACAGTTTACCACAGTGGATTTTACAAGCCTTTATGCATTCAATAAATGCGAGTGCATTTATGTATTTATCTAGTTAGATTCTTCAAACTTCTACACTTAGTTGGCGGCGCTCCCTGTATTTTTTCAATATTGCAGACCAGAGTGAGATCCAAAACTCCTTAAGGAAGCTGCAGCTACGATACAGTAAACCCTTCAAGCAGACTTACTACCACTACCATTATGGTTTTAAAATGACCAGACTTCTTTTTAGGACTTTGTATAGATTTATTTTAAGCCCTATTTGCCACACTGGCCACTAAAGCACCATATACCACTTTTTTTTTGTGGGATTCTGATAGGTACTCATGAATTTATAGGGGGACTCTTTATAAAATTTATTTTTTGGCCTATGATTATTTGTAAAGTCCACAATGTAACCTGCATACTGAAACATTTTGAGACCCCTGCTTTAATTTCATACTTGTACTTTGCTTTTAGACATTATTTATGTAAGCTGTATAATTTTATCAATGTATCAAAAATTGAACAACATTTTTTAATTATGTTTGAGGAAAGACAAGAGCAACCATTAAAAGATTTAGACAAGGATGTAGTGAGCAATATGCATGAAAACACCTTATGGTCTTTCAACCGCATGATACTGTACCGTATTTCTTTTGCCTTTAATAAAAACCCTTTAAAAAGAAAAAAAAAAAAAACACCTTTTGGTAGTAACTGTGTCACCTTTGCTACACAAACCAGAGTAGAGTGCAAAGCAATGACAGCATGAAGAGCAGTATCTATGAAAGGAGCAGGAGGATCAATGGAAAACAAATATTATAAATCAGTATGAATGAGCTGTCCGTGGTGCTGAAATTCAAGCTCTGTCTTGGAAAAGGCATATATACAACAGTATTGTGCATTCCTGTGTTGTGTGCATCACATTTGATCACACACCTCTAGATATACCCTGTCACCTCTGTACAACACCCATTCACATTCTGCTTGCAGCTGCCATCTCAGCTCGAGCAGCTTCACTGATTCAGATCCACAGCTCTATTGAAAGTGTATCTAAAAACATTACAGCACTCTGACGTCAGTGAAATTTCATTGTGGCAAGTCAATACTTTTCCAGTATCTTGCTTCCACTTAACCCTTTTCCATGCCAAAAAATAGTTGTTTTTTAAAGCTAGTGTTCTATTCTTCTGCTGAATCTTAAGCCCTAGAATGATGTACTCTGCTTAAACCAAAGAGGCTTGTTGCTAAAAATGACGTGTTCCCAGCCCAACATGATTGCATTAAAAGTGATTGCAAACCTTACTGATGAATTGCAAAGATGCAATACAATATTTAAATGCAGAGGTGTAACTAGAACCTTCAGGGCCCCAGTGCAAGAGACCATGAAGGGCCCCCTGGCCGGGCCCTTCCCTTCAAGCCTGGGGCTCTTCCCACTGACCCTCGGGCCCTTTACCCTCGTTGTGGGGACCCTTTCACAAGTTCTGCAGTGGTCCCCCTTACTTCCATCTTGGGGCCTCCCCACGGTGGTGGAATGCCAGGGCCCAGTCGCAAGTGTGACCTTTGCGACCCTGGAAGTTCACCCACTGGTGTCAGTAGTTTTTACTTTTTGATATTTTAATTGTATTATTTTTTTATCATTTTAGTTTATTTTTTTTTACAATGTCACTGACTATGACTCTGTCCATTCAGAAAAGGAAGGAGCTGGTAATATACATATTTACCGACCCCTTCCTGGTTCTCTATTGTGACACATCCCCTGCAGCAGCTGGCAGGAGAGGGGAGGGAGCACAGTGGGGGTGGAGGTGGGGGTAACCAGGGGAGCACACAGGGGCCCAGAGACAGCAGAACACAAGTGAACTGGATAGAAGGAGTGGCGGGGGCAGCATACAGGAGGAAAAAGGAGGATAGTGATTTCTCTACATGCTGCCCCCGCCGCACCTCCTATCCAGGTGTACAGGGGAGCCGCACAGGCCCCCTGGAGCATGGGGCCCGGTTGCAGTTGCAACCCCTGCAACCCCTGTAGTTAAGCCAATGTTTCAATGCTTGGCAGTAGGAACTTAAAGCTGTATTAAATTCAAAAACAAAAATGTAATGTATTGTAGCTTATTAATCCTTAGATGTGGTGGCTGTATTTTTTTTTTTTTTTAGGGTCCCTGGTGATCCTGCCAGTAACATACTTTCCGTCTAAGGGGGTCTCCATTCCAGAAGATCAACAGAGAAACTTTTGGACAGCAACATTGTCTATTCTATCTGGTCAGAATGGTAGTGTTAGTTGCACTAGCAGATTTACATAGATTTACAGAGCTCTGAGGAAGGGAGCGTGTCTCCCGAAACACGTCAGCGGTCCAATTACAGGGATGATCACTTCCACATGTGGTGGACTCATTCAATGCGATTTTTTCTCTTCATGTCTGTGAGTATGTTTTTGGCATTTTATTAAAAAGTTTTTATAGGTGTCCAAAGGAAGGTAATGCACTAGGTGTTTGCACCTCCTTTTCTCTTTCATATGCACTTCTGTTTGGAGTTCCCTGCCTGAGGAGAGCAGCACGTGGCTCATGTATAAAAATGCCCTCCACCATATCAAATATGCTGTGGAGTCAGTGCCTGTCAGTACGTAGCAGTACAGGAGCACTGATATGTACAGTATTTTTTACTGAAGATCTTTAGAGATGTATTGTGGACCAAAGCAATTTATATGCCGATCAATTTGTCGCCACAAATCCAAATTTGATCCTTGCCAGAGAATTTGCATGGAAACATATCACTATTTCCATTTTTTTTCTAATTTTTCGAACACCTCTGTAAAAAATTAAATATTTAATGGGCTCAACATGCCTCTCAGGAAATTCATTGGGGTAACTACTTTCCTACTTTCCAGAAGGGGTAATTTTTTTTTTTGGGGGGGGGGGGGGTTGTACTAACCTGCCTTTTAAGCACTTTAAGAAATGAGATAGGCAGTCAGAAAGGAAAAGCTACGTAAATTCCAGTATATAAACCATAGTTTGTAGACACTATAACTTTTGCGCAAACCAAAAAATATACACTTATTGAGATTTTTTTTTTTTATAAGAGACATGTTGTTAAATACATTTTGGCCTAAATGTATGATAAAATCTGAGTTTATTGGATATTTTCTATATCATTTATATCGCAAAAAACACAAAAAAAACGCAGAGGTAAACAAATACCACCAAAAGAAAGCTCTATTTGTGGGGAAAAAGGACATACATTTCATTTGGGTACAGCATTGCATGACTGCGCAATTGCCATTTAAAAGCAATTACCAGTTAAAATCACACACTGCCAAATTTCAAAAAATGGCCTGGTTATTAGTGGAGTAAAACCTTTAGGTCCATAAGTGGTTAAATAAACATTTCATAGCCCACCATATCATGGTATTTCAGTTTGCAGTTGAACTTCCAATAGTTGAAGTGAGGTAATTTCTTGGTAGTGATGGTAAATCTTCCCAGGTTTGATTCACTAAGGGTTTGCAGAATTTTGTACAAAGTTTGGTAAACCTGAATTTAGAGGCAAATTTAAATCTTTGGGGTAACAAACCTTGTCATTAATAAGGATGATCGAACTTTTGAAAAGTTCGGTTCGGCCAGAACATCCGAACTTCCCGAAAGTTCGGCCCAGATTTCAGAACCCCATTGAAATCAATGGGACCCGAACTTCGGTAATCAAAAAACACAATTTTTAAGCCCTAAAACCTAATAAACGCCCCTAAAAAGTGCCCAGGGTTCTGGGTCATGCCCCATTAACTATTAATCACACAAAAAAAAAGTTCTTAAAAATTGTCATTTATGATAAAAAAGCAAATTATTGAAAAAATGTAAAAAAAAAAAAAAGAGATTTTTTTGATATTGGATTTAGTATCTGGGGGGTCTAAAAGGTGTGCATGTGAAGTTTCAGCTCTGTAGCATGTCCAGAACCAGAAAAAAAAAAGATAATTTTTCAGTAGAACAGGGATGTGGGACCCTCCTTTAACACCTATATGATCTTTTTTTTCTGGTTCTGGACATGCTACAGAGCTGAAACTTCACAGGTACACCTTTTAGACCCCCCAGACACAAAATTACACAAAAAAAGTTCTTAAAAATTGTCATTTTTGATAAAAAAAGCCAATTATTGGAAAAAAAAAAAAAAAAAGATTTTTTGATTTTTACTTTGGATTTCATATCTAGGGGGTCTAAAAGGTGTGCATGTGAAGTTTCAGCTCTGTAGCATGTCCAGAACAAGAAAAAAAAAAGATTGTTTGTATTAGAACACTTTCTTTCAGGACAGGTAGTTAGCTTCTCTCCCGGTTTAATAGCAGGCATTTTTTGGGGTTCTTTGCAGTCAGGAAAAACATCTGAACTTGTGTATAGTGGTACTCTGCACAAGTTCTGATGTTTTGCCTGCCTCCAAAAACCCCCAAAAAATGGCAGAAAAAACACACCTGGGCATTTTTTTTTGGACGCTAGCGTTTTTTTGGCTTTTGTTTGGGTTCTTTGCAGTCAGGAAAAACATCTGAACTTGTGTATAGTGGTACGGTGCACAAGTTCTGATGTTTTGCCTGCCTCCAAAAACCCCCAAAAAATGGCAGCAAAAACACACCTGGGCATTTTTTTTGGACGCTAGCGTTTTTTTTGGCATTTCTTTGGGTTCTTTTGAGGCAGGCAAAACATCTGAACTTGTCTATAGTGGTATATATACACATATAGGTGTGATAGTAGCAGAAATATATTAGTATAAATGATTTCATTAGCGCAAGCATATATTTCTGCTACTATCACACCTATATATGTCAATATATGTGGTAGCTGCAAATACAGTGAAGGAGTTTAAGCATGCATGGGATAGGCATAAGGCTATCCTTCATATAAGATAGGGCCAGGGACTATTCATAGGATTCAGATATATTGGGCAGACTAGATGGGCTAAATGGTTCTTATCTGCCGACACATTCTAAGTTTCTATGTTTCTATGTTTCTATGTATGTGTGTATATAAACCACTATACACAGAACTTGTTTGATCGTTTGTATTAGAACACTTTCTTTCAGGACAGGTAGTTAGCTTCTCTCTCTTCTCACACATAATTATATGTATATAGACACCTAGCCATATATAGGTGTGATAGTAGCAGAAATATATTACTGTAAATGATTTCATTAGCGCAAGCATATATTTCTGCTACTATCACACCTATATATGTCTAGGTGTGTATATAAATATATGTATGTGTGTATATACACCACTATACACAAGTTCTGATGTTTTGCCTGCCTCCAAAACCCCCCAAAAAATGCCAGCAAAAACACACCTGGGCATTTTTTTTTTGACGCTAGCGTTTTTTTGGTATTTTTTTGGGTTCTTTTGAGGCAGGCAAAACATCTGAACTTGTGTATAGTGGTATATATACACACATACATATATTTATATACACACCTAGACATATATAGGTGTGATAGTAGCAGAAATATATTACTGTAAATGTTTTCATTAGCGCAAGCATTTATTTCTGCTACTATCACACCTATATATGTCTAGTGGTATATATACACACATACTTATATATTATACACACCTAGACATATATAGGTGTGATAGTAGCAGAAATATATTAGTATAAATGATTTCATTAGCGCAAGCATATATTTCTGCTACTATCACACCTATATATGTCAATATATGTGGTAGCTGCAAATACAGTGAAGGAGTTTAAGCATGCATGGGATAGGCATAAGGCTATCCTTCATATAAGATAGGGCCAGGGACTATTCATAGGATTCAGATATATTGGGCAGACTAGATGGGCCAAATGGTTCTTATCTGCCGACACATTCTAAGTTTCTATGTTTCTATGTTTCTATGTATGTGTGTATATAAACCACTATACACAGAACTTGTTTGATCGTTTGTATTAGAACACTTTCTTTCAGGACAGGTAGTTAGCTTCTCTCCCGGTTTAATAGCAGGCATTTTTTGGGGTTCTTTGCAGTCAGGAAAAACATCTGAACTTGTGTATAGTGGTACTGTGCACAAGTTCTGATATTTTGTCTGCCTCCAAAAACTCCCAAAAAATGCCAGCAAAAACACACCTGGGCATTTTTTTTTGACGCTAGCGTTTTTTTTGCCATTTTTTGGGGTTCTTTTGAGGCAGGCAAAACATCTGAACTTGTGTATAGTGGTATATATATACACACATAATTATATGTATATAGACACCTAGCCATATATAGGTGTGATAGTAGCAGAAATATATTACTGTAAATGATTTCATTAGCGCAAGCATATATTTCTGTTACTATCACACCTATATATGTCTAGGTGTGTATATAAATATATGTATGTGTGTATATACACCACTATACACAAGTTCTGATGTTTTGCCTGCCTCCAAAACCCCCCAAAAAATGCCAGCAAAAACACACCTGGGCATTTTTTTTTTGACGCTAGCGTTTTTTTGGTATTTTTTTGGGTTCTTTTGAGGCAGGCAAAACATCTGAACTTGTGTATAGTGGTATATATACACACATACATATATTTATATACACACCTAGACATATATAGGTGTGATAGTAGCAGAAATATATTACTGTAAATGTTTTCATTAGCGCAAGCATTTATTTCTGCTACTATCACACCTATATATGTCTAGGGGTATATATACACATATATGTCTATATATACCCCCTATACACATGTTCAGATGTCATGTCTGACATCAAACATGTCCTCAAAAAAGCACTGACAGTGGCAGCCCCTGCAGCATAAAAAATGCTTGGCTGGTGAGAAGCCATAAGGGTGTCCCGAAGCTATTCAGAGAAATGATCATTTCTCTATAGCGGTCACCCTGCTATGGAAGGGTTTGGTCACCCTGCCATAGCAGTCACTGTCAGTTAACCCTACACTACACTACGGTCCCCTGACAATTCATACTTTCCCTACAGAAACTAAATTTTTGAAGCTAACTTAAGTGTAAAGGAGCACTCTAACTACACTAGATATCCCTTTCCTCACACTAAAAATAGCTAAATGACACTTTTAAAGTAAAATTAACAGAACTGCTTCCACTCTCTTCCATGTCCAGTATAAGAATGCTAGGAATATGGCGGGGGCGATCTTATATACTGGGGGGTGTATTCACTAATGATTGGTCTAGGGACCCCCTAGTCACTCCAATCACATTCCTAGCATTCTCCTGCCCCCTCAATTGGCTTTTGCTAATGGTTCTGGTCCAATAACGGGCTTTTAAAGCCCATTTCCTGAAGCATTGCATTTTGGGCGGTTCTGGTTGCCGAATTCCGAACTTTTTGGGCAAAAAGTTCTAAATTCGGCCGAACCTCGAACACCCAATGTTCGGGCCGAACCGATGGTCGACCCGAACCGTTCAATCATCCCTAGTCATTAAATTTAGGCTATTTTCAGAGCTAATAGGCAATAAACAAATATATGGGGAGAGGGTCTTTTCACGTGGCTTCAAGGGAAAGATTGACCATACACAACGCATTTAAATAGTTTGCTTGAGGGAAGGTTGAAAGCTGCATATTTTTTTATGGAATGGTACACATTTTTGCGGACAGTCTTAAGCGGCAGCATACATTGGTAACGCATATTTGCTTGTGGAATATATTTTTTCTTTTACAGTTAGCTTGGCCTACATACAGCAGCAAAAGCTCAATCTAACTCAGTTAGAAAATAAGGCTTTTTTTTAGCTGGCTTAAGCAGTGATGCCTGATTTTTTCATCAAATGATAATAGACCCTCTTTGACTGGCAAAAATAAATTTGCCAGTAATTCACTGTGGCTGTCCCTGTATTCACTGATGTAAAACTGTCCTGCTGCTGACCAATTCTGTTAAGCTCTCGTTAAGAATTTAGAGACCACAGATGATACAGCAGTGTAAAACTGGCCAGCAGGAGGACATTTGTAATGAGGGAAATTTAGCAGAAATGTACTAGAGGAATAGAGTACAGGCAGATGTTTTATTACATGAATTAATGAATTAAGAGACTACAGAGGAGACAGCAGTGTAAAATTGGCCAGCAGATGCACAATTGTAAATACCTGTAGCAAGGCTAAGCCCAAATTTAAAAATCACAGGCTGGGGTTTTACTCTAAGAATTATGATACTGCAGAGGATACAGCTTAGTGAAATTACTCAGTAACAGGACTGTTTTATTCAGGGATAATAGACCAAAATGTACAATCAGTAATAATTATAGGATTGCCAGTCCTAGGGACAACTAATCACATCCACACTATTCAAGCCAAGTACAGATTCCAAAAGGAGATACCCAATTGGGGCAGCAGGTCTTTAAAGGATATGAGCTTGTCTTAAAATGAATCATCTTTATTATACATAAAAGTTAAAAACCCATACAGGGGTTGTCATAACCATATTGCTTTGAAAAGAAACATGAATATAATAAACAGGCAAGCAGCTACATCAGCAGCTAAACATAGATCCATATATTGAGTTTACAAACGGTAATTTGTACAACTCGTTTTCATAGCACATTAGATTCCAACTCCTTTTTGCAGTGCCCTTCTGCTTCTTAAGGGAACTTCTATATGTGTCTAAAAATTGTAAATTTTCAATAAGAGTGTTAATTTACAATTCAAAATTTCAACAAATTACCAATATTGGTAATGATGACATACTCACCAACTCCATCAGTACAGCACATATTCGAACATGACAGTTCAGAAGAAAGGAGGATGTAGATGGTGGGTCATCTGACCCCTGGCAGACCACCAAGAGACAGTTAGATGGACACTGGACCACCTAAGGGGGATCGCAGACGAGGCCACAGCCTCATTGCCCATGACAGCTGAAACATTAATCCCTGGAACCCTGGAATTAAAAACTGTTCAAAATGGGTCATATGACCTACCCTACCCCCACTACAGATGCTTCCCTGTTTATACCTAGTGCATGGTGCCAAAATCTATTTTAAAACTCACCCATGGACCCCATTAACATCAGCTACAACCAACTCCTATCTATCCATATAGGAACCAAAGTAACACCTCACTGCAGCCCTCCTATTCACCCCAGTGGACCAACCCCCCCCCCCCCCCCCATAAACAAACTGCATAAGCCCACCCAAACAGTGCACGCCCTCCACATCCTGAAACTAATCCCCATAGACAATCACTGTTGTACAGTAAATCCCCTCATGATAGCTCATGTACCATCTCCGCGCATTCCCTCCCACAACCTAAACATAACTCTCAAAGGCCTTACTCTAATAGCATCTGTCAGAGGTATCACATAGCATCAGCAATATATAAATCCAGGTAGAAAAAAAAGTAACCTTTAACGTTCACAACAATTGGGTAACGGATCTGCTGCTGGAGGGAAGCTCAGCCACAGCCTCCGCCACTCCCTGTCACGTACCTGGTCCAAGGCCGATATGCCGAGAGGGCTCCCCTTGTGGCTAAGTGCGGCACACCCCTGAAGGTGCTACAGGAGGTGTAGCACCCAAAGTAGCACAGGTTGTCAGCAGGGTACAGGAGAACTGGTGGACGCCTGGAGGGTGCTGAAGGAGAGAGGACACACAGCAAGGCAAACGTCTCTTGAGAACTGTCGAGGAACTTGGCAACCTTGTTCACGACTGGAGGCAGAGGTAAGTCCAGCCTGGGGGTCAAACACAGGTGGTCAGTCCAAGAATAAGGCAGAAGGCAATAGCAAAGTCCGTAATGGAAACGGGGGTCATAAACAGGAAGACTGATAAGTAGAGGAGACCTTGAGGCAAGCTGGGGTCGTACACAGGTAGACTGGTAGATTGTGCAGAGGAGTCCTTGAGGGTCATACATGGGTAATCAAACAGGAGCCAGAAGGTGAAGCAAGGCAGAGGGTCAATACCAGGAGGAGATCAAACGGAGTCAGAAACAAGCCGGGTCACAACAGGAAGTCCAGGGAGGAATACAGGAGCACAGGACCACAGGGGAACTGACAACAATCCAGCAATTAATTGGATCCTACCACAATCTTTTATAGGCCAACAAGTGGCCGCATCTGCTGTCACGCATTGCGTACGCGTGTTTGCCGTTTCACGCCTTCGTGCCGTTGCGCATGCATGTTCGCCTTTCCTGTGCCATGGCATACAGAGATGCGCTGGATGCACCCATTAGTATTACTGGCAACATTGCACATTTCCCTGACATTTCCCTGACACCCCCCTTCTTAAATGTTCTAACCGGACATCACAGATCCGCATCTGGCAACTACATCACATCCAGGATAAACCTGCAGGATAGGCCTCGAGCCCATGGCAGTAGTGAACCCAAAGCTCATCCTAATCTCTTGGTGATGAGACATTATGTCCTTTACATTAAATAGCACACCATAAAAAAATTCAAAAATCAAAAAACAAAAGGGACTTGCATTTATCTTAAAATGGCAATTTTGTGGAAGTAATTATTTCAAAGGTTTGGCAAAGCTAAGTTACAGCACCATTTATCAAACACATTTTAACTGATATTTGTGACAGATTTGGCCCTGGAGAGCAATATTTTATTTCATAAAAAGAAATTTCTCTCCATAAATCTCTTTTAGTCAGCTTCTAATGACCTGCCTTTAGGCTATAACAGATGGAACCAAATAAAGGGCTCTACTTTATTTCATAGCAGTTCTAAATATGGTATGGGTAAATAATGTTATCTTGACATTGTCATTTTGAAATACTCATTTTGTGAGTGGTGTCAGCTCCACCATGTAAAAGTGCTGTAATGGCCTATGTTGACAGGTTTTTGTGCATCAATTTTGTATGCCCAGACAATTATATGACAATGCAAAACCTGCTTGAAGCATGCCAAATGCAAGTCAGAAGGTGGTCAAATACACCTGTCAATGATTTCTGAATGAATAAACAAGTCCCTGGATTATAGAACATTTACTTCTCATGTTATGGAGATGAGGAGAGGGGAAGGTTTTCTGTAGTGCTAGCATACTTCCTGTATAGTGGTTAAGTATTGTCATCCTAGGACAGGAAGTGTGTTACTTGCTAGCAGGGTCACCAGGTGAAAATAAAGACAAATGTAGCACTGCCCCCTTGGGGGTTTCTGGGTAATGGGTGTTCTTCAGCACTACTGTGACCCTGTAAACCGTCCAGCCCACCTGACATTCTAGGTTCAGACATTGTGTGTACACCTTTAAGAATTACACCGACACAGTATCAATGAGTTTTGACTTTTACTCAGTGAGTAAGCAAGTGAAATTATGTCATTCAGCTGAATCCCTGCTTAAACCATCAGGGTTCAGCGAGACTGATACAGAAACAACAGAAAACAGTACGTTATAATATTAAGGAACAGTAGTGAAACAAGGTTCTATCTTCTAAGCGTGTATAGCTACTTCCTAGAATGATGCAGCAATATCAGATTAATGGAAAACTTTAAGCTTAAAGAAGAATTTTAGGCTAATTTATGCTATCAGTATACTGCTCAGCAGTATAATCATAACTATGTGTATCAATGTCCCTCCTTTCGCAAGGCCTTGCTATGTTCTTCACCGGCAGTTGGAGCTCTTAAACAGTTTCCACTGTGGTTTAGTATAGCAAAGAGGATCAAAGGTTAAATTGTAAGCCTAAGAGAATTGATGTTTGTTGTAATGTCTGCAGTCAATGTAATGATGAGATGTTATACTTGCAGTCTGAACCAGGCGAGGACACCCTCTCTCACTCTGAGATGTTCGTCCGTGAGGGCCCTACAGGATAGGCGATGCAATCTCCCATGCTTCGGTGTCTGGGAACACCACAGGATGTCCGACTGATCTCCCCTCTGTCTCCTTCAGCAACACTGTGAAAGCATCCAGAGTACACAGCATCAACAGTATAGCGACCATCCCCTTCGCTAAGCGGGTCAGGCCTCATGCACTAGGCTGCAGCTGCCGTCAGTCACACACTCGATAAGCTGATCTGCACTTAATGGGTCCCGGGAGCAAGAGAGTTTTCAAGCTGTAGAGCAGATAGTTTTATATCTTCTCCCATAAAGCTCCGCACCCCTTCAGCCATCTGGGAAGATAGTTTCCTTGGTTATCCAAACAATGACCAGCTCTCTGCCAGAAACTACATCTCCCACAATCCCAATCTTCCACTTCCTGACAGAGGATGATTCCATTGAAATTAACATTAAAGGGGCACAGGAACAGTTTAAATAACAATGATGAATCTGTGTATTTATAATAGTGGTCCGATCCTATCACACACACATAAAAACAAAACAAGGCAGAAAAAATAATGCAGCCATCACATTTGGGGTTTATATACTGTATACCTGTGTGACTCTGTGAAGAGTGGTCTGTTGTAGAACCCTTTTCATAGAGCAGTGCAGGCATGACTGATGAGCACTCAGGAGGTGATACTGCTACTTCCTGAATACTTGTTTTCCTTTTGGCAGCTGAATGGGCTATTTGAATGTGCTCGGTGGCAGTACTGCCCACGATTGTGACAGAGGGGATCATTTTTGCCACAAGGCATCTCATCTGCTGGCTGTCTCTTTTGGGGTTTTGCAGCCTACCCCTGATGACGTTTTGCGGTGCATGCATGGTGCAGTGGGGATTGCTCAATTCATGTGCAGTACAGTGGAAAAAGGCCCAAATGGGACATGTGATGTTGGCATTCCAAGAGGAGGGGGAGGTGACATCATTGACGTCTAGGCCACACAAAAGACATTTAACCGCCCCCCAATATTTTGTATTGGGTGATTAGAGAAAAGAGGAGGAAGATGATCGCAAGCAATCAAAGAAGGCAACGGTCCACTTTAAAGACTAGTAATAAGCTCAACTTATTACATTTTTATACTTGAGTTTAGTTACAATTCAAATGATCTGTGATAAACTGGAATCAGATTGGCTACTATGGTTCACTGCATTTTGCATATCCTCATTACTCTGTGTCTGAAATATAGATTTTGCTGAAGAATTTTAAAAGCACTTTAATTATATAGCAGAGTTGCACCTGAAGTACCTTCATTTATAAAGGTTTGATTGCATGCCACCTCATGGTTTGTAGGTCTCACACTGATTATTTTAGACCCTTATAATGTCCCTGAAGACTGATAATAACTTGTGTTTAGATGGTCCATTTCCTCGTTCTCCTGCTCCCAGGCCCTTGGTAGAGTGGTGAGCTGTCATTCATGGATGCAAGTTAAAAATAAGACCTAGAGCAGGCAGTTAATGTCATTACTCATCCTGACTGCAGTAATTAACACTACAAATTAGCCAATTAAAGCACAGAACACTTTCCAGAGGGAAGCAGTGACCTTGATGCCCCTCTGGACAGTGATTAATGCTGTGTTTATTCAAGAGGGTTGATTTAACCTCTTCGAGGAGGAAGCAGCTCATATGAATACAGAGTCATGCAGTGATCAGAAGTCACAGATTGAAAGGCACAGATGGTTATAAAATCTATGACCATCCTTCAGCCATGGAGCACACCAGGCCAGGAAAAGAACAGTTGCTAGAGATGGGGGATACTATAACTAGATTTGAATGTATAAAACATGTTGACTGCAAGAAAAGAAAAAAAAAAAACACATATTGCAAGGAGGTATTTTCATTTTATTTATTTTCTCAAATCACAGTGGCTTAGTGGTAAGCACTTTTGCCTGGCAGGACTAGGCTTGTCGGTTAAGATCCCAACCACAACATGGAATTTTCATGTTCTTGCTGTACTTGAGTGGGTTTCCTCTGGGTGCCCCAGTTTACTCCCACATTCCAAAAACACGCTGATAGGTTAATTGGCTCCTGTCTAAATTGGCCCTAGTATATGTATGCATGAATGTGAGTTAGGAACCTTAGATTGTAAGCTCTTTTAGGGCAGGGACTGATGTGAATGTACAATGTATGTAAAGTGATGTGTAAATTGTTGTTGCTATATAGTATAATACAAAAAACAATAATGATAGAAACCAAAATAATGTGCTGTGCTAGAGATAAGTATACTGAACAAAATTATAAATGCAACACTTTTATTTTTGCCCCCATTTTTCATGAGCTGAACTCAAAGATATAATACTTTTTCTATGTACACAAAAGGCCTATTTCTCTCAAATATTGTTCAGAAATCTGTCTAAATCTGTGTTAGTGAGCACTTCTTTGCCAAGATAATCCATCCACCTCACAGGTGTGGCATATCAAGATGCTGATTAGACAGCATGATTATTGCACAGGTGTGCCTTAGGCTGGCCACAATAAAAGGGCACTCTAAAATGTTCAGTTTTATCACACAGCACAATGCCACAGATGTCACAAGTTTTGAGGGAGCATGCAATTGGCATGCTGACTGCAGGAATGTCCACCAGAGCTGTTGCCCGTGAATTTAATGTTCATTTCTCTACCATAAGCCGTCTCCAAAGGCGTTTCAGAGAATTTGGCAGTACATCCAACCGGCCTCACAACCGCAGACCACCTGTAACCACACCAGCCCAGGACCTCCACATCCAACATCTTCACTTCCAAGATCATCTGAGACCAGCCACCCGGACAGCTGCTGCAACAATCGGTTTGCAAAACCAAAGAATTTCTGCAAAAACTGTCAGAAACTGTCTCAGGGAAGCTCTTCTGCATGCTCGTTGTCCTCATCGTGGTCTTGACCTGACTGCAGTTCGTCATCGTAACCGACTTGAGTGGGCAAATGCTCACATTCGATGCCGTCTGGCACTTTGGAGAGGTGTTCTCTTAACGGATGGCTGTCTCTTTCGGGGTTTTCTTAGATCTTTGAGTTCAGCTCATGAAAAATGGGGGCAAAACAAGTTTTGTGTTTATAATTTTGTTCAGTATAATAAAAATACTATAAACTTACTCTCAGAAGTCACAATTATTGTCAGAGATGTGTGTTTCACTAATTTGTATCTATTTTTACAATGTTCACACAGCATGCCACTGTTGTTTGTTAGTGGGTCTGATCCTAAGATTTTTGCCACCAGACAATCAGCAGAAAGCTTCTCCTTTAAATTAGACTGAAATAGCCTGTTCATTCTGAGTTCATCTGTTGTCTAGATCAAGTCATCAAAACACAGCAATAAAACATTACAAAAACAAATATATATTTATTTTTTTATACAGGTCCACATTATTGAAACATTATATTCACAGCCTCTTAAAATTAAAATGTACAGTATGTAAACCCTAATGATGAAATTCCATTATTTTCTTCACTTTCTGTTAAATATATTATTAAAACAGATCTGTTTGATAAGTTTAAAAACTTGTACCTGTCAGAATTTCAGAACTGTTCTGTGTCCTGTTGTGTTAAAGCTGAAACTTTATTTTCACTAGAATTTTATGGAATGCTCAATCCCAGCATAGATCATCAGCATAGACAGAGAAACCTGCAGTATATAGCTAAATTCAGTAAGATACACATAAACTAAAATTGGGGGTGTGATACATTTACATGCACAAGGCATCTGTTGTTTTGGGAAAAGCTGGAGTCCTTCTTTAATTCAAGGAATCTAATCAGCCCTCCCATTTCCTATTTTGGACTACAAAACAATTATTTTCTATGTTGTAGAGATGAGGGGATGCTGAGGAAATCTGTAATTTAGGAAAAGACAGCTTGACAGGGCTGACACCATTTCTGTTGCACAACATACAGTTTAAAGAAAGGTTAGGAAATAAATATACAGTAATAGCTTGGTTTGTGAGCATAATTAATTCCAGCAGCATGCTTGTAATCCGAAGCACTTGTATATCAAAGCAAATTTTCCCATAAGAAATAATAGAAACTCAGATAATTCTTCCACAACCATTCATTGGTATAAATAAAGATATGCTGCTTTCCTATCTAAAATACAGTACTGTACAGTATAAGCATGCCATCCCCTCTGTTAAATAACATTATGTGGCCCTGTGCCTGTACTGTGTATAAAAGATGCTGATTTCTACTGTATTAGAGCATCTCCCGGCGCTCACGTGACTCCTCGACTCTCTGCTTCTCTCCTGCCCGAATTACGTCAGCGGGAATGCTCAGCCCCACCCGCCAGGGAGAGCAGAGAGACAAGGAGTCCCATGAGCGACGGGAGACGCTCTGATACAGTAGAAATCAGCATCTTTTATATACAGTAGAGGCACAGGGACACATTCTGTTATGTAACAGAGGGGATGGCATGCTTATACTGTACTAAACCACTTTAGCATTGCTAAACCACTTTAACATTGTGAATCGAATACTGCTCGTATATCAAGACAGCGCTCACATATCAGGGCAATATTTAAAAATAAAATGTTGCTTGTCTTTCAAAACGCTCGTAAGCCAAGTTAGTCGCAAACCAAGGCATTACTGTACTTTGTATAATTAAGGCAAATATGGATGTATAAGACACAGTTCAAACAGTACCAGTATTAAGAGACAAGCTAGTTCCCCATCTCATATCTAATTTGGTTAAGCCAGTTTAAAGTAAATTATTCCTGGGATTAATATGAAGGCTGCCATTCTGACTTGCTTCTGGAAATAGTAATTTGCTTACTGCAATACAGACTCATTGTCTTCAATACTTTTTGAGTATCTGACTATTTGTTCTAGCTTAGTGACAAAGTTTTAAAGCACAACATTTAGGAAAAAAGACAATAAATTAGCATTGTCAAAATGAGAAGTCAGTAATGGCAGCCTCTAGGTTTCTTTCAGAAAAAGTTCCATTTAACCATTTCAGCCCCAGAAGGTTTCTCCCCCTTAATGACCAGGCCATTTTTTGCGATACGGCACTGCGTTACTTTAACTGACAATTGTGCGGTCATGCAATGCTATACCCAAATAAAATGAATGTTCTTTTTTTTCCACAAATAGAGCTTTCTTTTGGTGGTCTTTGATCACCTTTGTGGTTTTTATTTTTTGTGCTTCAAACTATTTTGAAAAAAAAAAAACAATATTTTTTTACTTTCTGCTATAAAACACATCCAATAAAAAATGTAAATAATCAAATTTCTTCATCAATTTAAGCCAATATGTATTCTTCTACATATTTTTGGTATAAAAATCCCAATAAGCGTATATTGGTCGGTTTGCGCAAAAGTTATCGCGTCTACAAACTATGTGATATTCTTATGTCATTTTTTATTTTTTTATTTTTTTTTTTACTAGTAATAGCGGTGATCAGCAATTTTTACCAGGACTGCGACATTGTGGTGGACAAATCGGACACCTAACTGACACTTTAGACACTTTTTTGGGGACCAGTGACATTATTACAGTGATCAGTGTTAAAAATATGCACTGTTACTGTACTAATAACACTGTCTGGGAAGGGGTTAACATCGGGGGCAATCAAAGGGTTAAATGTGTCCCTAGGTGGAGCTTGCTAACTGTGGGGTGGGGGGGGGGTTGCTCTGACTGGGGGAAGACAGAGATTAGTGTTCCTATCTTCTCCTCTGTTAGAATGGCAATCTGCATTGTTTACATACTATAGGCAGACTGCAATTCCGTCTCACTCGGGAACGATCGTGGGTGGCCGGCAGACATCAGGTCCCCAGAACCCACTGACTGGCTCCCCCTTTGTCCAATCAACGTGTGATTGCGCCTCCGGCGGCACGCCCGTGCCACCTAGTGGCTATTGCACAAAATGACGTACAGGTACGTGATTTTGCGCAATAGAGCCACTTTGTTGCAGTAAATGTATGTTAGGAATTCGGCAAGTAGTTAATAGATGAGGACGTTCAAAAAATTGGAAAACTGTGTGTGATGGTTTGATAGGTTTGCAACCCACGTGAAAGGGCAAATACTTGCAGCAGCTGGGGAACAGCTCAGCAGCAACTTTTCAATGAGTGAATAACCAGGAAAAGTAAGTATTGGCTTTAGATATACAGTAGCTTGTCTCTCAATGCACTTTGGTTCCACCTGTCAGCCATTATAGAATATAGTAGAGACTTAACAGCTGGTAGGAGAATGCACAGAGTGCAGTGGAGGATGAGGTAACCCATGCATTCCCATAGCATTTTCACGTGTAGCTCTGCAAGAGAGATTGCACATGGCACCACTCAATAGGTATTTACCATCTTCTTTTTAGGATGTTTCGATCTCAAATTGTTCATACAATCGATAGGGTCACTTTACAAAATGTCTGGAGGTATGCTTTAAAGCTGAAGAAATTATAGTATGATGAGGCAAACAGGGAACTTCCTCTGGAGTCATTAAGGCTTAGCAGCAGTGAGGACATATTAAAATCTCTGACATTTATCAATAGAAAAAAACAGTGCTAAACGGAATTAACCTTTAAATATTGAGTACATTTTGTACCAGTGAAACATTAGTTACTAGTAATAAGAACAAAAGCATATTACATATTTTAATTAGTCCTTTGATCTCAGTGACGCAAAAAGAAAGCATTACCATTTCTAAATATTATGCGCTTACGGTAGTTTAACAAGACCGAAAACCCATTAACACCACTGATAATAACTATTAATAACTCCTGCATGTAATGCTAAATGATAACGTCATATTATGGTCAATTACATATGCTCCTGGAGTTTCTCTGAATCACTTTGGCATACAATTACATTTTTTTAAAATAACAGTTAAAATTGTTTATGCAGAACCAAAGTGCAACATGGATCTAAACTTCGGTGCTATCAAGGTCAATCTAGGTAGCAGAGCATAAATTATCTTTAATAGGCTAGAGTCACTAGAATCACTAATATAGCAAGAAGACATGGGCATTCATACTTCCATACATAAATAGATCACATATACCATGCTGTAATGAACTGATCAACCAACCCACCTCCAACCCAGTGAGAAACAGCAAGGCAAACATTTTGGTAAGCCAATAATTCTTCAAACAGGGACATACGGTAATGATCAAAATACATAAAATTAAAAAATAAAAGGGTTAACAATTTACATTAGCTTACATTGTCCCCCCAATCCAAGCTCAACAGAAAACAGAATATTATTTTATTTACCCTAATTAACAATCTACACTGGCAAATGTCAACTCATGAGTAAAGATGTGTCCACTTTATGGTTCTTCTTATATGGCCAGCCCTTTTTCACTTTGCTTGGATAGGTTCAAGTGCAGCCACAGTTCTTTTAAAGTAGAACGTAAGGCAAGATGTTTTTTTCATTTTGGATAGAGTGAAGAGTTAGAGTTATAACCCCTGTCAGATTTTTTTTTTGCCATCTGTGTCCCATTGTGGAGATCTCCCTTCACGTCCTGTCCCATAAACAAACAGGAAGTGAGAGAAAATCCCTGCATTAGAGGGAATTCCTTGGGTACCCCCAGGTCACCAGAACAAGTGTCCCCATTGGAAGATTTCCCCCCTATTACTTTTCTGGGGACAACTCAAAATGTGGGATTTTCTTTTACTCTCACTTTCAATGATAATGGTAAACAGGACAACTAGATAGGACGAATCTCCTTAACCGGACAGCAATAAAAACTAGCAAGTGTTCTATAGTTTTTCTACTTCATTAAAAAAAAACTGCCCTTAGTTATACTTTACTTTAGTTATATTGAAATGCTCTCACATCAAAAGAGACCCTGATGCTGAGTCTCCAGTCTATGTTAAACATTGTGCATATTTGATAAAGCAATCGCTAAAGTGCAGCCAATAAGGATTTCCCTTTATCTGGCCCTGCAATAGAAGAGCGAAAATAGTTTTGAATATGCAAGTTTAGTGAAAGTAATTTTCTTTCAACTGGCCATACATAGGCAGGTCAGTTACAGTATATTGCAGTATCTTTAAAGCACTTATTCTTAAAATGATCTCCACAAAAAAAGTATTGGCAAACAAATTTGGTAGCTCTACTCACAAAAACACTGTGAATGTTTACCTAATTTTCAGAATGACTTTTTCAACAGTTACCTCTCCTAAGTATCTGAAGGTGAAAAACCTTCTGTGTGCAGCAGCCCCCCCCCCCCCCTATACTTTTCTGAGCCCCATCACGATCCAGCAATGTGCACGAGAGCTTCAGCTCTCTGGGGACTCTCCTTCCTCATTGACTGATACAGCAATGGGAGCAAATGGCTCCCACTGATGTCAATGACAGCTAGTGAGTTAATGAGAAGAGAGGGGGCAGAGCCTACCCGTGGCTCCATGTCTGAAAGTACCAGAAAAGCACTGGCTCGGGAGTGAGCCTGCTTGGGTTCGCTTGCTGTTTGCTCTGGGGGGGTCCAGGAGCATCTACAGGGAACCCGAGAAGAGCAGAATCAGGGCTGCTCTGTGAAAAAGCACTGCACAGAGCACGTATGTATAACATGTTTGTTCTTTTGTTTTTTTTTTTGTTTTTTTAAACTTGCCTTTACTATCACTTTGAGCTGTACTTCTGGTCTGCTGTGTCTATTCACAGAAGGCTGTGTATTACATACAGCTGTTACCTCTACTGAGATACACCTCAGGTGAGGTAAATATTGTATGCACACCTACTATTAAAAAATATATGACTGGAGTCCTGTTTTACTTTGAAAATGTCAGTGTCAGCAACAGGTGTGACCAGAAATGTGTGGACTGACACAGAGAACATTAGACATAATTAAGGTGTAAAGAATATAATTTATTTAAAAATAAGTGAATAACACAAATGTAAACGCACCTCCAGAAAACTATAACTGTGTAAATCCAATCAGATACCCAAACAATAGTGACACACAGCAAACAACTGCTCAAACCAAATATATACAAAACAGGATAAATGAATAGTAATAGTAACAGAGCCGGGGTCATACACGGGAGATCAAGCAGAGGGAGCTGGGAGCAAGACAGAACAGAGAGAGGGTTGCAGGAGACGGAGTAAGCAAACAGGAAGGAAGGAATCAGGCTGCAGGGTCAGGATCAGAGTCCAGGATCAGGATACAGGGACACAGGCATGCAGGTCAGGCGCACATGGAGACAATACCAAGGCAGTGAGAAGAAGCATACACAGGGTTTAAATACAGTGGGTACGGAAAGTATTCAGACCCCCTTAAATTTTTCACTCTTTGTTATATTGCAGCCATTTGCTAAAATCATTTAAGTTCAGTCTTCTTCCTCATGAATGTACACATAGCACCCCATACTGACAGAAAAACACAGAATTGTTGACATTGTTGCAGATTTATTAACCACTTGCCGACCGCCGCACGACTATCTACGTCGGCGGTCAGCCCCTCACAGGCAAACTAACGTAGGGCTACGTTGCTTGCTTGTGAGGGTCTAGGGAGCGAGCGCGCGCCCCCCGGGGCGCGCTCCCGCTCCCGCGTGGTCACGGACCCCCCCGCGCGTGTGACCAGCGGACCCGATGTCCGCCGGTCACTCGGCGATCGGCGGGGGAGAGGGAGAATGTCAGGCAGCTTGTGTAAACAAACTGCCTGTCATTCTCCTCGCTGCAAAGACACTGATAAAACGGATCTGGTATGTAGATCCGTTGATCAGTGTCCTTACAGCTAGAGCCACAGCCAATCACAGTAGAAACCACGCCCCTAGGGACACACACAGCCCCTCCCTTCCAAATAAAGTTAACCCCTTCACTACCAGTGTATTTTTACAGTAACAGTGCATATGTATAGCACTGATTACTGTAGAAATGTCACTGGTAACCCCAAAAGTGTCAAAAATGTCAGTCAAGGGTCCGATCTGTCCGCCGCAATGTCGCAGTACCGCAAAAAAAAATCGCAGATCGCCGCCATTACGCGTTAAAAAAAAAAAACAACAAAAATGACAAAAATCTTTCCCTTTGTTAGTAAACGCGATAACTTTTGCGCAAACCAATCAAAATACGCTTTTTGCGATTTTTTTTACCAAACATAGGTAGCATAAAATAAATTGGCCGAAAATTTTTAAAAATTTTGATTTTTACATTTTTTTTTGGGGGAATTTCATATAAAAAAATGTGAAAAATATTGTTATTTTTGCAAAATTGACGCTCTTTTTTTGTTTATAGCGCGTGATCAAAAAATCGCACAGGTGATCAAATACCACCAAAAGAAAGCTCTGTTTGTGGGAAAAAAAGGACGTCAAATTCGTTTAGGTACAGCGTCGCACGACCGCGCAATTGTGCGTTAAATTCACGCAGTGCCGAATCGCAAAATACCCCCTGGTCGGAATGGGGGTAAAATCTTCCGGGGCTTAAGTGGTTAAAAAAGAAAAACTGAAATATCACATGGTCCTAAGTATTCAGACCCTTTGCTCAGTATTTAGTAGAAGCCCCCTTTTGATCTAATACAGCAAGGAGTCTTTTTGGGAAAGATGCAACAAGTCTTTCACACCTGGATTTGGGGATCCTCTGCCATTCCTCCTTGCAGATCCTCTCCAGTTCTGTCAGGTTGGATTGTAAACGTTGGTGGACAGCCATTTTTAGGTCTCTCCAGAGATGCTCAATTGGGTTTAAGTCAGGGCTCTGGCTGGGCCATTCAAGAACAGTCACGGTTGTTGTGAAGCCACTCCTTCGTTATTTTAGCTGTGTGCTTAGGGTCATTGTCTTGTTGGAAGGTAAACCTTCGGCCCAGTCTGAGGTCCAGAGCACTCTGGAGAAGGTTTTTGTCCAGGATATCCCTGTACTTGGCCGCATTCATCTTTCCCTCGATTGCAACCAGTCGTCCTGTCCCTGCAGCTGAAAAACACCCCCACAGCATGATGCTGCCACCACCATGCTTCACTGTTGGGACTGTATTGGACAGGTGATGAGCAGTGCCTGGTTTTCTCCACACATACCGCTTAGAATTAAGGCCAAAAAGTTCTATTTTGGTCTCATCAGAACAGAGAATATTATTTCTCACCATCTTGGAGTCCTTCAGGTGTTTTTTAGCAAACTCCATGCGGGCTTTCATGTGTCTTACACTGAGGAGAGGCTTCCGTCGGGCCACTCTGCCATAAAGCCCCGACTGGTGGAGGGCTGCAGTGATGGTTGACTTTCTACAACTTTCTCCCATCTCCTGACTGCATCTCTGGAGCTCAGCCACAGTGATCTTTGGGTTCTTCTTTACCTCTCTCACCAAGGCTCTTCTCCCCCGATAGCTCAGTTTGGCCGGACGGCCAGCTCTAGGAAGGGGTTCTGGTCGTCCCAAACATCTTCCATTTGAGGATTATGGAGGCCACTGTGCTCTTAGGAACCTTAAGTGCAGCAGAAATCTTTTTGTAACCTTGGCCAGATCTGTGCCTTGCCACAATTCTGTCTCTGAGCTCTTCAGGCAGTTCCTTTGACCTCATGATTCTCATTTGCTCTGACATGCATTGTGATCTGGAAGGTCTTATATAGACAGGTGTGTGGCTTTCCTAATCAAGTCCAATCAGTATAATCAAACACAGCTGGACTCAAATGAAGGTGTAGAACCATCTCAAGGATGATCAGAAGAAATGGAAAGCACCTGAGTTAAATATATGAGTGCCACAGCAAAGGGTCTGAATACTTAGGACCATGTGATATTTCAGTTTTTCTTTTTTAATAAATCTGCAACAATGTCAACAATTCTGTGTTTTTCTGTCAGTATGGGGTGCTATGTGTACATTCATGAGGAAGAAGAATGAACTTAAATGATTTTAGCAAATGGCTGCAATATAACAAAGAGTGAAAAATTTAAGGGGGTCTGAATACTTTCCGTACCCACTGTATACTTCCTGCAACCAGCATCAGGTGATGACTGATTGCATAAGATGTTCGCTTCTGACTACTGAGAGACACCCGCTGGTGGACACTGGAACTGCAGCTTATGGATCTGGGAGCTACAGTGCCACCAGCAGGTGAGCTCTTTCCTGACAGTACCCCCCCTCTAAGGAGCGGCCTCAGGACGCTCCAAAAAACCCTAGCTAAACCAGTCCATAAAAGACAGTCATTTGCTGCACAAATCCAGAGCAAAAGTTCCTTGTAGGCTGAAGAAGTGCCGGGTTCCAAGCGAGATGCCCCATTGCCAAGATCCAACAATAGGCAAAGTGTCCCACCGCCTGGGTCAGGTGACTGACTGGGTATCCCACCGCTGAGGTCAAGCAACTGGCTGGGTGTCCTGCTGGCCAGATCCTCTGACATGTACAGAATTTGATACTTCAAGTCCCTCAGAACAGCAGGTACCCCATTGCTGGGGTCCCACGAGTTGCCTGCAGACTTAGCCATGGGGTCATGTGACAATACCAGAACTCTGACACAGAAGTGTCTCGCCATAACCAAGTAGCTTGCCTGGTTTCCAGGACTTACTCTGCACTTCAAAAGCCACCTAGGTATCTCTGAGGCACTGGTTACCTGACCCGGGTCCCCTAGTGCACCCAAAGCTGGGGCAAGCGCATCCGGATCATGGAGAGGCACAGATAGTACCCCTCCATTCCCCAGGAGCTTACCATGACCAGGGCCATGAAGGCAAATGCAGCTACTAGTTACCATGGGCATGTCCGGACCACCAGGCTTTGGAGCCATAGGAACAACACTCTGCCAGAGGGACTCAACCGAGGCAACCGACAAACGAATCTCAGGCCAAACAGGTAACCCATATAAAGCATGCGAGGACTCAGAGCTTTCAAACCCATTAGCAGGTAAACACTTTGTTTTTGCATGACAGTCCAACCGAGCAGCTGGTATTGAGTCAGTAGAACCCGGCTGGGTGGTAAGTAGAAGAGAAGTAAGATCAGGCTGGTCAATGGTAAAAGGATCATCAGATGCATGCTGGACATCAAGCATGGGATCATCAGGCTGGACATCTGTCACTGGATCAGAGGCAGAAGAAGGCAGGTTGTCAGACAGCAGATCCCTAGGGGTAGACGTGTCATCGAGCAGCAGACCATCAGAGGCAGGCAGGTTGTTAGGGACAGGATGTCCAGAGACAGGCTGGGCATTGGGCACCTGCCCCTTTGGCTGGACAACAGGGACTGAAACTTCAAGCTGGGCAACAGGGACCGGAACTTCAAGCTGGGCAACAGGGACCGGAACTTCAAGCTGGGCAACAGGGACCGGAACTTCAAGCTGGGCAACAGGGACCGGAACTTCAAGCTGGGCAACAGGGACCGGAACTTCAAGCTGGGCAACAGGGACCGGAACTTCAAGCTGGGCAACAGGGACCGGAACTTCAAGCTGGGCAACAGGGACCAGAACTTCAAGCTGGGCAACAGGGACCAGAACTTCAAGCTGGGCAGCAGGGACCGGAACTTCAAGCTGGGCAGCAGGGACCAGAACTTCAAGCTGGGCAGCAGGGACCAGAACTTCAAGCTGGGCAGCAGGGACCAGAACTTCAAGCTGGGCAGCAGGGACCGGAACTTCAAGCTGGGCAACAGGGACCGGAACTTCAAGCTGGGCAACAGGGACCGGAACTTCAAGCTGGGCAACAGGGACCGGAACTTCAGGCTGGGCAAAAGGGACCGGAACTTCAGGCTGGGCAAAAGGGACCGGAACTTCAGGCTGGGCAAAAGGGACCGGAACTTCAGGCTGGGCAAAAGGGACCAGAACTTCAGGCTGGGCAAAAGGGACCAGAACTTCAGGCTGGACAAAAGGGACCAGAACTTCAGGCTGGAGCAGTTCGGCTGGCGTGGAAGTAGGCTGGAGCAGATCGGCTGGCGTGGAAGCAAGCTGGAGCAGATCAGCTGGCATGGAAGCAAGCTGGAGCAGATCGGCTGGCGTGGAAGCAGGCTGGAGCAGATCGGCTGGCGTGGAAGCAGGCTGGAGCAGATCGGCTGGCGTGGAAGCAGGCTGGAGCAGATCGGCTGGCGTGGAAGCAGGCTTGAGCAGATCGGCTGGCGTGGAAGCAAGCTGGAGCAGATCGGCTGGCGTGGATGCAGGCAGATCGGCTGGTGTGGATGCAGGCTGGAGCAGATCGTCTGGCGTGGATGCAGGCTGGAGCAGATCGGCTGGCGTGGATGCAGACTGGAGCAGATCGGCTGGCGTGGATGCAGACTGGAGCAGATCGGCTGGCGTGGAAGCAGGCAGATCCGCTGGCGTGGATGCAGGATGGAGCAGATCCGCTGGCGTGGATGCAGGCAGATCGGCTAGTGTGGAAGCAAGCTGAAGCAGATCGGCTGGCGTGGAAGCAGGCTGGGGTAGATCCGCTGGCGTGGAAGCAGGCATGGATGCAGGCTGGAGCAGATCCGCTGGTGTGGATGCACAATTGGATAGTGGCAAGATTTTGCAAGTTGGGAAAAACTTTTGTTTCTTTTTGGGTTTTGCCACTGAGGTTCTGCATGTGAAGACAGGGCTGTGAGTAGGGGGAGCAGCTGGTAGCAAAGAAAAGCTGGGGGATTTTGAAAAAGAGGGAGCAGTAACTAAGGAGGGTTTCTGAAGGATTGGTGCAGACAGTGGAGAAGAGGTAAGCTTCAAGGAGTTAAAGGCAGGGTAGGTGCAGCAAGTGGGAACAGGGTACTGACATATGGTTGGTAGAAGGGTAAACTGGGCTGCAACTGTGGTTGCTGTGGGTGATGGAGAGAGAGATGTTTGAGCAGGCAGGTGTCTAGCAGTAGGAAGGGGTTGTTGCAAACTGACTGAAGCTGAGTGCAATATATCTGACCATGCTTGTAATAACGGTTGAACAAGATTCAGTTTACACTCTGCCTGTCTGACAAGAGACTGCACTGCATTAATACACTCTACTAGCACCTGTTGGGAACATGCTGAATAGTGCTCAAAGAAATAAGAGGAGTCATCCTCCAATAACCATACCAGTGATTCTACCTGAGCCATACTAAAGGGGGGAGAAAAGTCATCACTTTCTTTAGGAATACTGGACAAAGCCAACTCTGCACAAACTTGAATCAATGGCTTAACATCATCAAACAGCATCCTGCCCTGATCAACTAGAGAATGAGCAAGACGAATGCATTCTAACAGCTGGTCCCTGGCCCACTCCTTTAATATCTGGCAGCAGTATTCCTTTTCCTCTGTCACCAGCAAAGAAAAGTAAATTACCTCCTCAAGATGCATCTTGCCACAAACAACAGAGCTAAGATGGCTTCTCTGTGCAGCCACTTCTGGTCAGGACTGGCCTTGGTATTCTGTCAGCAACAGGTGTGACCAGAAATGTGTGGACTGACACAGAGAACATTAGACATAATTAAGGTGTAAAGAATATAATTTATTTAAAAATAAGTGAATAACACAAATGTAAACGCACCTCCAGAAAACTATAACTGTGTAAATCCAATCAGATACCCAAACAATAGTGACACACAGCAAACAACTGCTCAAACCAAATATATACAAAACAGGATAAATGAATAGTAATAGTAACAGAGCCGGGGTCATACACGGGAGATCAAGCAGAGGGAGCTGGGAGCAAGACAGAACAGAGAGAGGGTTGCAGGAGATGGAGTAAGCAAACAGGAAGGAAGGAATCAGGCTGCAGGGTCAGGATCAGAGTCCAGGATCAGGATACAGGGACACAGGCATGCAGGTCAGGCGCACATGGAGACAATACCAAGGCAGTGAGAAGAAGCATACACAGGGTTTAAATATACTTCCTGCAACCAGCATCAGGTGATGACTGATTGCATAAGATGTTCGCTTCTGACTACTGAGAGACACCCGCTGGTGGACACTGGAACTGCAGCTTATGGATCTGGGAGCTACAGTGCCACCAGCAGGTGAGCTCTTTCCTGACAGTCAGCTTTATGTTGCAGTAAAGGTCTACCTTAAGTTTCTGCATTTTTAGTGCTTTCTAATAACAAGAGTCGCAAAAGCAACAGACCAAGTAAAGGTGGTCTGTGGCTGCCACCTACTACCTCTTATCCTTGTGCACATATTGCATGTACATGAATGTACTATAGTAGTGTATTGCGCTGAGTGGCTCTGCACATGTACACTTTCATTTTTTTTGCTCTTTGTTGAACTGCATTGAATGGGCTTCAGAACAGGTTGATTTTGCAGTCTTCCCCAGTTAGGCCCTACACCAGATTAAATGTTGCAGTATGCAGGAAAGCCAAAAGCTATGTGGTATGACCTAAAAAAACTCTTCTCAGACTAGCTCTATCACAGGTCTGTTCCCCCAAAGTTCATACTGGACATGGTGTCACAGCTCCTCCTCTTCACTCCATGCCCTATTAATGTTATGATTTATAATTCACAGCTGAAGAAAAGAGGAGTTACAACATCCAACTCAGTGTGAGTTTGTATGGAGAACTTTACCTGCAGTTAGTGCCCTGGGTGAGGAAATGTCCATGATTAGGAATGGGCCAAACACCCCCTGTTCCGTCCGCACCAGAACATGTGGAGCAGAGAAAAAGTTCTAGCGAACATGCCAATTCTATTAAAGTCTATGGGACAAAAACAAGAAAAGTCCTAATTTTAAAGGCTTATATGCCAAGGCTAAGTGATTGCGATAAAAAGTGTATGGGGGCCCAGATACTGCCCTGGGGGACATGTATCAATGCAAAAAATGTTTTTTAAAAAATAATTTTTAAAGGAGCAGTGATTTTAATGATGCTAAAGTGAAACAATAAAGGAAGAAAATGTCATTTAAACTTTCTCACGGCTGTAATGCCGACTCCTGGCAATACAGATAAAATAGAAATGTCCTCATTATACAAATCAGACTGCTACTTCATATCTTAAATAGTGATGGACGAACATCGCCGGAGCGGTTCGCCAAGGTCACCTGCAAATTTTCTCAAAAGTCTGCGAACCACGAGTTCGCAGCGGGCTCCGTTGACTTTAATGGGAGGCGAACTTTAAAAACCTTTAGGTCATATTTGCAGCCACAAAAGACTTACTAGCTGTGCACAAATAGTCCCAGCACATGGACAATGTCATAACAGAAGTATTGCAACTGGAAAAGTTGCCCTAAAAAAATGTTTTTATTTTTTTACAGCAAAATTTTTTTTATTTTTTTTTCATAAATCAGCCAGAACTGACAGCAGCCGGTGAATACATGTCAAATACATATAGGGTCCATTCACACATCTGTAAAATGGGTCCGCATCCATTCCACAATTTGGCAGAACGTTTACAGACCCATTGATTTTCAATTCCAGTCTGAAAAATTAGGCATTCACAGGATAAAGAAGTAAGTGTAGGCCATTCCAGGTCCCAAAAATTAGCCCACATGCGTTTACCTGACAGCTAAGAACGTTGTATTCTGTGGCTGAAGGTACATTAGCCATTCACAGAATACAGACGTAAGTGGCGGCCAGTATTGGCCCCAAAAATTAGCCCACATGGGTTTACCTGACAGCTAAGAACATTGTATTCTGTGGCTGGAGGTACATTAGGCATTCACAGGATACAGAAGTAAGTGTCGGCCAGTATAGGCCCCAAAAATTAGCCCACATGGGTTTACCTGACAGCAAAGAACGTAGTATTTGGTGGCTAGAGGTACATTAGGCATTCACAGGATACAGAAGTAAGTGTCGGCCAGTACAGACCCCAAAAAATAACCCACATGGGTTTACCTGGCAGCAAAGAACGTAGTATTTGGTGGCTGGAGGTAAATTAGGCATTCACAAGATACAGAAGTAAGTGTCGGCCAGTATTGGCCCCAAAAATTAGCCCACATGGGTTTACCTGACAGCTAAGAATGTTGTATTCTGTGGCTGAAGGTACATTAGGCATTCACAGGATAAATAAGTAAGTGTCGGCCATGAAAGGCCCCAAAAATTAGCCAACATGGGTTCACCTGACAGATAAGAATGTTGTATTCTGTGGCTGAAGGTACATTAGGTATTCACAGGATACAGAAGTAAGTGTTGGCCAGTATTGGCCCCAACAATTAGCCCACATGGGTTTACCTGACAGCCAAGAACGTAGTATTTGATGGCTGGAGGTACATTAGGCATTCACAGGATACAGAAGTAAGTGTCGGCCAAAATAGGCCCCAAAAATTAGACCAAATGGGTTTACCTGACAGCAAAGAACGTAGTATTTGGTGGCTGGAGGTACATTAGGCATTCACAGGATACAGAAGTAAGTGTCGGCCAGTATAGGCCCCAAAAATCTAGCCCACATGGGTTTACCTGACACCTAAGAACGTAGTATTTGGTGGCTGGAGGTACATTAGGCATTCACAGAAAAAATAATTGTCGGCCACGAAAGGCCCCAAAAATTTGGCATTCCATGGACATGAAATGCCTTTATGCCACTGTATTTAGCGAAGACAAGGACCAGGAATTGTTGTAAATGGATGGCGGTCTGGTGGATATTTGTGGCCTGTCATGAGGAATTTCAATGAAACATGGTCTACTGGTCACATGTGTTGAATTCCTCAGAGATCCATGCATCATTCATTTTTATAAATGTGAGGTAGTCTACACTGTCATGAGCTAGGCGAGTGTGCTTATCGGTCACGATCCCCCCTGCTGCGCTGAACGTCCTTTTGGACAGGACACTTTGGACAACCAACAGTTCCATTGCAAATTGTGCAAGCTCTGGCCAGAGGTCAAGCCTGCCCACCCAGTAGTCCAGGGATTCATCACTCCTCAGAGCGGCCATTAACCAGATGTAGTCGGAAATCTGTCGGTCTAGGCGTTTCCTGATGCTGGATCCGGAGTACAGCTGTCGATGGTTCGGCTGAAAGAAGGATCTCATATCTGAAGTGACCAAGACATCTTCAAACTGCTCTCTTCTTGCAGGCGCTGTTGGATTGCTACCCGCAACTGTCTCTCTGTGACTGGAAATTCCTCTGCCAGCACACGCAAAAGCAGAATGCAGCATTTCCCGCAGCAAGGCCTGGAAGTGCTGCATTCTGACCGTCCTCTGTGATTCAGGTAACATTTACGCAATTTTTTGTTTGTACCGGGGGTCTAAGTACGTTGCCACCCAGTACTGGTCCTTGGCCTTTATGCTTTTTATACGGGAGTCCCCCTTAAAACACTGGAGCATGAAGGCCCCAATTCCTACTAAACTGGAAGCGGTGTAGTGGCCTGCTTCCAGCTCATCATCCAGGATAATGTCCTCCTCGTTCTCCTCCCCCCATCCACGGATAACAACAGGGATCCCAGAAAGGTTTAAAGCATTCTCTTCTTGCTCCTCCTCATCCCCCCCCCCCGGCTCCATCTTCCTCTGACTCCTCTTCAGACTCCTGTTGTTGACTTGTCTCAGATGGAGTAGCACCCACTGGGAATTCATCTAACATTGCGACTTCCTCATCTTCCTGCTCCTGCTCCTCGACGGCTTTATCAATGACACGACGCAATGCACGCTCCAGGAAGAAGGCGTAAGGTACAATGTCACTGATGGCGCCCTGGCCATGACTGACCAGTTTGGTGATCTCATCGAATGGCTACAGAAGTCTGCATGCGTCCCGAATGAGCAGCCACTGGCGAGGTGAAAAAAACCCAAGCTCCCCAGAACCTGTCCTGCCGCAGAGTTCGTACAGGTAGTCGTTAACTGCACGTTTCTGCTGGAGCAGCCTATCAAGCATATGCAACGTTGAGTTCCATTGCGTCGGACAGTTACAAATAAGACGCTTGATGGGCAGGTTGTGTTGCCGCTGAATGTCAGCAAGGCGAGCCATGGCTGTGTAAGATCTTCTGAAATTTTTCTTTATGAGATTTTTCTGGCCTGCCGCAAAACGTCCTGGACCCCAGGGTATTTGGCAACTAATTGCTGCACGACCAAGTTCAGGACGTGTGCCATGCATGGCACGTGTGTTATTTTGCCCTGTTTCAGCGCGCTCAGCAGATTGGCATCGTAGTCGCACACCACTTTATCAACTGTCAAATTGAGCGGTGTCAGCCACTGATCTTCCTGTGAACGCAAAGTTGAAAGGAGTGCAGGACCAGTGTGGCTCTTGGCTTCCAGGCACAACAGACACAGCACGGCATGGCAACGTCTCACCTGGCATGTGGAATAGGTTCTGGGGATCTTGGGTAGCGCAGCGGAAGAGACGGTAGCAGCGGAAAAGGAGGAGTCAGCTGAGGAGGAGAGGGAGGATGGAGGAGGAGGAGGAGAAGAAGAAGAGGCAGGCCTGCATGCAATCCATGGCGGTACAACCAAATCTACATGGGTGCCACGGGTTACATGCTTGACGGCCGTCAAAAGGTTCACCCAGTGGGCAGTAAAAGTGATATACAGGTCCCTCTCAAAAAATTAGCATATTGTGATAAAGTTCATTATTTTCTGTAATGTACTGATAAACATTAGACTTTCATATATTTTAGATTCATTACACACAACTCAAGTAGTGCAAGCCTTTTATTGTTTTAATATTGATGATTTTGGCATACAGCTTATGAAAACCCCAAATTCCTATCTCAAAAAAGTAGCATATTTCATCCGACCAATAAAAGAAAAGTGTTTTTAATACAAAAAAAGTCAACCTTCAAAAAATTATGTTCAGTTATGCACTCAATACTTGGTCGGGAATCCTTTTGCAGAAATGACTGCTTCAATGCGGCGTGGCATGGAGGCAATCAGCCTGTGGCACTGCTGAGGTGTTATGGAGGCCCAGGATGCTTCGATAGCGGCCTTGAGCTCATCCAGAGTGTTGGGTCTTGCGTCTCTCAACTTTCTCTTCACAACATCCCACAGATTCTCTATGGGGTTCAGGTTAGGAGAGTTGGCAGGCCAATTGAGCACAGTAATACCATGGTCAGTAAACCATTTACCAGTGGTTTTGGCACTGTGAGCAGGTGCCAGGTCGTGCTGAAAAATGAAATCTTCATCTCCATAAAGCTTTTCAGCAGATGGAAGCAGGAAGTGCTCCAAAATCTCCTGTTAGCTAGCTGCATTGACCCTGCCCTTGATAAAACACAGTGGACCAACACCAGCAGCTGACATGGCACCCCAGACCATCACTGACTTTGGGTACTTGACACTGGACTTCAGGCATTTTGGCATTTCCCTCTCCCCAGTCTTCCTCAGGGTCCGGTCACCTCTTCTCGTTGTGCAGCGTTTTCTGCCACACTTTTTCCTTCCCACAGACTTCCCACTGAGGTGCCTTGGGAACAGCCTATTCATTCAGAAATTTCTTTCTGTGTCTTACCCTCTTGCTTGAGGGTGTCAATGATGGCCTTCTGGACAGCGGTCAGGTCGGCAGTCTTACCCATGATTGCGGTTTTGAGTAATGAACCAGGCTGGGAGTTTTTAAAAGCCTCAGGAATCTTTTGCAGGTGTTTAGAGTTAATTAGTTGATTCAGATGATTAGGTTAATAGCTCGTTTAGAGAACCTTTTCATGATATGCTAATTTTTTAAGATAGGAAATTTGGGTTTTCATGAGCTGTATGCCAAAATCATCAATATTAAAACAATAAAAGGCTTGCACTACTTCAGTTGTGTGTAATGAATCTAAAATATATGAAAGTCTAATGTTTATCAGTACATTACAGAAAATAATGAACTTTATCACAATATGCTAATTTTTTGAGATGGACCTGTACCTTATGTATCTTGGCACCAACACTGTGTGTCAGAGATATATTCACTTGCCGCTGAACATGGCCATACAGTTCTGGAATGCCCTTCTGCGAGAAATATTTCCTGCCTGGGACCTTCTATTGTGGTGTTCCAATGGCCACAAATTTACGAAAGGCCTCCGAGTCCACCAGTTGATATGGCAGTAGTTGGCGGGCTACCAGTTCCGACAAAGCCAGCAGTCAAACGTTGGGCAACAGGGTTATCCGGCGTCATCATTTTTTTCCGCTTCAACATTTGGGCCACAGAAGCCTGCCTTTTTCCAGAATAACGTGACAACGGCATGATGGAAGGTGGAGTGGAGGACAATTGTGAGGAGAGAGGAGAAGGAGAAGAGGCTGGATGGTGAGAGCCTGGAGTGTGACTTTGTGGGTTTTGATGGTGTTGCTCCCACTGGACTCGGTGATGGGAGTTCAGGTGCCTTCTTAAGGCGGTTGTCCCTAGGTGAGTGTTGGGCTTACCGTGACTTATGCGTTGACTGCAAAGGCTGCAGATGGCAAAACTGTTGTCAGCAACGGACACATTGAAAAAAGCCATGCGCCGGCATCCTGGGAGCGCCAGATGTCACTGTACATTGTTGATGGCTCGCTCTTGATACATTTGCAGTCTGCTTTGTACCTCTTGTGCAATGCAAGTTCTATAAATCAAAATTTCCGCGCTAATGGGTAAAAGAGAAAATTGTAGGAATGGCTGCTGCCTACCTCAAAATATAGTGTAAACTATACTCATAGGTAAGGTGAATGGGGAGGTAATTTGGCGCTGCCAGATGTAATCACACAATAAGTAAAGGGAAATAAATAGGGTGTAGTATGTCGTATAAATATAATGAAGCAATATTTAAAAACTAGTATTGGTGCAATGCATGAATGCCCAATAATAAATATTAATAAATAAATAAAAATTATGGATTAATATAGTGAATAGGTGCAAATGTAGTGGCAATGATCTTATAAATAAATAAATAAGGGTATCATATACAGTAAATATAATAAAACAATATTCCGAAAGCCAGTATATGGTACAATGCACAAATGAACAATAATAAATATTAATAATAAATAATTATGCAGTAATGAATAAGTGCAAATTTGTGACAGTGACCTTATAGGTATAGGTAACTCCTAATATGGAAAATGTGACCAAAAAGGTAAATAAACCAGTTGGTAAACAAATAGAAAAAATAGTGAACAAGAATGCACGTGAAAACTAGCCAATATGCTAGATGTGACCAATTACAGTGATCTCAGGAGGGGTAATATATAAATAAATAAGTGAAAAAAGGTGAATAAGTAAAATTGAGATATTGGGCTGTATGTTCTAAAACTTCAATACAGATTGGTAAAAAATGTTTCAAATATAAAAAGACATCCTATAAAAAGTCCATAAATAAGTGAATAAAATCCAAGGAGAATGGAGAAAAGAGGGTCATGAGGTGATCCGAAGAACGTGGGTGCTGCGTGAGGAAATCAGTGCTCCCCTCTTATCACTTCCCGCACTCACCAGAGGGCGACACCCCTACAGGGGTAACCAGTTTTTCAAGTATTTCGGATGAGCCCCTCAATCAGCTGACCGGATCGCGTACTCCACTCTCATCTGATTAAACAGGTTTGCACTCTCCCATAGAAATATATTATGGACGATAGATCCTCATGTACATAGCATATCCATCAAGTTAATGCAGATTCCAGGCAATACAAGGAAGAAAAGACTCCATATAGCGAAGTACTGTATAAAACTTTTTAAGTTTATTAGGTAAAATTACAAAGTACTCACATGTAAAACAATGTACCGTGCACGCAGGTAATAGGGACCGCAACCTCCTCACGTAGTGGTAACTTCCGGGACGCTGTGCGTTCCAGCGACCGGATCTGCGACTCACTCAAGCGGAACTGACGTGGTTACGCTCTGCGCGTTTCGTCATCAACTGATGTCATCAGGAGCAGCGTAAGGTCACCTTAGGTCCTCTTCTTAATATACTAGTGGATTACTTGGCAACCGGAATTAGGCTTGCATAGCAAAAGGCTAGCGGCCAATAGGAAATTATTATGATCGAAGGTCATTTGTTGCTAGGCAGATTATTAGTATGCAAATTTTGAGAAAAACGGCCATTGAATCTGATAGGAAGGAATATAGCATAGTTTGTTGCTAGGTAGAACTTATAAGCAAAAAAATAAGGAAGTCCAATTTATATAAATGAAATGCCGACTATATTTTATACATACTGATGTACATCAATATAGACGATGCAAATGGTATATTTGAAGCATAATACATATATACAGTAGTGTTTAATTCATTGAGTTATGGGGAATTCTTTGGAACTCTGAAGACGTCATACGATCTGACGAAACGTGCGTCAGGTGGAACGCACGCTGCACACTCTGGGAAGCCGGGTGGAACGCAAACCGGTAGTTGCCGCTCTCCACTCACAGGTACCATCCGTAGCAGACGCAATTTGGAATTTTTAAACTATTTGTACTGTGCAATAGCATTATTCAAGAAACGGTACTGCACTATTTGGAGCACTTTATTTTTCCCTAAACTGGACCCGGAGGTTCGAGTTTATCCAAGGGAGGGATCCCGGACCACAGGCTACAAGGCCCAGCAGTTACCTTCCAGGCTCAGGAGGCCAACTGAAGTAACTGAAGAAACGTCCAAAACAAGTTTAAAACAAACAAGTAACTGTCAGTTTGGACAGTAATTGGATCACGTGGGTGTTAACACCCATGCGATCTGATTCTGGTGCGGACCAAAAAAAGGGTCCTGCACGACTTTGGTCCGAATGCGATGCAAATTCAGCCATGCAATCTGTATGGCTGAATTTGCATCGCACAGACATTGCATGTTATTTGCATAGCAGTACGGTGCGAATCACATGCGAAATCTCACATCGCATATGTGTGAACCGGCAATAAAATAATCAGTGTGGATTGGGAGAGTGAAGTTCCACTTTAATATAGCATTTTATATTTCTATAAGCCTTAGATTAGTGCTAAACCAGTATAAGAAACCAGGTATGGTGACTTTTACTAACCTGAGTTTGTTTATCTGACTTTAGTAAATTGACACGGTCTCTGCTTTATGCATTGATTGTGCCCAAAATCTCCTCAAGGAATATGTCTATGTACTGTATGTTACCCTGAATTTTTCAGCCAACAGTTTTTACTGTAACTGCTAAGATTGAATAAAGATGCATTCCAAGTTTAATCGCAGCTATTTTATGTTGATTTCAGGAAAACAAACAAACATCAATTTTCATGTGTATTTCAAGTAGGTCTCGCTGCAGCCTCGGGGCCCTATTTCGCTCAGGTAGGAAACAAGTAAAACTACAATGAGATATTTTATAATGTGATAAAATGTTCCGGCAGGAAAGATATTACACATACTGATGCATTTACCTCCCATGACTCCTTATTTCTATGCAGTAAACTATCTTCTTTATGAATTCAAAATATCTGCCTAAAGGTAAAAGAAGTCCAGCTAGTAACTGCAATGAATTCATACAATGCTTGCAACTCTTTACCTCTGCGGTGACTTTACAGGAGCCATCTCTGAGCACTCCATCCTCCCGGAGTTGTAGTGGAAGGGGGTAAAGCTCATTGCTAGTCCTTGAAAAATCAGCGCTCTTGGCTCCTTTTAATTTCTGCCATAGATGATTATTTATTATATCTTGGGCTTGTAAGGGACCTGGATTGGACAGCAGTTCCCTCTCCATATAGTGTATGTACTAAAAACGCCTCCTAAAACCCACTAGTTCGGGGGGGGGGGGGGTTTACAGCCTATGTGTGCATGGACACATAGGAAAACATGCTGGGGAGTTTGCTGGCTGCAGAAAAAAAAACACCTGACACCAAAAAACAGCAGCTGTCCAGTGAAAAAATGTCCAGAGTGCACGAGGCCTAAGATTTTAACAAACTTTGTTGCAGTTTCGTACTTTTTGTTATTCTGAAGAAATTATTGTTTGTTTCTCATGTGCCCCTGTGCTGAGTGAGTATAATGAGAGTGATTTCATAATTAACAACCAGCTGCTGCACCTGCAGGGCTCTAATGAGGAAAATTGCATGGTTTGCATCCCTTTAGATGTGATTTCCTATTGGGAGTATCTCACCAAAAATGACAGTTTTGTTGCAGGGAATGTCTGAAATCTGACTTGTATCTTAGTGCATACATGAGCAGGAAATTATGCTTCTGGGGGGTGTTCAGTATACATTCTGAGCACAGAACACCTCCAGGTGGCCATATTGCATTGCATTTTACAGAAAATTACAGAGCTGTAGATTGAAAAGAAAAAGTAATTTTTAATAACATTTAAATACAATATGACTTGTGTCCCAATAGTATACGCTATTTTTTTATTATTTTTATTTGCTTTTTATTGTTTTCCCATGAAAGTTAAGTTACCCTTTAAAGTCCAACCATCTTCCCTTAACCTCTTTTATTGGTCCCCCAGCAGTGGGTCCTCACGTGAAGTTTCTCCCTGGGACCAGGCCCAGAAGGCCTATGACTCTTCAGGCTACAGACCTACATGCTCTAAGTCAGGGGTAGCCTGCTCCCATCTACCTGATGCCCAGGGCTCCACCCAATCTTAATATTAAGTGTAGCACCCTACAGGTAGGTGCTAGGTAAATGCATAGTGGGCCTTGTCTGCCTAACAGCAGGGCCATGATTTATTTTTGGTCAGGGTGTCATGTCTTCCAGGTGTGTCTGCTGAGAGGGGAGTCTCCCCACTGGCTCTGTGAGAGGCTTCTCATAGGGCAGTGGAGGAAACCCAATCAGGGACATATTCAGGCTTGTAACTACCCCAGAAGGCAGATTCTGCTGCAAAGGATTCTAGGGTTGGGTATAGGTCTGAGGGGCATGTGTGACCCGTGGTCTTTGGCGGGAAGCAGAGTCCCAGGAGGGAGAGTACGGCTGTCTCTCCTCCTGTCAGAGGAAGTGGATGTCTCAGGGTGTCACCTGAGAATCCAGAGAGTGCTGAGTTGAGCTGAAGGGGATCCGGTGTGCCGAGAACCAGCGGAGAGCAAGAAGGGTCAAGTTCAAGGAAAGCCTACACAGGTAGTAAGTACTCCGGGGGAACGTCCCTCAAGTAATTGTAGTGTGCGCAATGACGTCAGACATCAGTGCACTCCATCTCACGTAGGGCAGGCTGGATCTTCTAGGGCAGTGGGTGTGGCAGATACAAGAGGACAGACAGTGGGTGTTTGGTGGACCGGTGGTGAGTTATGGAAGAAGATAACAGTATATATAATTAAAGATAAAAAAGGAACATGATCTTGTGGTGTAAATGGTGACTAGACCTCCATCCCTGGTATACATATAAAAATTAGGGGGGAAAAAATAAGGCGACCAATAGGGGGCATTGGGACTTTGAGTGAGGTCAGTCATGTTAGTAAATATCGAAAACGATATAAGATACAGAAAATATTGATATGTTATTTAATGAGTATTTCATAGAGGGTACAATGATATAGACATACACAGATCAAGAACTGTACATGCAATACATAAATTCATATAAATATATTTTTTCCATAAATTCAATAAATGAATAACATTTGGATCAGCACATTATATATATACACAACATGTAATCAGTTTCTCCCTCAAGAATTTGGTTGACCCTAGTAAGTAGCTGAGTTTTGTGTATACATTTATTTTTTGGAGCAAGACGTCATATTCCCTACATTTAATTGATATACGTATGTTTTAATGTTGGTTTATAGATCATAGTTTTATTCGGCTCCTGATGAGTGGCCGTGAGCCACGAAACGCGTAGAGCCTAGAAGATATGAAGACAGATCATTTGAAGACTGGTTACATGTTGTGTATATATATATATATATATAATGTGCTGACCCAAATGTTATTCATTTATTGAATTTATGGAAAAAATATATTTATATGAATTTATGTATTGCATGTACAGTTCTTGATCTGTGTATGTCTATATCATTGTACCCTCTATGAAATACTCATTAAATAATATGAATATTTTCGGTATCTTATATCGTTTTCGATATTTACTAACATGACTGACCTCACTCAAAGTCCCAATGCCCCCTATTGGTCCCCTTATTTTCCCCCCTAATTTTTAACAGTATATATAATGTTTTCGAGATTTTATATATAATGGATGTGGAGGCCTTTTGGTGGGCCTGATTGTTTTTTGGAGGGGGGCAGTATTTCATTCTTGTACCCAAGCAGCACAATGTCTTGGGTCAGCCCTGGACCTGTCTGTCACAAAAGATCCTTTATATGCACACGTGTCAAGAATTTTAGGTAGGAATTTTAGTCAAAAAAGCGGAGTTCTGGGTGTTTCTTTTTTTTAAATTACCCACGTGATTGTTACCGCTTGTTCTTTTACGATTGCCAGTCATTAACAGTGTCCCCATTTCGTTACTTATGCAAGCATTGATTACTCACTGTGTTCTCCTTCTGCATAGTGCGGCCATCCTGACTGTGGGCATGTGAAGCACGCTGGGTCTTTCTTCTGGGATTAGGTGCATGTTGGCTACCCAGCATGTACTTTTAAATCTCATGCATGTGCAGTGTGAAGGAAGCGCGCCCCACTGCATATCGGCCCGGTTTCCATTTCCCATAGCAGTGGGGGCTGCCAAAATGATCCCTGGGCAATCCCAGGAGCCAATGCAGCAGTGGAAATGACGTACCTTGGCACGGCAAGGTAGGGTGGAAGTCGACATGAAAAACAAAGGAAAAGTACTAAACAAAAAAAATAAAAATTTATTCAAAAACGAGTCTATTGAACAAGACCAAGTTGGCTTTTTGCCTGAAACTCCACTTTAAAGTGTAACTCCACTTTTGTTGAGAAAAAACATTCCCCTCTGGGTGATCTCTGTACATTAGAAGGATTTTAAAAAACTTTGTTGCAGATTCCTACCTTTTGTTATTCTGAAGAAGTCATTGTTTGTTCCTCTGTGCCTCTGTGCTGAGTGGGTCAAATGGGAGTGGTTTTATAATTATCTGTCAGCTGTGGCAGCTGCTGAGCTCTAATGAGGGAAGCTGCTGGGTCTGCATCCCTTTAGATGTGTTCCTATTGGGAGTATCTCACCAAAAATTACATTTATGTTGAAGGGGATGCCAGAAATCTGACTTGTATCCTAGGCAGACTTCTGGGAAAATTGGTGAGCCAATCACCCAAGCAGGAAATTATGTTTCTGGGGTGTGGTCAGTATACATTTTGTCTACAGAACACCTCCAGGTAGACATATTGCATCTTCAAAAAAATTACAAAAGCTGCAGATTGAAAAGGGAAGGTAATTTTTAAAAACATTCAGAGCCGGTTCACACATATGCGATGACAGACATTGCATGTGATTCGCAGTGCACTGGTCTGCAAATCACATGCGATGTCTGTGCGATACGAATTCAGCCATACAGATTGTATGGCTGAATTTGCATCGCACTCGGACCAAACTCGCACAGAACCCTTTTTAGGGTCCGCACCAGAATCGGATCGGATAGGTGTTCACATCTATGCTATCCCATTCATGTCTGAACTGACAGTTCGCACTGCGATATGCGAACTGATATGGGGGTGTCATTAACTTTGCATTGACACCCCCAGTGAATTGCATATGGCAGTGTGAACTGCCTGCGTGTTGAATGCGATGCAGGAACACGCAGTGGATTCGATAGGTTCCCGCATTGCATATGTGTGAACCGGGACTCAAGTACGATATGATTTGTGTCGCAATTGTATACGCTATATTGTTTTTCCTTTATTTGCTATTTTTGTTCCCCACAAAAGTGGAGTTACAGTTACAACTTACACAAACAGACATCAGGCACCGATGACCTCAATCACAAAAAGATTAAAGGTAAACTGCACTCATTTTACAGTTTTTGTAAGATGTAAATGTAATGTAATATAATTATGTAAAATAAACCTGTCAGCCAGACCCCTATGTCTTTGCCTGCCCCCTCCACTCCACTGTCATGTTGATTGATAGGACAACTCCTATTGGAGCTGAGCAAGGAAACGCACATTTCGCAATGAAATTCTGGTTAAGATTTACTCAGCTGTGACATGCTGAAAAAGATTAGTAACTACATACAGGGATAATGATTCCACACATGTACTTTGCAATTAGAGCTGCATGGACACCATATTTTAAAGCTTAGCTGTAATGGACACAAATTAATGCATTTTTGTAATCAATAATAAATCAATAAATTAAATGTATTTTTTTTAAATGAAAGCAGTGTGGGTACATACATTTGGCCTGTATCAGCCACTTGCAGTCTATTCAGAGGCAGGGACAGGGGCAGGGGCAGGTCCCGGTCAAGCTAGTGTAACCAATAAAGTGGTTGTAAAGTCAGAAGGTTTTTTATCTTAATGCATTCTATGCATTTGGATAAAAAACCTTCTGTGTTTAGCAGCCCCCTCAGCCCCTCTAACATTTACCTGAGGTCCCTCTCTGTCCTGCAATGTCCACAAGAGTCTCAGCTTTCTGAGATTCTCCCTCCTGACTGGCTGAGACAAAGCAGGGGCACCATTGGCTGTCGCTGCTTACAATCAAAGTCAGTTAGCCAATCAAGAGAGAGAGGGGCCGGACTCCATGTCTGAATGGACACAAGGAGCTGTGACTCGGCTCCGGTGCCCCCATAGCAAGCTGCTTGCTGTGGGGGGCACTCAACAGGATAGGACAGGAGAGCCGAAGAAGAGGGAAATCGGGGCCTGCTCTGTGCAAATCCACTGCACAGAGGAGGTAAGTATAACATGTTTGTTATTTTTAAAGGAAAAAAAATGAGGTTTCATCATCACTTTAAATTAGGAACATTAAAGTGATATTAAACCTTCCATTTTAAAGCACTTTCAGCAGCTGATGTAATCACCTATTAAGTATTCTACTTCTTTGTCTTCTGATAATTGCCTATGTTCCAGTTTAGGCTGGTACTGTGACTGCTGCCCCCAATTTGCTGTTTTAGGGTGCCTCCCTTCTCTATCAGTGTCCTAGGAAGAAACTCTTGCATGCAAGGATTAGAGTTGTATCTCCCTACACTGTGTGTATCAATAGAAACACACAGTCCCTGTAGCCAAAGATGGCAAGGCACACTTCTGGTCCTCCCTCTCCCTTCACCACCCCTCCTCCTCCCCCTCCCTTCTCTAAACTATCACACTGACACCAAACCGCACTATAAATTTGTTAACATTTTCCTGTGAAATTAAGGGAAGCAGCAGTACACCCCTCACATTTATGTAAATATTTTACTATATCTTTTCATGTGACAACACTGAAGAAATTACACTTTGCTACAATGTAAAGTAGTGAGTGTACAGCTTGCATAACAGTGTAAATTTGGTGTCCCCTCAAAATAACTCAACACACAGCCATTAATGTCTAAACTGCTGGCAACAAACGTGAGTACATCCCTACATTAAAATGTCCAAAGTATTGCCCCAGACCTAAACCCTATTGAGCATCTGTGGGGCATCTTCAAACGGAAGGTGGAGGAGCGCAAGGTCTCTAACATCCACCAGCTCCATGATGTCATCATTGAGGAATGGGAGAGAACTCCAGTGGCAACCTGTGAAGCTCTGGTGAACTCCATGCCCAAGAGGGTTAAGGCAGTACTGGAAAGAATTGGTGGCCAAACAAAATATTGACACTTTGGTCCCAATTTGGACATTTTCACTTAGGGGTGTACTCACTTTTGTTGGCAGCGGTTTAGACCTTAATGGCTGTGTGTTAAGTTATTTTGAGGGGACAGCAAATTTACACTGTTATACAAGCTGTACACTCACTGCTTTACATCGTAGAAAAATGTAAATTCTTTAGTGTTGTCATATGAAAAGATATAATAAAATATTTACAAAAATGTGATGGATGTACCCATTTTTGTGAGATACTGTAAGTGCAAGTATCTAATATGTGTTCTAAACTATTTTACTAGATTCTCTGTTGTTATTTGTGTCTTATAGAGACTATGCTTAACAGCCACGTTACCCTGGCCAAGTCACAGAGACATTTTTGTGAATGGTCCACTGTTGTACAGCTTTCGTGATCTGCTTTGCATAATGTAGGGATGTAGGGAACGACCCCCTGTTCCGTTTGCATCAGAACTTTCGAATTGCAACAGTTTGGAACCTAATAACGAACCCCATTTAAATCTATGGGACTCGAACTGTAAAAATCAAAAGTGCCCATTTTGAAGGCTTAAACAATGGATATGGGGTCTGGGTAATGCCCTGGGGGACATGTGTCAATGAAAAAAAAGTTTGTAAAAAATGTAATTTTTAAATGAGCGTATAAATGAGCGTCATTTTTTGCTGCAGCAGAAGGGGCAGAGAAAATAGCTGGCTATAGTCTACAGCTGGTGGTGTGCTACTGGCAGATGTGCTTCAAGGACCTGGGACACCCTACGCTATACCATCATCCGTGTCAGTGGAGACTGCTGAGAGGTGAGGAGGTATAGCAGGGGTAGACTGAAGTGAGTAAGGAGGAGGAACATTGTGGTGGGAGGTTAAATGCCTTGTCAAGCATGTGGTATCCAAATGGCTGGTGTTTTTGTCACGCTTGATGTATTGAGACAAAGTTAGCAAATTGCAACAGTGAAATCGGCTGCACATGTGCTAAAAAATGCCCAGACAGCTAAGCTGTAGGAGGGATGCTGGGAGATAACAGCTCATTGGGGTTGCTGCCTCATTGGGGTTGTGCCTCACCCTCACTTTCCTCCTCTGCTCTATCTGGCACCAAAGTCACGGCAGTGACCTCATCATCATCATCTCCTCCATCCTCATTACCACCGGAGACAACTTGGCAATACGCTGCTGCTCTCTGTAGGCTCATGTTCCTACCTGTGCAAACAAACCACCAAAGGAAAAAAGGCACCTACAAGGGCTACCAGTATCACAAATAATTTATTGGACATTTATAATGCTAATACAAAGGGCTGTAGACAGGGATGAAAACCCTTCTCCATGCACTCATCCAAGGGACCCCTGCCTGCCTCCCCTCTCCCCCTCCTGCCCCCCCCCCCCACACCCAATTCTCCCCACAACACAACCCCCCACCCACCCCACTCCGGTGTGGTTGACCACTCCACACTCCTTCCCTTGTGACCCCCCCTAAAAACTACTTGGTGAACCACACATGTCCCCCTAATGGTGGTATATTGGTCTGTAATGTCTATATGGTTTGCAGCAATGTTTGGAATGTTGGACCACTTAGGAATTCTAGTCTGTGAGTGTTTTCTTATTTTTGTTCTTATAAGACCTCCTTGATGGATCTCTGTAAGTGTCTTCACAAAATATCTCTAAATGTAGGATCAATCTCGGTGTTAATAATTGTAACCAATTGTGGTTGAAATGTAACATAATTATCTACACCGTGATCTGTGGGATGAACTAATGTATGAGACTGGTGAATAAACATGGACTGGTCTGCTCAGTTATTGGAAATGTACTATACACCAATCCGCTCAAATAGCTTCACCACTGGGGGTAAACACATTGATTGTATACTGGGGTATCTAAAGGAAAGGCCGGTCTCTCAAAAGGAATATTAATCAATAAAGTGACAAGTGCAAAATGACTGTTATAAATATAGTGATAAATATATCCTCTAGCTATTGGTACAAAGGTATCCCTCCAATATCTATAGAATGTGTAATACAATACTGATAAATTAATAAATACATAAGCAATTTAGCACATAAATAAATAAATAAATAAAGTGCTGAGTGAAAAAATAGTCGTAATTTCAAATGGAAAACCGTGTTTATGAATAAGTACTTTAAAAAGTGCTGGTGCTGTAATTCAAACTATAGTGAATCACTCTATGCTCCCCTCCTGTGTTCCCACTCACTGGAACAAATAGAGAGAGAGGGGCCTTTAATGATATCCATGCATATAAAGGGATGGTAGCTATTACTGTCTTCCTGGTAATGTCGGATGTATATATCCTATATTAAAACGAATGCAGTGCCGAATATACATGTAATTTAAAAAGAAATCTCCATGGTGTAATATTATAAGCTTTATTTAAAAGGTAAAAACAGGTCCACTTACAAATAAAATATGAACGGTAAGCCTCTACGAACTTGTGGAGAGTGCCGCCTCGGCGTGCGTCCCAACAACCGGTAGTGCGTTTCAACAACCAGTAGTGACGTCAGACGTTAGTTCCCCGATTTACGCATTTTGCCCCTCCCACTGGGCACCATCTGAAGCTGGGGTATCCTACATACGTCTGACTTTTATATCAATAAACTCCTCCTACTCCACCCAATATGGGAAATACACCCTTTAGGCCGGTATTACATCCGCCGGAAATGTCGCGGACTCCATATTGGTACTCTATTTTCTGTATGTATGTGTAAAGAATGTAGCCAGAGAAATGTTAGTATTTTTATAAGATAATTCGGTATTAAACATGTGGCAATTGATGTTATGTGTAAGTATAGTGTAGGACTCCCCCAATAGTATATTTTATGTCATATTGTTGAGAAATAGTCTCCTGTCTAAATCTGTGGACAAAGAGAAGATAGGTATAAGCATATATATATATATATATATATATATATATATATATATATATATATATATATATATATATATATATATATATATATATGCTTATACCTATATATATATATATACACGCTTATACGCTTATACCTATACCCCCCCCCCCATTATATAGTATTGGGAATATATACCCAGTAAGTATATAAGAATAGTGATTAAAGGAACAAGATGTATCATTATAGGTAATAATGTTGTTGTACTAAACTGTACACTAATGACCCAATTCGGTGGGTCATCATTGAACGGGGTCAGGTCTCAAATACATGGTCAAATAATAGTACCTCCCAATCTTGAGTGTCTGACAAATGCAATGAGCTAATTACCTAAGAGTGAATTATGATGTCACACTAAATAAATAGATACATATCATCTGAATATAAAGTCAATCAGTAACATGGGTGGGATATTACCACACTAGAACAATATATCAAAGAGGGCATAACTCCTAGAAGATTACGTTGGGATATGACACCCAATGATGGATTAGACAACAAAGACCTTAATGACACCTGGTATAATTTCTTCAATGTATGTGAACAAAAATTACTTAGTTTAATTATTTCAAGAAGAAACACTAAACTCAGAATGCTGGAGGATACATTTCAGACTTTCAAAGAAATACTAAATCCATATATAGGAACTAATGAATACAAAGACAAAATGAGAAATATACAGGAATACATCACCAAATTGGATAGGGACACACAAAAGAAAAAAAATCAAGAAATTTCATAGAGACTCCAATGATTACAAACAAGTGAATATCTATAAATGGCAAGAAACCCTGAGAGAAGGAAATAATGATTCAAGAGACTCCTCACCAGAAAGAGAGTCATTGTCTAACACTACCACATATCCACCCTGTACACCCAATAGAGGACCAAACCCCAATAACACCACACATTCTAACATGAACTCTACAGATTATGCTCACAATGGTGCACAGAGGTAATTTAATACACCCCAATACAATTTACCAACATATAACATATTTGACCCCATTAGACACTACACCCCCTCCCCTAGACCTAGAGGCCCCCCTCCTCACTGACCCTATGGTCTCCAATACAACTCCCCTTATAGAGGGGATTTTTGGGACAGGGGACATGGAAGACCCCCATGGAGGGGACACAGAGGAAGAGGCACCTATTGGGGACCCCCAAGAGGACAAGCGTATCAATGGAGACCAAGAGGACAATACAGGGGGCACCCTTCCCAACAACAGAAGAAATAAGAGAGGCTGTAGAGAAGGCAAGGAGAAAAAGAAAAAGAGAAAGCTAGGATCAGGCATATTTAATCTTAGTAGTGTCAACTTCAATGAGGAAGAACCTAAAATATTAGATCTAGGACTGAAATACACACCGCCTAAAAAATATAGACAAATTTAGTACTTTCATAGACCTGCACAAATTTGTGAGAAAACTTAACATAAAGAAACATTTTGCTACTAAACCACAAATTACTGAGAATACAGATCAAAAATATATACATAGTGGATTGAGGAACAAGTCTACATTTAATCCAAAAATTAACAATAAACAATGTCTAAAGGTATTTAAACTTATGGTGGAACAGGACATATTAAACAATTGATATACATCCTATAAGAGGTAGCAAACAAATTAAACAAGGAATCAGAGCATTAGAAAGGAAAAAAGATATAATCATTAGACCATCTCACAAAGGTGGGGGCATAGTAATCATGGATAAAAAAGACTACATTTTAGAACATAACCGTTTGGTAGAGGATCCTGATACATATACCAAATTAAAAGGTGACCTATTAAATAAACATAAGGCCACAGTAACTAAGAGAATTAAAAAGGCACATAAATAATAAATACTAGACAAGAGAGAAACCAAATATTTAATCCCAGAGGCCCCTAAAATGCCTATTATTTACCAAGTTCCTAAGATACATAAAAATTCAAATGAAATTCCAGGGAGACCTATTATAAATAGGGTAGAATCATTATATTCTAGAGTTGGAGAGTACTTGGATCATTACCTCCAACCACTAGCACAGAACTCCCCTTCTTACCTTAAAGATAGCAGGTATATATTAAACGACATCAATAATATTCCAGTCTTTAAAGAAAAGTTTATGGCCAGTATAGATGTAAACTCGTTATATACTAACATCAAGCAAAAAGATGCTTTAAAAGCAGTAGAATGGGCATTAATTAAAGAAAATCCATTACCTACATTACAAATTCAATTTATGTTGGATATTTTAGAAACAGCTATGGGGAACAACTATTTCTGGCACAACAGACACTTTTAGAAGCAGGTGAGAGGAGTTGCCATGGGAGCAAAATATGCTGCAACGGTAGCAAACATCTTTATAAGCAAATGGGAGTCTGAAAATATTTATTCGGAACCCCATCCATAGCTAAAAGCATACAGAAGATATATTGATGACATCTTCATCGTTTGGGAAGGACCGGAGAATACATTAAGAGATTTTATCGAATTTATGAATAACAATATACTGTATGTGATGTTTCCTTCACAGCCAATTATAGTACAGTAGAAATTAATTATTTGGATTTAACCATCTTTAAACAATTATTCACTAAAACATACTTCAAGGACACATACCGAAATAGCTATATCCCTACCATCAGTGGTCATCATCCTAAATGGATATCAGCAATACCCAAAGGACAGCTATTAAGAATAAAAATAAATTTGAATTTAAAAGACTAGGAGGAGCAAGCTAAGGTATTAATTAACAGATTTGCCGAAAAAGGTTACAAACACACAGTTAGACAAAGAACAACAATGTATAAGTAAACTAAACAGAGAGGAACTATTAAAATCTAAACCCAAACGAGTAGATTAATTCAGCATAGCTTTCATAGCTGTACAACCAACAGTATCGACAATTATTCTACTAAGAGACCCTATTTTTAATAAAATTATACCTAAAAAAACAAAATTTATATACAGGCGCCCACCCACACTTAGAGATAAAATAGTTAAAAGTATCCCAGACCTCCCAAAAAAATGGTCACCTTTTTATATCAGACAGGATTTTTTAGATGTATTACTTGTAAAACATGTAAAAAAGAAAATAAAAAAACAACACACTTCAAATCTAATATCACCTCATGCAGCTATGACATTTCCACATTTATTATGTGCAGCAGTATCCACATCACATACTTGCTGGACTGTGAGTGTGGTTTACAATATGTAGGAAGAACCATGAGGGAACTTAAAGTTAGGCTACGTGAACATGTAAACAATATTAAAAAGTATTCCGTAAACATAGTCTGTCTAACCATTTCAGATTATATCATGATAAAGACCCTAGTAAACTATCATTTTGTGGTATTCCTAGAATAGAAAAAAATTGGACAGGTACCAATATTCAAAAGGGCAATTTCCCAGAATGAGACCAAGTGGATCCACCAGCTCCGAAGTATGACACCAGCAGGGTTGAATGTAGAATTGGATATAAATTTTTTTATTCATGATTTTTAACTAATTTTTTGAACATGGTAGATGTTTTTTATTCTTGAATTAGGTGCTCTTTATTCATGTATTTAATGGTTACAGTATTGATGTGTTACTGATTGACTGTATATTCAGATGATATGTATCTATGTGTTTAGTGTGACATCATACTTCACTCTTAGGTATTTAGCTCATTGCATTTGTCAGACACTCAAGATTGAGGGGGTACTAATTTTTTGAACATGTATTTGAGACCTATCCCTGTTCAATGATGACCCACCGAATTGGGTCATTAGTGTATAGTTTAGTATAACAACATTATTACCTAAAATTATACATCTTGTTCCTTTAATCACTATTCTTATATACTTACTGGGTATTTATACCCAATATTATATAACCGAGAGGGTTAAGAATAGAGGAGAATAATTTTCACCTATTATGCCTTGAGAAAATATATACTGTACATATATATATATATATATATATATACGCTTATACCTAACCCCTTTCTACCCACAGATTGAGACCGGAGACTATTTCTCAACAATATCACATAAAATATACTATTGGGGGAGTCCTACACTATACTTACACATAACATCAATTGCCACATGTTTAATACCGAATTATCTTAAAAAAATACTAACATTTCTCTAGCTACATGCATTATACATACATACAGAAAATAGAGTACCAATATGGAGTCTGCGTCATTTCCGGCAGATGTAATAACGGTCTAATGGGTGTATTTCACATATTGGGTGGAGTAGGAGGAGTTTATTGATATAAAAGTCAGATGTACGTAGGATACCCCAGCTTCAGATTGCGCCCAGTGGGAGGGACGAGACGCGTAAAGCGGGGAACTAACGTCTGACTTCACTACCGGTTGTTGAAACGCACTACCGGTTGTTGGAGCGCACGCTGAGGTGGCGCTCTCCACAAGTTTGTAGAGGCTTACTCTTCATATTTTATTTGTAAGTGGACCTGTTTTTACCTTTTAAATAAAGCTTACAACATTACACCATGGAGATTTCTTTTTAAATTACAGTACATGTATATTCAGCACTGAGAGCCACGTGGATAAGGACCCGGCACTGCATTTGTTTTATTATAGGATATAGACATCCAACATTACCAGGAAGACAGTAATAGCTACCATCCCTTTATATGCGTGGATATCATTAAAGGCCCATCTCTCTGTTTGTTCCAGTGAGTGGGGACACCGGAGGGGAGCACAGACTGATTCACTATTGCTTGAATTACAGCACCAGCACTTATTAAAGAACTTATTCATCAACATGGTTTTCCATTTCAAATTACATATTACATATTTTTTAACTCAGCACTTTATTTATTCATTTATTTATGTGCTAAATTGCTTATGTATTTATTCATTTATCAGTAATGAATTACACATTCTATAGATATTGGAGGGATACCTTTGTACCAATAGCTAGAGGATATATTTATCACTATATTTATAACAGTCATTTTGCACTTGTCACTTTATTGATTTATATTCCTTGCACAGAGGAGCAACACTGATATCCACATCACTACACAAATAACTAAGATGACTCCTCCATGCCTGATGCTGGGGCTATGTCAGGAATAGCTGTGGACAAGGAGGAAGATTTAGCCACTCTGGCAGCTGCAGTGGACTGCGCACTAGTCTCTGCTTGGGTGACAGGGGAGGAGGAGGATGAGAATGGTTTAGTAAGCCAGTCCACCACCTCCTCTGTATGCTGTGGCTGGATAGCACGGGCAACCTCACTAAACAGAGGAAATGAGGCCCTTCCTGGGGACTCACCATGTCCACCTTTGCCTGTGGACACATATGCTGCTGGCCCCCTCCCAGCGCCATGGGAATGTCTGCCTCTCCTTGTTGGCCTCCTACACATGATGGGAAGGTGCTTATTACCAAAGTGTAATAAAGATGTGGAATTGTGTCTGTGGATGCACTTTAATCAATGGAAAGTGGTGTTTGGTGCACTTTAACCTGAGTACTCACTACACAGACACACTCCACCAAAACACACCAATATACTGCAGTAAAACTGCACTAATGCACAGAAATATATTGTGTTAAATGTGCACTAACACACAGAAATATAATGTGTTAAACAAGCAGTAATGCACTGAAATATACTGCGTTAAACGTGCACTAACGCACAGAAATATACTGCCTTAAATGTGCAGTAATGCACAGAAATATACTGTGTTAAACGTGCATGAATGCACTGAAATATACTGCGTTAAACGTCATGTAACTCACTGAAATATACTGCGTTAAACGTGCAGTAACACACCAAAATGACTGCGTTAAACATGCAGTTGCGCACTAAATTATATATGGCGTTAAACATGCAGTAACGCACTGAGATATACTGTGTTAAATGTGCAGTAACACACAGAAATATACTGCATTAAACGTGCAGTAACACACAGAAATGTACTGTGCTAAACATGCACTGACGCACTGAAACATACTGCATTAAACGCCACGTAACGCACTGAAATATGATGTGTTAAACATACAGTAACGGACATAAATATACTGAGTTAAACATGCAGTAATGCAATGAAATATACTGTGTTAAATGCCATGTAACGCACTGAAATATACTGCGTTAAACGTGCACTAATGCACAGAAATATACTGCGTTAAGTGGCACGTAACGCAACACAACGCACTGAAATATACTGTGTTAAATGTGCACTAAAGTTCTAAAATATACTGCTTTAAATGCCACGTAACGCACTGAAATATACTGCGTTAAACATGCAGTAACGCACAGCAATATACTGCATTAAACATGCACTAATGCACAGAAATATACTGTGTTAAACATGCAGTAATGCACAGAAATGTACTGTGTTAAACGTGCACTGACGCACTGAAACGTACTGCATTAAACGTCATGTAACGCACTGAAATATGATGCCCTAAACATACAGTAATGCCCATAAATATACTGCGTTAAAAGTGCAGAATTGCACGGAAATATACTGTGTTAAACGGCACGTAATGCACTGAAATATACTGCGTTAAATGTGCACCAATGCAATGAAGTATACTGTGTTAAATGTTAACTAAATGTGCACTAAAGTACTAAAATTATACTGCGTTAAATGGCACATAACACACTGAAACATACTGCATGAAACGTGCAGTAACGCACAGCAATATTCTGCATTAAAGCTGCACTAACGCACAGAAATATACTGTGTTAAACATGCAGTAATGCACTTAAATATACTGCGTTAAACATGCACTAAGGCACAGAGATATACTGCATTAAACGTGCAGTAGCGCACTGAAACATACTGCGTTAAATGGGCACTAAAGCACAGAAATATACTGCATTAAATGGCACGTAATGCACTGAAATATACTGTGTTAAACTGCATGTAAACCTATCACTAGATTCACTCTAAAAGAAAAATGAAAGTTTACTACACTCACACTGAACTATCACTAGATTCACACTAAAGTGACACTAAAGTAAAAATGAATGGTTGGACTACACTCACAGTGACCGAACTATCACTAGATTCACACTAAACTGATATTCTACACTGACAATAGAAACAGAATAGCACACTATAGCACACTAACTCTCTAATAGCACTGAACAGAGCCCTGTTCTATCTCTCTCCATGCCAATATCACACTACAAATGGCCGCTATTGAAAGAATACTTTTATAGTGTGGGGTGGGACTTAGAGCAATGAGCCATGACTGGATAGAGTCATCATTACTTTCTCCAATCATAGCTCTGACAATGCTCTGTGTGGTTGCGCAGTGCATTGTGGTTATCCGGCTTGAACAAACGGTCGAACCCCCAGATAATTTGAGTGTTGGTCGAATGGGCGAGTAGCCAATGTTCGGCTCAATCTCATGCTCGGGCCCAACTGTTTGCCCATCCCTACTGCAGTGTATGCATGTTCTTTGCCACCCTAAACCAGTTTTGGATTATTGCTTTTAACTAGTGTTTAGTAAACTGTAAGTTGACAGTTACTCCCTGCCTGATCATTCAGCCGAATACCAATTCTATTAAAGCACTATAGGGAAGAACTGTGCACGTTCAAGGAAAATATAAGTATTTCAAATCTGCCTTATGCTTCTCTTTATTTTCCTTAGGCGAAGGATTATAAAAAGGCAATAATAACCACATTATCTGTCATCCTGTATACAGATGGATGACATCTGAGTTTACTGATTTGGCATGAGCTATTGAAGTTTACTGCTTGTCCCTCTAGTGCTTTCATAACATTGTGGTTCCAAGCATAATTCATGTCGAGATCAATACAATTCAAGATCACTGGGATGTTTTAATAGGGGAAGAGCCAGTGAATACTTAATAATGGTTCATCATAATATATAGCCCAGCATGCAGTTTCATTTTTCAGGAATGCAGTTATATGTAGGCACACACCTCACATATTTAATTAAAAAGATGACATGTGCCTAGTCAGATCTTCAAAGTACCCAATACAGGCATGATAAAGTGCTGTAACTAAAGGTAGGCAGCCATATATCACCAATAAGGGTGGAAAATAGAGTATTAATGTATTCATTTCCACAAAATGTTAGAAAATATTAGGAGATTTAGCAGTTTATACCATATCACTGAACTGGAGCCAATGGGTGAGGAAACACTAAGGTAGTTTTTGTTTTGTTTTTAGGGTGCCACAGGCAATACATAGTCGATAATTGAAAAAACTTGTGTGCATAATCAGTAATGTCACACAAACAAAAACATTGTTTTTTTTTTTGTGTACCTATATCTCTGCTGCCACTTGCATTGTTACTTAAAAATAACAAGCACTGGGCCCTTGCATTTGTTCCAAAGTATTAAACTCCCATAAACCACTCACCCATCAGGGTGTTGTCACTATAACCAAAAACCTGCATTGTTACTTAAAAATAACAAGCACTGGGCCCTTGCATTTGTTCCAAAGTAATAAACTCCCATAAACCACTCACCCATCAGGGTGTTGTCACTATAACCAAACACCTAGTATACTACAAAACCTTGGTATAAAGACTACCCGGGGAACCAATGGAGTAGGGTTACTTAAGTGACAATAAGTCATAATCGGGTAATTTACAAATGTATAAACTTTATTAGTTGCTTTAGAATCAACAATGTATTAGCACTATAAATATCTGACCTCCAGCAATATAGAGTCACTCAGGTCAAACACAGCACAAACAATTAAAGTACATTATGGACAGACAGGGCTGGTACAGGGGGGGGGGGGGGGGGGGTTGATGCCCTGGGCGGCACAATTTACGAAAGGAAGGGGGGCGCAGATGAAGTGCCGGCAGTGTGCTGCTAAAACCTTTCTGGACAACAAGTATACTGTGACTGACTACCACTGGCTGCACTACCATACTGCAGAGCTGCCTGCAATGATGTGCCAAGTGCACTCCTGCAAACGGCACAAGCCTAGGACCCGGCCTTCACTTCCCTGTCAGTTGGTGCCACGGAGTAATCTCCACCCGACAGGTACTTCCGAGTGGCGACAAAGCATGAAGTCACTGGGGATCAAATTGTTGAAACTGGCACCAATGCTAGGGGACTGATTTCCTATAACTGGAGAGTGCAAAATCTGCTGCAGCTCTGCATGGTAGCCAATCAGCTTCTAACTTCAGCTCGTTCCATTAACCTTTGACAAAAAACCTGGAAGGTGATTGGTTTCTATGCAGAGCTGCACCAGATTGTGCACCCTCCAGTTTTAGTAAATCAATCCCTAGGGGTTGAATTGTGGAAACAAGACTAATGCTGGGGATTGAATTGTAGAAACTGGCACTGAAGATGGGGATTGAATTGTAGAAACTGGCACTGATACTGGGGATTGAATTGTAGAAACTGGCACTGATACTGGGGATTGAATTGTAGAAACTGGCACCGATACTGGGGATTGAGTTGTATAAAGAATTTTTAAATAATTTTTTTTTTAATTGGATATGTTTTATAGCAGAAAGTTAAAAATATTGGGTTTTTTTTCAAACTTTTTTGTCTTTTTTCGTTTATATAATAAACAATAAAAAATGCAGTGTGCAAATACTGTACCACTAAGAAAAAGCTTTATTTGTGTGGAAAAAATAATATCAATTTTGTTTGTGTACAGTGTTGCATGACTGTGAAATTACCAGTTAAAGTAGCGCAGTTCTAAATAGCAAAACATTTACTTGTCATGAAAGGGGTAAAATCTTTCAGAGCTCAAGTAGTTATTAACCCCCTCCCCCTACAAGAACTAACCACTCCAGCCAGGTTACATGTGGATCGCAGACACTGCCATCAATGCTGGGGGTTATTACATAAGATAGCACTATTGCTGGGGATTATTGTTGCAGAAACTGTCTGCTATTTCCTAAACTGGCGCCGATGCTGGGGATCGAATTGTAGAAACTGGCACCGATGCTGGGGATCGAATTATAGAAACTGTCACTGATGCTGGGGATCAAATTGTAGAAATTGGCACTGATACTGGGGAAATCGAACTGTAGAAACTAGAACTGATGCTGGGGATCGAATTGTAGAAACTGGCACCTATGCTGGGGATTGAATTGTTTAAACTGGCACTGGTGCTAGGGGTCCAGTAGTAGAAACTGGCATCAATGCTGGAGATTGAATTGTAGAAACTGGCATCGTTGCTGGGGATCAAATTGTAGAAACTGGTACCAATGTTGGGGATCGAATTGTAGAAACTGGCACCGATGCTGGGGATCGAATTGTAGAAACTGGCACCTATGCTGGGGATTGAATTGTAGAAACTGGCACTAATGCTGGGGATCAAATTGTAGAAATTGGCACTGATACTGGGGAAATTGAACTGTAGAAACTAGAACTGATGCTGGGGATCGAATTGTAGAAAGTGGCACTGATGCTGGGGATTGAATTGTAGAAAATGGCACTGATTACTATTGCTGCTGACACCAATGCTGTGGATTGGTATTGCGTAAATTGGCACTGATGTTGGCGGTTATTATTAAGGAGACTGCCATTTATACTGGGGGGTTGTTATTTTCTAAACTGGCACTGATGCTAGAGGATATAATTGCAGAAACTGGGACTAATGCTGGTGGCTTGCTGACCGTATCACATGTAAGGCGGCTTTGCTATGCTGGATCACGTACTAGGTACGTAATCCAGCACTCCAGGGTAGGGGGCACACATGCGCGCCACCGGCGACTCGGTTGTGCTTTGGTGATACATAGTAGATGCCAATCAGTTGATACCAGCCAATAGATGACCACTGGCACTCACTGATCATTGTAAACAAGGCAGTACTCTGTGTAATTATTTTAAAGCACTTTCATTACCTCTAATAAAATACATATATTTAAAATGTGTGAGTGAATGCTATATATAGTTATATTTATATAACTATATACTGAATTAAACCTAATTAAATTTGTATTGTTTGAAGTATTTTCTTGTTTTGAAATTACACTGACTCTTTCTTTATGGGGGGGCGCCCTGGGTACTGGATGACCTTGTCCCGGCACTGTGGACAGACAAACATAGGTCAAACAAACATGTACCTACTAATGGTCCGGACACCAAATATCTCGACACACAAGGTTGTGACGCCATAAATACCGCTTATGGGGTTACAAATCTGGTACAACACCAATATGGATGTAAGGTAACAACCAATGTGTATAGAGTCCTTGGGGAACTGAGCTCAGGTGTGACCCCCTACTGAATAAGGTAACTTATGGAACACTAATCGCTATGACAAGGTAAACAAGATAATCCAAGGAGGGTATCCATAATTGGTGTCACGAACCGGCAGGACTGGTAGTGGATCCTCTGGACCAGAGAGGCGATGGCGCGGGTTGTACTAGAGGACCGGTTCTAAGCAGTTACTGGTCTTCACCAGAGCCCGCCGCAGCCCGCGGGATGGATTTGCTGCGGCGGTAACTACCAGGTCGTGTCCCCAGGTAACAACTCGACCTCTCTGGCAGCTGATATGGCGTGGTACACAGGGAGTAGGCAAGAGCGTAGTCGGACGTAGCAGAGGTCAGGGCAGGCGGCAAAGGTTCAAAGGCGAGTAGTCGGTAGCAACGGGTTCGGCAACAGGCAAGGCAAACTAACACAGTAGGGAACGCTTTCTCAGAGGCAAAAGGCACAAAGATCCAGTAGGAAGCTGTGGGAGGAGAAGGTATTTATGGGCAGTGCACAGGTGAAGCCTAATTAAGTCAGCACTGCCTCTCACAAACCTTAACCCTTAATAACCACTTTGGGCCAGGCACCAATCACTGGTGCACTGGCCCTTTGAATCTAAGAGTCCCGGCGCACCCTAGAGAGCGGGGACTCACACGCCGAGACGCTGGAGTGCTGCCTGTGGGCATACGCTGTGAGCGCTCCGAGGCCAGCAGGGGGCCCTGAGCGCTCAGCGTAACAATTGGGTCAAGTGGGGCTAACCACCTATCATGCAATACAGTCCATTTGGATACTGCAAAGGCTAAAGAAATTATATTGAATAGGCCAATGGAAGTCCCTTCTACTCAGTGGAGCTGACAGATTTTGTAGTACGCTATTATGTGTTCCCACACACCTCAGAGGAAATCACATGATAGTGACGCAAAGCTTAAGGGTGGAGTGGTGACGTCAGGATTTTCCAAAAAGGAAATAAGAGGTGTTTTTTTCAGAGCATGACCACACAGTTATCTATTGGAATATTTTTTAAAAGAAAAACAATAGGATCATTTTATTTTGTCTTGAGTACCTATCGAGGAATACAAAAGGATATCATACTGTATATAAGAGGTGAACAAAAGCTATCGGAACATAATGGAGGAGTGGAGAAGCATGATGCCAACAGGAGATTTTGGAACATGTGGGATCGGGAGTCATCGAGCCCCTTAAAGGGGAAGACGCATTTTGAACTATTATATTTATACTTTAAATAATAAGGTGAGCTCATAGTGTGTAAGGTGGAGGTAGACATGGGGAGTAATAGTTATGAAAACTGGAAAGGTGTGGAGCACAAGGAATGAACATTAGAAGGACTTTAATTTAAGCTGGACTTTGTTTTTCTATATCACTGCATACTGTATATGTGGTGGTATTAAATATCACTGCATACATGTGGTGATATTAAATATGAAAAAGGTGTATGTAATAGGAAGGTTTATCAGCACACAGGTTGATTTTTGTTATTGATTTTCACTTTATTATTTTTATTATTAAGGTCCTTACATGATTATTTATAATGATATTGCGGCTACTATTGTGTATTGAGCAGTGCCACACTGTATGATTTTATATTCAGTATATGACTAAAGGCATTAAATAGTTTCTAAGGGTTAGTGAAAGTGCCTTAAATTATTTTAGACCTCTCAAAAAGTGGCTCCTTATTAGCCTTATTATTTGAGTTTGTTAAGCAAAGTTTGCCTTAGTAGCTCAGTGGATAAAAATGTGTTTTCCCTTCTTTGAAATTTTTGCAATGACAAATCTGGTAATTCTGATGCAAAATCAATTTCTCCAAAATTATCCCACTGATAACTAACCACCAACTTTCTCAGATGGCAAATAAAGTACGTTTTTGCCAAAAGTCACCAACAGGCAACCTCCTTGCAACTCTGCTCATCATACTCTAGCACAAAAAGCACACTGGTGCTTTGTTTTTTCAACAGTTGTGTTTTCCATTGCACCTACTTCTATTACATTTTTACATTCTGTTCCAAAATTAAAACAATACAGATGAGTAAGAGTATTCAATGTAGATTAGGACCCTGGTGTCTAGATTAAACTTCAAAGAGGAGCTCCAGCCACCTATAAAAAAAAATAAAACAAAAAGTGTAGCTGCTGATTTTTAAAAAACAGCCACTCACCTGTCCCAGGGTCCAGCTGCAAGCTCACCACAGTGGTCTTTATCCTCTGTCCTCCCTTGGTATCTAAGCATCTTCACTATGGGCACCTGGGTGTGACAGCTTGTGGCTATTTCACATGCGTGAGTCACGCACTGCATCCTGGATTGGTGGAGATGCAGTCTTCAGGGACCTTTTAGTGTCCCAGAAGACTGCAGGGGGAGGGAGGAGAACTTCCATTACTGAGTGCCGTGGAAGTGGGAGCAGGTACCTGTCCTCAAAAGTGCAAATTGTGCAAGAGGAGCGGGGGACGAGTCCTTAAAGTGGAACTTACCTTTTTGGGCGGAGTTCTGCTTTAATGCCTGTAAGCTTATAGCTCTAAAGTTAATAACCCCATACCCTGTGGTGGGGCAAACCAACGTTCTATTCTTCTGAAAGACGGTATTATTTTGCAACACAGAGGTACCGCTCATAAATGTATTAAGCTATGTGGTATGTTTCTGAGCTGGCACATGTATCTTTGGTTATGCACACCTTATTTCAATGTTGAAGAGTGTGGTTCTTTGTATCAGGATGTTTGTAGATGAGGTGCTTGGAATAATGAGGTCACAGGTTGAGATCACGGAATTAGCTAATTTTTTAAAACAGAAATGAAAGCCTTAAATGCTTAGTCGCAGCTAGGGGGCCAGCGCGTGCTACCGGTGACGCGCTTCCGCCCCCACTCGGCAGCGGCTCCGATTGCCATCTGACACCCATGATCATTCCCCGCTGAGAGAGAAGAGCGGTCAGCTGTTGTAATCAAAGCTGACCATTCTTCTCTCTGGAATGATCACAGAGTGTTTGTCATCCTTCTATGTAGGAACACAGGTCTCTGTGATCATTTCACAAGCCACGCCCCACCCACAGTTAGAATCACTCCCCAAGGCTTACATTTAACTCCTTGATCACCCACAGTATTAACCTCTTCCCTGCCAGTGTAATTATTACAGTAACAGTGCATATTTTTAGCACTGATTACTGTAGTAATGTCACTGGTCCCCCCCCCCAAAAGTGTCAAAAATGTCAGTTAGGGGTCCAATCTGTCAGCTGCAATGTTGCAGTCCCGCTAAAAATCGCAGATCTCTGCCATTACTAGTAAAAAAAAAAAAAACTATAAAAATGACATAAATCTTTCCTGTAGTTAGTAGACGCGATAACATTTGCGCAAACCAATCAAAATACGCTTATTTTTTTTACCAAAAATATGGAGCATAATACAAATTGGCCTAAATTGTTAAAAAATTTAGATTTTTACATTTTTTTTGGGAATGTTTTATAGCAGAAAGTGAAAAATATTGTTTTTTTTTTCAGAATTGTCGCCCTTTTTTTGTTTATAGTGCAAAAAATAAAATCGCAGAGGTGATCAAATACCACCAAAAGAAAGCTCTATTTGTGGGAAAAAAGGACATCAATTTTATTTGGATACAGCGTCGCACGACCGCGCAATTGTCAGTTAAAATAACCCAGTGCCGAATCACAAAAAATGGCCTGGTCATTCAGGGGGCAAATCCTTCCGGTCCAGAAGTGGTTAAAGAAAAGAAAAACCAGGCTATTAGGCTGTTCTACTATAAAAGGTAGTAAGAATTAAGAGCACCATAAGAAAATGAAGCTCACTGTTTACTTTTGCATTAAAAATAAGATCTTTTTTTAATTCTACACATTATTAAACATATATATTTTGTGAGAGTATCTTGTTAATATTATTATCTTTTTAAATTCTTTCGATTCCCCAACTGGAAGGCTAACTCTGACATTTTATGTACTTTACTGTTATCTACTTCAGTGAAATCCCTGGTGTTTTGTTCAACTAGCTTCAGGCCACAAGACTGAACCAGTGTTCCAATAATGGGCTTTTAAGCTGTAATAGGGGAGAAGGGGTATTAAACAAATCTATCTTTATCTCTTCCAATTACAGCACAGCACAGAAAAGGAACAATGGAGGAAGGCAGATAAGACTATCTAGTAGCCATATAGTTCTAAAATCATGATGTTTTGTACACCACATATAAAAATGTACCTGTCAATTAATCCAAAAAATGGTTCAATGTCTAAGATGTAACTCAGTGGATAGCTTCTGGGAGATTTGCATTGATCAAGGATCTTTGAATGTTGAAAGAGTAAACATTCACAATGAATAGAAAACAGTGCTAAGACTATATTTGCAGTGCCATCTTTGAAAATATCATTGAACACACCTGTCTGACAGCACACTGACAGATATAACGCCTGCAGATGGAACAGTAATAAAGATAGTGGTGACACAAAAACAATGCACCATAGGTGTAACTGAAAAATTCCTAATTATCAAATAGTTATTCTGTAATTAATACCAAGACCCCCATGTCTATATGAAGGACTTGGTTTTCAACTGTAAAAAATACAAACTTTTTTTTTTCTTTTTATTGGTTAAACTGGCCGGACTTGTGTCTTTTTTCAACCAGACTAACTTTATGACTATGTAAAAAACAGTATCTTACTCATTTGGCACCCCAGAGGGACTCATACAACCCTAAGGCTCTTATTGATGGCTTTTGTTTTACTGAGTTTGGCTTGTGTTTGAAGTACGCAGTTGAAAGTATGCAGAATTCCAATTATCATAATTACATAATGTGGATGAGTGTTCTTAGGCTATGTTTCATTTGCTTTGCATTTTTGGACACAATTGGTTCTATTGAGATCTACTTGTGTTGCAGGCAAAGCAGGTCAAAAGCATTCTCTGCACCCGCAAAAAAATAAATAAAAATGTGAGTGGCACTCTGTTTATATGCAGTATTATTCAAATAAAGTCTATGAAAGCAGTCTGTCAAATCACACCTGCAGTATTACAACAACTGCCTTCAACATCTGTCTGGACCCCTCAAGATTCTATGGAAATACAAACTTACTACAAGTTAATATATCTATACAACCCAAGCGCTCCCTATATCGGGAATTGTAGGCATGCCGCTCTCCTTAGATGGGGCACTAGGTCTTTGCGCCTTCTTTCTTTTTTGCTACAAGTCAATATATGCATAACCTTAGGCATGTTCCCCTCTCCCATGTTACAATTCACTTGCTAGGTGATGTGTAGAATAGGGGAGGGAACATATGAACATAAATATAGGTTTTCCATAAAGTACAGCGCAAGTGTTTAATGACCTCCAAATCAATCACCAATGTGTATCAAATACGTCAGATGAGCAAAATATGCAATATACCATAAAAGAGATACCAAACTCATATAAATGTGTACAGTGCAACATAAAAGTGACACTAACTGTGCTTTTGTAAGTTACAGACAACTTTGTAATTAAAGTTTATAATTTATACCAAATAGATAATAAAATTATCCATAAAATTTGTGTGCAGAAATCTTCCTGTGTATAAAACACCCAGATACTCTTCAATGAGTGACATATCTCTATAGGTGATCCATTCACCCCACTCAAAAACGCACTAACCATAAATGCATGCCAAAATAATTAAAGAAAAGTGTTTTGGGGGTTCTAGAGCCTTGATAAATGACTGCTGTTAGACTGCAGCTATGATCTTATGGCACCTACAATGCAGCAAAGTTTATTTTATTTACAAGTGTTTTATAAGGCAGCTCTTTCCTTTTTCCAATATCTACTGAAACTGCTACCAAATATAAATTATTCAGCTAAACAACTCACCAGTGCATAATCACAGAAGAAAGATTCTACTTCATTTTATGTCCAAGGAGCCAGTTACTGCCATGTTACCTCTTGTACAGCAAAGAGAAACTAAAGCCAAGATACCATCCATAGCCCACATGCTAAAAACACATCTCCCCTTCCTTTGATAGGCATGTGTCCCTACTGTCTACATACATTAGTGGCCAGAGGGACTGACTAGAGAGATGGAGGTGAGGGCTTAGATGCTGACTTTTCCAAAAAGTAAAAAAATCTTCATATCTATAACTGATCTGATGAGTTTGCTTAGGCTGCAAAGCTGGAGTGTGTTTTAAAATGTCAATAGAATAGATTAAGAGGTATCACTATTTTTATACAGTATATTTGGGGAGGGAAAGGTTAACGTTAACACGCATTACGTGCATTAGCATGTTGCGGTGCTATTAATTTTGAACCCACAAGCATTGCAGTGCACCACAATACACGGCAATGCATTTTGTAATGCATAATGTGTTGTGAAAAATGGTGAATGCCTCTTTTTTGGATGTTTTGGTACCTTGCCAGGCTATTCATTTTGATGAAGAAAATGAATAGCAGGGCACTGAGGTCAGTATCAAATAAAAAAACACTTTATTAAAACAAACAGCACACTTACATAGAGCATAAAAACAGCATGGATAGGGAACACCTGGGACCAAGCAGCTGTAATCAGTGTGAGGCTGTAGACTGTCACAGAACCATGAACCAGACGTACAACAACAGATAAGTGAAAATAAGAAGGCTTTATTGAAAATCAAGCTGTAAAGCAAAAGTCCAAACGGAAGGCGAAACCGAGGCAGAGTCCTTGCGAAGCCAGAGGTCAGGAACCAGGAGGGTAGTCAGACGAAGCCGGGATCAGGAACCAGCAGGGTAGTCAGACGAAGCCAGGATCAGGAACCAGCAGGGTAGTCAGACGAAGCCAGGATCAGGAACCAGCAGGGTAGTCAGACGAAGCCAGGATCAGGGACCAGAAGCAGCAGCAGGTTTTGGAAGCATGTGAACACAGGAGGACCAAGCAAGGAACTGAAGCCACAGACCTCCTATATATATGAGCTAGGCATCCACCTCCTCCCAGTGGGAAGGAGGAGCCGCAGGGTGGAAGGCTACAAGAAACCCAGAAACCAAGATGGCCGCCAGCACATGTCAAACGAAGGAGAACAGCGAGAAGGTAAGACCATGACATAGACATCACTGGGTAAACAGAGACTGAGGATTACACTGAGCCAGCCTGCTCAAAGTATGGATATTATCAGCAGTGTTCCAGGCCGCACACAAGGATGACAGCTGTCAAAAGGCCTTGTAGATGTCAGGGGAGGGGTGTGCATGACCAGGGACTTGCCCTCATTGAGGTGATCCTACCCAGATATTCTGCTGGAGCTGCGGAGGTTCCAGTCTCGATCCCTCGATCCATCCAGTTAACTCATCCATTCCTCTACCCTGTTGATGGTCTACAGATGAAAGTTCCATTGGACCAAGGGACTTTGCACTTTTCCTAGGCACACCGTATGTACTGTGTACTTTTACACTCTTTGGATTTTCATTCATTTTGATACAATGCAACACAATTGAATGCGGGAGGAAATATGTTTTAACGCACATGCACTGTACTAGAGAAATGTGAAAAAAAGAAAGACGCTATTCTGAAACATTAAGGACAACTAATTTGGCTTCTTTCTTCCTACACCAGCCAATCTAGCTTTTTTTTCCAGCTTGCATTGAAGTAACGGCAGTTGGACTGATGGGTTGTCAAAGCCAACAAAAGCACTTTTATTCCAGTTTTATTAATATTCACTATCTTTTTTTCTGTATGCTGCCTTTTGTTTCTCCTGTAACTCAAAACCATGTCCTTAATGCCTGAAATTGCTAATCATCAGTCACAAGCTGCCAATGCCATCACCTTGTTCTTCTGAAAGGTGAAGTCTGTACTGGGCGGTTAATGGAGAGTTAAAGAAAACATCACCTAGAGATGATTGAATGAGTAGTATTGCATTAGTTGCCTATTGTTTCTAAGTAATCACAGAATGTGAGAGTAGCCTGCATAGCCAGCATTCTGTAAAGATTGACTCACCTTCCCAACACTGCCAGCTGTCATTCCACACAGAGTTCACCTTGAGCAATAGCAGTGACAAAGCCATGGCTAAAATAAACCACATTAATAGAAGGGATTGCAGCCTCTTTATAAATTCCCAGATGCCCTCACCTTTTGTTGATCTAATGGAGAAACGCTGTTGTATTATCCACAACTCCCTCATGTCTGCACATTTAACCTTGGTGTTTAGAGAAGGAATTTCAGCACTCCATTTGCTTGTATTCTCTTTATTGAGTCACAAGTCAGGAAAACCTTGTGTTATATTTATCAATTTTTCCCCTTCAAATTGAATTCCAGCAACGTTAAAAAAAACCTTCAGGTTAAAACCCAACTGAAGCCAACATTTTTTATTTTAGCTGAGGGTAGATTTTATTGTTGTCAATGTCCTTGTAGGGGAGATTTCCCTTCACTTCCTGCCCCCCTACACCACACTAGGACAGGAAATGAGCAAAAATCCCTCAAATGTTTGCATAAATAGTAACACGGACACTTTTATTGTAGAGCCATGCAGCGTTAGAGCCCTTTTCAGGGTTTTATTGCCATTTGACTGCCCCATGGGGAGAGTTATCCTCACTTCTTGCTCCGATACCAGCCTGTGTGTCAGGCTTGAAGGAGAAATCTCTCTAGTTGAGACAAAAGTATTGATAAAGCTCCAGAAGAACCCTTCTCTACTAATTTTCCTGTTTTTTTTTTTTGTCTATAGCCTTTATATATAATTTCCTGTAGCCAAACTTAACCATTCAAGGGCCAGTTGCCAGCAAAGCCCCAAATAAAAAAATGTAATAGCTGGCTTGTGTGAAAGGCATTCTGTATGCAACATTCTTGCCAATGACTTCCCTCTATAACAAATAAAAACGATAAAAAAAAAAAAAAAAAATCCTTACTGCACCTGCCTACATATTATTCCATCATGTGACATTAGCATTGCTAGCACAGATCAGTTGAGCAGATCATACTGGATCCTTCAGCTTTGGCTCTTGTATGTATGGCTATGATTGTTGTAAATCAAGCCAGAGACAGTTTGGGCAGTCCAATAATTCTGTGTATGGTCAGATAAAATCCTGCCATATATGTAAAAAGCTATTGCAAGCAATTATAAACATGAGGGCTTTGTCTCACTGTTGGGCTCTACTACAATGCATTCATCGCTAGAATAGGTAGGACTCGGATGAAATAAAGGATTTTAGGTAAAATTGCCATCTTAATAACATTAATTTTACCCATCCAATATAATGGAAGAGAAGACAATTGAGATAATAGGTTATTAATTTGACGTAATACCGGTGTAAAATTAGCAGCATAAAGTTCAGAGAGGTTAGTTGTAAGTGTAACATCTAGGTAGGGCAGGTGAGTAGAGGACCATGAAAAAGGGAGGGATGCTTGTTGTAAGTCAGAAGAGGCTAGGGATATGTTTAATGCCATAGATTTATGAGGGTTGATTGTAAGACCTGAAATATAGGCAAAGCATTCAAGTTTTCGAATGAGGTTAGGAGCTGAAAAATGCAGGGAAAACATAAAAATGAGCATATCATTGGCGAACAAAGAAAGTTTATGTTGACGACCAGCAATTTCAAGTCCCTTAATTGAAGGATCAAAACAAATCGATTGGACAAGGGGTTCTATAAGGAAAGTGAACAAAAGTGGGGATAGAGGGCATCCCTAACGTGTGCCTCTGTATATTTCAAAAGGGTTAGATGAATACCCTGCATATTTGACATACGCTCTAGTCTTTTTTTATAATGATGGAATCCAGCCAAGGAAGTAGGGACCTTATCCCCAATGCTGCAGAACATAACATAGATAAGGCCACAATACCATATCAAAGGCTTTTTTTGATATCCAGGGACAAAGAACAGAGGGGAATTTTTTGTGATTTAGCAGCATGTAACAATAAAGTGGCCCTATGTACGTTATTTCCCGCTTGGCGTAATGGTAAAAACTGATTAAGGAGCCTATTACTGGATTTAGTTGGGTTGCTAAAACTTTCGCTAAGACCTTGATGTCAAGGTTGAGCAATGAAATAGGTCTATAGTTGGACCAAGATGAGTAATCAGAATGAGGTTTAGAAATCATTGAAATAATGCCGTCAAAGTCTCAGGCCGAAAGAAAAAAGTACATTAACTCTCTTCTTCCGGCTCGCTTCCGTGAACAATATCAAGATAAGAAGAAACGGCTGCACATCACTGGAGTTCAAAATGCCTTTATTGTGATTTCCAAAGTGGCACGACAAAACACCAACCAGTCCAGGTAGATGCGTTTCACACAGTACAACTGTGCTAAATAACATTACACAGACGTGTCACACTGGTACATCTTAAATAGACCCATCCCCAGAAGTCACAGATATTGAGGAGGTAGTAATTAACAACAGGTGACTAATTTAATCAACCTCAAGACAGAAGACAAACAAGTAATCATACATGTAAAAACAAATCCTCCCTGAAATAAACCTCCAGTAAATATAAAGTGCTAGAATAAACCCAGGTATATGTGCAAATGGAGGGTAAGTATAAAACACAAGACCATGATATAAAATATTCAAAATGTATAGCTACATAAAGGCCACAGTATAGACTCGTGGCCACACTATATGTCCCATAAGATAATGTGGCCTAAATGGGTGATGCCTGTAAAATAATGTCAATGCAGGTAAATTCCCAGAATGTGCATGTAGGAAAAGTAGGGACATGAGGACGATCGAAACCTTCATTACTCAATACCTCCTACAATTTCCCAACATGCTTCATCTATGAAATACATGCAAAGAAAAATGGGTGATGCCTGTAAGATTATGTCCATGCAGGTAAATTCACAGAATGTGCATGTAGGAAAAGTGGGGACATAAGGACGATTGAAAACTTTATCACTCAATAAACTCCCGCAATGACCCAACATGCTTCATCTATGAAATTGAACTGCACACGAAGTGAAATGTAAAAAATATGAAAAATAATAAGGGGATAAACACAGGAAGGGCACACCAAAGAATAAAGAGGGGGGAAGGGGAAAAGCATTCCCTATGCTCAATCATAAAAGTGGCTAACATCCCACTCAAAATTAAGTCCTTGGGGAATATGGGTCATTCAAAGTAAGCACATTTAAAGGAACCATAGGAGGATCAAAAAATAAGCATGCGCACTAAGGCCTCATGCACACGGCGTTAGAAAAAACAAGCTGCAGAGCCACTACCAACGCCAGGAAAAAGCAGCTGTAAAAATGTGCTTTTAGTAGCTTTTTCCATTGGGGTTATTCCGTGTTTAGCCGTGTTAGCTTTTCTGCCTCTATTCAAAATCAATGGTTGCCTATGAGCCATCTTTGATACGGCTTTAAGCCCATTGATTTGAATAGAAGTCACATCCAAGTCGGGTCATGATGATCTGACTTGTGGTGCGACTTGCGTTCTGAGGAACTTGAGGTGGAACTCCATGCCAAAATGGAAAAAAACAGAGTGCCCCCCCCCCCAGGTTCCATCCTGGGCCCTTCGGTCTGATATGCATTTTGAGGGAGTCCCACGCAAAAAAACAGTGTGGGGTCCCCCCCAAAATCCATACCAGACCCTTATCCGAGCATGCAGCCTGGCAGGTCAGGACAGGGGAGGGGATGAGCTAGCGGCCCCACCCCCTCCTGGACCATACCAGGACACATGCCCTCAACATGGGGAGGTGGGTGCTTTGGGGCAGGGGGGGCTCTGCACCCCCCCACCCCAATGCACCTTGTTCCCATGATGATGGGGACAAGGGCCTCTTCCCAACAACCTTGGGCACTGGCTGTGGGGGTCTGCAGGCATCTGGATGCTCCCTTGTAACAAGGGGGCCCCCAGATCCCAGCCCCCCCATGTGAAAGAGTATGGGGTACATTGTACCCCTACCCATTCACCCCAAAAAAGGCAGTGCTGTGTAAATAATGACAAGAGAAGGTTTTGAGAAGTCCTTTATTAAAAATCGTCCTCCGATCTTGTCCCTCCGGTCTATTCCCTCTGGTATTCTTCCTCCGATCCATTGCACTGATGCGGGTACAGCAACATCTTGATTGTCAAAAAAAACAATTGCTAGATGTAACACATAACCCGTTTAGTGGAATATCTGGAATAGTTAAAAGTCTGGACACACAGGAGAGACAAGAAAAAGGCCATCAGTCCATAGCATCCACAGAGTAAGTAGTAGGACAGAGGAAACAATTTTGTTTAGATGGACTTTTTTAAACACAGTTGCCCTTATTGTTGGAAGATCCTCGCAAGGAACAGGATGCAGAATGTCGGCGATGACCATCAAGAGCCACCGATCTCTACATCAGATGTAGATCTTGTAAAGTATTTTGCAATTTGTCTGAAGAACCAGTGTATTAGTGTTCTGATAAGTAAATCACTCTGAGAACAGAAAATCCCATCGATAGGGTACTTGGTGTCGCTGGAGGAGAGGTTTAAGTGCATGCCTTTTGGTGACTGTGATTGGGGAAAGGTCAGCAAATAGTTGGTAAGAGTGTCCTTGAAAAGTAAGAGATTATTTTTCCCATGCAGCAGCCAATAGTTGTTCTTTGGTACAGAAGAAATGGAATTTTGCAATTATATCGCGAGGTGGTCCTTCAGGCTTAAGTGTTGTTAGAGCTCTGTGAATCCTGTCAACCTCCAGGCATTCAACAGGGATTGATGGTTGCAGCTCTTAAAACCACGAAGTCATAGTAGAATGGAGGTCAATAATTGTCTCAGGAATTCAGCGAATGTGGAGATTACAGTGGCGTGCTCTGTTTTCAAAGTCCTCCAGACCATTTTGTAAAACAATATTTTCTTCTCTAACGTTCTCTACTTCAGTAGCACAAGACTGTGTGTTTATTTCTAAGGCATCCATTTTGTTTTCTAAGTAAGTAGTGCTCATGAATCTCCCTGGTCAGGCTTTCAGTTAGATGGTCAGATATCTTTCTTAAAGCCTTTCGCAACATTTTCTCAAATTGTTTAATGACATTAGGATGTAAAGAGTCTACTTGTAAAATAAATGGAGTAGCACTGAAATCTGAATCAGACTGACCGCAGTCTAACTGTGGTGGCTGTGCCTGCTTGGCAGCGCGAGACATGCCTGAGAGAGAAAATGGAGGCGGCGCCTTTTTGGAAACTACCCTGAAAAGAATGTCCTTTCCTTTCTTGGGTTTTGTCCGTGGACGAGCCCCGCCGTATACCGTGACAGTTTCCCGGTGTGGCAGAAAGGACAGGCGGTGCTTTTTAATGTAATTTGGGAGCCGTTCGGGTGTATTATCTGGCTGTGTTACCTCGAGCCACAGAGCTTCAGTGAGACATGTCCATCTCCACTGGCTTCGCCAGGTAAGCATATTTTATTGCAGAAGGGGCATTGCCTTTCTCTTCTGCAATAAAGAGCCTGCCTCTTTATAGTTTTTTTTTTTAAATACTTTAGTTCCATTTGCTAAAGAGCAGTAGCCAAGTGTAATGTTCCGGTACCTTTGGTACCCTAAATTACTCTTTTCACAAGTGTATGCGCCCCACCATTCTCTTTTGGAAAGGTGCGCATACACCTTTAAGACTGAAGCTGTCATCACTCAGCGCCGGACTAGATGGCTATTTAAATCGCCGGTTCTCACTCACATGTGTTCGTTCAAACACCCTTACCTGGATGCTAACTTGGCTTGAAGCTTTCGTGCTTGCAAGCAGACCTCGCTGACGGAACCTCGCTGCGCTGATCCCTGTATCCCGCTTCCGGATCATCCGCTCCTCCTGAACCAACCTTCGGCTGTATTGCTATTAGTGCTAAGTACCCCGCAGGGGAACCCTCTATAAACTTATACTAAGCTTACACTATCTAGCTCTGCATAGTAAAGACTATTTATCACATCTGCATATCTAGATTGCTAGCTCTTAAGACTACTGCTACTTATTCCTGCACTGGGTTGATCTCTCTTGTATGTCCACCTGCTACTCTGTCATCTGCTACCATACATGATTGCTAAACCTACCTGCATCCATCTGCTACTGTCTTACCTTCAAGTGTCTGTCACCTACCACCTCCACTCAACCTGTCTCTTAAATCTTCATCACTGTGTTACTACATACATAAAGTCACTCTAGGAACCAGCTTGTTGAGTGTGTGTATTTACTAGCTGAATTAAGACCTTCCACACATGATGAGTCATTGAGGTTGGGAATGGTATCTCAGCATCTCTCTTACATGACTACTGAAGTGGAATATTTCTGCAGCTGAAAATCCACACCATACATGAAACGCAGGAGCGTTACAGATTGAACGAACCCACAAATGGATTCAGCAGAAATAACCACTCAGGTGACACAATTAAAACAGCAAGTAACTGCGTTAATACACACACTTGCTGAATTAAAAGAAGACAATCAGGCTCTGTCGCAGCAGGTAATTAGACTGACACAACTTACCTCTGCTCAGTCCCCTGAACCCAAGATAAATCCCCCTTTGGTATTTACAGGCGATCGCAAAAAATTTCGCGAATTTAAAAACGCATGTGAGTTACTTTTTTTGCTAAAACTTCGTACCTACCTTACTGATCACATTAAGGTTTGTACTATTATTTCTTACCTAACAGGCGATCCTCGAGCCTGGGCAGACTCTCTTTTTGAGAAAAACGACCAGCTTCTCAACTCCTATGCCTTGTTCCTAGCAGAACTCACTAGCCTATATGATGACCCCAATAGGCAGAGTACTGCCGATCTTCAATTAAGATCCTTGAAACAAGGAAGGAGGCCTGTAGAAGACTTTGTCGTGGAATTCAAGAGATGGACCCTTGATTCAGAATGGAATGATGCATCTCTGAAAACCCAATTTAGGCTTGGCCTATCAGAAGCCGTTAAGGACGAGCTCGCCCGAGCGGATCTACCAAAAACCCTGGATGCATTAATACAACTCAGTATTACCATAGATAGAAGACTACGAGAAAGAAAGGCTGAGAAAATGGGAATGCCATTATCCGTTTCCTCTCGGATTCCGGCCGATAACCCCATTCCTATGGAGGTAGGAACCATACGCCCACCGCTATCAACTATGGAAAAAGCCAAATGACGATATGAAAATCTCTGCTTGTACTGTGCATCCCCGGATCACAAGATAAACGTCTGTCCCCTAGTCAACAAAAAGAAGGGTGAGTGTTCACATGTCCTCCTAGGGGGATTGACAACTTCATTCACTAACCCTTACATTTCTGTTTGTTTGACATTACAGTGGGACCAGAACAGGATTACTACTAAGGCCATGATTGACACAGGATCTTGTGGAAATTATATTGATATATGTTTTGCTGCTTCAAATAAAATTCCTATTATTTCTAAACTTAAACCTGTCTCAGTAAGTCTTATTACCGGTGTTCCGCTATCCTCTGGTCCGATCACCGATCAGACACAAGCACTTCTAGTCACTATTAACGAGTCTCATAGGGAGACTACTACCTTCGATTTAATACCTTCACCCCACTTTCCCATTGTGTTGGGACTTCCCTGGTTACACACACACCAACCAACCATAGATTGGAAGGAACGGTCCTTGGCCTTCCTCTCTTGCTATTGCGAGGATACGTGTAACCTCCCGTCTTCCGGGAAGATTCTGTCTGTGGTGACAGATGAGATTGCACCACTATGTTATCAGGATCTTTCTGAGGTTTTTCTTGAGAAAAATGCTCAAGCATTACCTCCTCATCGAGACTATGATTGTAGCATTGATCTACTCCCAAATAGCAAATTGCCGTTCGGTCATGTTTATCCTCTTTCACAGGATGAACTTTCCCATCTCAAAACCTATTTGGATGAGAATTTGGAAAAAGGTTTTATTAGAGCTTCCACTTCTTCCACAGCAGCAGGACTCTTTTTTGTTCGCAATAAGGACTCAAGTCTCAGACCTATCATCGACTACAGGAAATTGAATGCTATCACAATAAAAGATCGCTATCCTCTACCGCTTATCCCTGAGCTCATTGAGCAGGTGCGTGGAGCTACCTATTTTTCAAAATTGGACCTGAAAGGAGCATACAATCTCATTCGAATCCGTGATGGACACGAGTGGAAGACTGCATTCAGAACCAGATACGGATTGTTCGAATATCTTGTGATGCCATTCGGGCTATGCAACGCCCCTGCAGTTTTCCAACGATTTATAAACTATATTTTTAAAGACTTACTAGATGTCTGTGTTGTGGTATATCTGGACGATATACTTATATATTCACGATCCCTGTCTGAACACATAAGACATGTAAGACTTGTATTATCGAGATTGCTTTCACATAACCTTTATGTGAAACTGAAGAAATGCTTGTTTCATAAAGACGAGGTACTCTTTCTAGGCTACATCATATCCAAAATAGGAATCGAGATGGACATGAGTAAAATATCCTGCATTCAGGATTGGCCAACACCAACCACACGCAAGGCGCTACAGCGATTCCTGGGATTTTCAAATTTCTACAGGAAGTTCATTAAAAACTTTTCTGCTATTGTGAGACCCCTCACACAGCTCACTAGCATAAAAAAAACATTCAAATGGTCAGAAGAAGCAAATAAAGCTTTTCACTTGTTAAAGACAAGGTTTACTTCCGCTCCCATATTACGCCATCCAGACCCATCCCTCCAATACATTCTGGAGGTAGATGCGTCAAACATGGCAGTAGGAGCAATACTCTCCCAACGACCAACCCACACTTCACCACTTCATCCAGTCGCCTTTTTTTCTAAATCCCTAAGCAGTCCCGAGATAAATTACCCCGTGGGTGAAAAGGAACTGCTTGCTATAAAATTGGCTCTGGAGAATTGGCGACATTTACTCGAAGGCACCCAATTACCAATAATTATAAACACGGACCATAAAAACCTCCAATATCTTCAGACTAGCAAAACTCTCTCGCACCGACAGGTACGATGGTCACTATTTTTTCTAAGGTTTAACTTCCTAGTGACTTACACACCTGCAGATAAGAACAAAAAGGTGGATGCACTATCACGACTAACTGAAGAAAACTACTTTGAAATCCCTTCCGTTCCTATAATACCTCACAAACGCATTATTGGAGTTGTCCGTTCCTTGAAGGAAGAGGTTTTGCATGGTATAAGTTTGGATTCACCCCCACCACAACTAAATACTGATGCAGAAGGCTTCCTCTACTACAACGACAAACTTTACATACCACCTACCCTACGCACCAAGATCTTGGAATTATCTCATGATGTGCCTATGGCAGGACATATGGGTATGACAAAGACTCTTAATTTGATTTCCCGGCAATTCTGGTGGCCTGACATGAAAACATCTATACAAAAATTCGTCTCTTCATGCAATGTCTGTGCCAGGTCCAAAATTGACACTACGAGACCATCCGGTCTACTATGCAGTCTACCAATACCCCAAACTCCATGGGAAGTTTTGTCCTTGGACTTCATCGTAGAATTGCCTCTTTCCAAAGGATTTAATACCATCTTGGTGTCAGTGGACCATCTGACAAAGATGGCACATTTCATTGCTATTCGCAGACTACCTTCGTCCAAACAAACGGCAGAACTCCTGATGAAAAATGTCTTTAGATTACATGGTATCCCAAAAACTCTTCTGTCTGACCATGGATCCCAATTTATTTCTAAGTTCTGGCAAGAACTATGTCACATACTACGGATCGAGCGGAAGCTCACTTCTCCTTACCATCCGCAGACCAACGGACAGACTGAAAGAGTCAACCAATGCATCGAGCAGTATTTACGTTGTTACACTTCTTACCAACAGGATGATTGGGTGGATCTTCTCCCCCTGGCAGAATTTGCCTACAACAACGCAACCCACAGTACAACCAAGCAGAGTCCGTTCTACTTGAACTATGGGTTTCATCCCTCTATTCTTCCACCACGCATCCTTCCTTCAAACAACCCAGTAGCCTCAGACTATCTTACCCAAATAAAGGATTCTCTGGGTTTATTAAATACTACCATTGCACACGCTCACAGTCAACAAAAGAAGTACTATGATCTTCGCAGAAGACCTTCTCCACAGTACACTATCGGGGACCTCGTTTGGCTCTCAACAAAAAATTTAAGACTGAAGATCCCTAGCAAAAAGCTTGGACCTCTGTTCTTGGGACCTTTCCCAATCAAAAAACTTATTGGAAAACTGCAGTACAGCTTACATTGCCAATAGACCTAAAAATCCATCCCATTTTCCATGTGTCGCTACTGAAGCCCCATGTTCCGGACCAAGGAATAAGGCCTAATATTCCACCTCCGCCTCCTGTACAAGTTGAAGGTGGAGAAGAATACGAGATAAAAGAGATTCTGGATTCTCGTATCTACAGAAGAAGACTTCAGTACTTGGTTAGATGGAAGAACTATGGGCCCCAAGACGACACCTGGCTGAACACCTCTGAAATACATGCCCCTAGATTAATCCGCAATTTTCATGCGAGATACCCAGACAAACCAGCTCCAGAGGCCTTCAGGAGCCGGCCTTAAGGGGGGGGTATTGTAATGTTCCGGTACCTTTGGTACCCTAAATTACTCTTTTCACAAGTGTATGCGCCCCACCATTCTCTTTTGGGAAGGTGCGCATACACCTTTAAGACTGAAGCTGTCATCACTCAGCGCCGGACTAGATGGCTATTTAAATCGCCGGTTCTCACTCACATGTGTTCATTCAAACACCCTTACCTGGATGCTAACTTGGCTTGAAGCTTTCGTGCTTGCAAGCAGACCTCGCTGACGGAACCTCGCTGCGCTGATCCCTGTATCCCGCTTCCGGATCATCCGCTCCTCCTGAACCAACCTTCGGCTGTATTGCTATTAGTGCTAAGTACCCCGCAGGGGAACCCTCTATAAACTTATACTAAGCTTACACTATCTAGCTCTGCATAGTAAAGACTATTTATCACATCTGCATATCTAGATTGCTAGCTCTTAAGACTACTGCTACTTATTCCTGCACTGGGTTGATCTCTCTTGTATGTCCACCTGCTACTCTGTCATCTGCTACCATACATGATTGCTAAACCTACCTGCATCCATCTGCTACTGTCTTACCTTCAAGTGTCTGTCACCTACCACATCCACTCAACCTGTCTCTTAAATCTTCATCACTGTGTTACTACATACATAAAGTCACTCTAGGAACCAGCTTGTTGAGTGTGTGTATTTACTAGCTGAATTAAGACCTTCCACACATGATGAGTCATTGAGGTTGGGAATGGTATCTCAGCATCTCTCTTACATGACTACTGAAGTGGAATATTTCTGCAGCTGAAAATCCACACCATACATGAAACGCAGGAGCGTTACACCAAGTAGGACCTAATCCTACTTGCTTGTATACGATGCACACTTATGCTGCAGTTCTGGCTCCTACACAATATGCATTAATTACAGTGTCACAAGTGTCATGCTCACAGACACATATAAACCTCAGGACTGAGGATCATTTTAAAAGAAGGAATTCTGCCAATAAATATGCCTTGTTTGCACACTATTACTTTATTTTAGCCTAATTAAGAACTTCTCTAAAACAGTTGGGGACAATTTAACAATCAGCAACTGTTGAGACAGTGAACACAGTTAGTTCTATGTAATGTACAACAATAGCATACTTAGTACAGCAGTCAGGACTATATAATGCAACATAGCATACACAGGGCAGCAGTCAGGACTATGCAATGTGCAACTTGGAATACGGGGTGCAGGAGTGAAGACTATGTCATGTACAGCATAGAATATACAGTGCAGCAGTTAGGACTATATAACGTACAGCATAGCATATAGAATGCAGCAGTCAGAACTATGTGATGTAAAACATAATGTACAGAGTGTAGCAGTAAGGTGTATGTATTTTACAACCAAGCAAATACAGTACAGCTGCCATGTGTGTCTAACATACAACAATACATGTGGAGTGCCGGGATCAGGACTCTGTAACATACAACACACGGTAGTGCATAGAGTTCAAAGGTAAGGGCTTTGTAACATACTGCACAGCTCACTGAGTGTAACAGCCAAGTGTTGGTTGGCATGGGTAAGCATCTCTTTAAATGTTTGCAGTCATTGGTGAGTGGTGAAGTGGTAAATATTGGTGGGGTGCCCCCTTTTGTTGGTGGTCAGTGAGGAATGTCAACTTCAATGTTTATGTTCAGTGATAAGTGGCCCCTGAAATGTTGGTGGCCAGTGCCTTATAACATTGGTGTTCAGTGATCAGTGTCATCTTTTCATTGGCGCTCAGTGTTTCCTTACCAGACAATTCCCATGCTTCTGCCTTCCACCTGCTGGGTCTTTATTGAGTTACATTATGCTGAAACTGAGCAGCATCAGGCTGGATATCACTCCAGTTGGCTCTGCTTGCATATAGCAGAGCATGTCACTCTTGACAGTCAGATGGACATGCTTTATCAAAGGCCTCGCTAGATGCCAGGCACCTGACAGTAGACATGGGGCATGTGGCTCTGGCGCCAATGTCTAGGGATGTGTATATTCAGGTACCTATGTTAGTTCTTTGTAAAAATGCATATAATACTTTTTAAAAATGAAAAAATAATTAGATAAAAATTATAGATTTTTGTATAGCTTTAATGTTACTAAATTAATTTTCACATCTGTAGCTGCTGGGCCATATGATAGGGGCCAGATTAAGTGCTGGTTTCTTCTTTATCTCTGTTTAATTAGATGGTTCACAGAAGAAAACAAAAACACCATGTAGCGAGCAAATAAAATGTTGTGTTAATCTTTATTGCTGCTGGAAACCTGCCATGAATACCAACGCTCTTTTATGATGTAACCTCTAGCTTAGAGATTTTTCGGATTAATCTATCTGCAAAATGTAATGCAAGAAGGACTTAGGAGCTCCTTGCTTTACTCAATTAAACATATTCATCATCCAGCGCATTCTATAAATTTTTTTGTACAACAGAGTTCCTTATGTTAAGATAATGTTCAGACTTAAACAAAAGCATAAGGGAAAAGAAATTAGCATTTAGGTTAATCAGTTCTACCAGAGCAGTGTGTTTGGGTCTAAGACACTTACGTTTGTCAACTCGAGTGTTCTGTTCATTTTTATTTTTCACATGATTCAGTTATGTTTTCAGATTTTTTGCAAATCAATGTGCAAAGGAATGTATACTGATTAACTACTTCCTATGGTACTATTTAATGGTAATATGTTTTACAATTATCACTTAGTTTTCCTGCTAAAGCCTGCTAAACTGGTTAAACCAACAAAAAAGAAAAGGGCAAGTTTACATTAACGTGAACATGCCAACCATGCTGTGTATCATTAGGTAGTCTAGCCTCCGCTCTGATGCTGATTTCCCTTTGTTAATCAGAAACTGACTTTCCCAAATTCTATGTTATAATAAAATTGGCAGTGGTTTATTGGTGCCTGCATGTATCTTTAGATACATTCTACTGCAGTCCAGGGGCCCCAGTGTAAAATGATGCCTCCAGCCCTTTCCGCCTCCTACATGTTCTTATTGGACAATAAAGTCTTGTGTCATTGTAATGGGCCAAATGTAACAGGCAGAGGGTTAGCGGTGATAGATTTGGTACTCATTACTGTCAGAAAGTGTTGAAATTTGCTGAATACAGCATGTTTGAATTTGGGGTTCCTGGGCTACAGAAGTATACATCCAAGAGCTTGTTTACACTAGCCCAGACAGTAAAATGCAGCATTTTTCTCTGCACACTATTGTCTGTGAACAAGTGTAAACAAATCAATAATCAATGTCACACATGTAAACCACAATTAATAATGCCAGTGATTACAGTCCCAGTGGGTGAACCAACATTAATTTCCAATTAAAACATCCAGGAATGATACCCCCTTCTTTATCCCTCCCAAAATCTGTGTGGCAATATCTCTCTTCACCTGCACCACCCCACAAAGGAATCTCCCTCTTCTATAATCTATTCCAAGACAAGCTCTCTTTCCAGAAATCCAAACCCTTCCTGAATTGGGAGTCGGAACTAGGCCAATCGTTTATGGATTACCAATGGAAATGTGCCTTTCGGGCAGTCTATCTGGCCTCGAGGTGTGTTAAACTCTGGGAACTTACCCCTAAGATAGTGCTTAGATGGTATCTCACCCCCTACAGGCTATCCATGTTCTATCAGACTTCCTTCCCCGACTGTTGGATGGGTTGTGGGCATGTAGGCAATATCTATCACATATTTTGGTCTTGTAGATCGCTCACTAGTTTTTGGAATGGAATATTTCGTATCATCTCTGATATGACAGGTATCCTGACCCGCCAAAATCCCTCCCTGGCAGTTTTAAATATAGGTATTGAGATCTTTCCAGCACAATATCATAGTGTAGTTACACACGTCCTTCTAGCAGCTAGACTGCTTATTGCTAGGAAGTGGAAAACGACCATGGCTCCTAATGTTTCTTGATATTGTCTGCACAAACTTTCATTTTGAATCTATGTTGGCTTGCAGAGCGGGTGTCAGCGCTAAATTCTCCTATATGTGGTCCATTTGGACTGAATGGTATGCACTCTCTTAATTATTGCTTCCCATCCAGCACCTTCTTCCCCTCCCTTTTTCCCCTTTTAGAATCCGATCAGACAATGTTGTTGTAGTATTACTACTGTTTGTCTACACTACTGTTGTATTTGCCACTTATCCCTATGTCTTAACATGTTTGTACTTTATATTTTGTTGTTTGCAAAACTTCAATAAAAACTAATTTGAAAAAAAAAAAAAAAAACATCCAGGAAAAAACAGTAGTGTGAATTCAAATCTGGAATCATCTGTGAGGACCACCATCCAAGATCCCCACGAGTGTGCGCTCATCTCACAGATGGACCTTAAAACAAAATTTCAGGCATTAAAGACAGATTTTAGAGTCACAGGCAAAACAAAAGGCAGTATACAGAAAAAAAAATATATAGTGAATATTTATACAACTGGAAGCAAAGTGCTTTTGTTGGCTATGACAACCCATCAGAGTCCAACTGCTGATCCTTCAATGCAAGTTCGAAAATAAAAGCTGGATTGTGATTCTTTGGTGTAGGAAGAAAGAAGCCAAATTAGTTGTCCTTAATATTTAAGAATAGCACCTTTCTTTTTTTTTATTCTTTTAAATTTGGTTAACATTTTTCTATTACAGTGCATTGCATTAATGCTTGTGCGGTAATGCATGTTTCTTCCCCCATTAAAATGTGTTGCATTGCATTGAAAGGAATGTCCTGGCAAGGTGCCAAAGCATCCAAAACAGCAGACAGTCACCATTTTTCACAACACATTACTCATTACAAAATACATTACCATGTATTGTGGTGCACTGCAATGCATGTTGGTTCAAAATGAATAGCACCACACCACAATGTATGTAATACATGTTCACATTAACCTTTCTCTTCTCAAACATTTAAAAACAGTGATAAATTCCTAATCGATTCCATTGACATTTTAGTTTTCATATTTTTAATCAATAATGATGAGAGTGCACGAAGACCGACAGCACAACAATGTCAGCATCAAGATACTAACAAAGATTATAGAGATAACCAAGTCATCTGCCATTTGGATTGGATCTTTTTGTACAATCAGCTATCACACCCAAAAATAGCATAAACCAAAACAAAGAAGAATAAACTAAGTATAAAGATATAAACATTATAAAAAGCGTTCTATCCACATTGTTCATAGAAATATTCCAGAAAAAGTAATAAGCGTAACCCTGCTAGATAATAAATGTATTCAGACTTCACAATTATTGGATGTACCAAACAAGTTTTCCAATCTTTGTTAAATATATGTCACTGTGGAATACCTTCTCATCTCTCCTGTGTCACCAGTTACCAAAAATTGCCCCCCTTTCCCTTTGTCAACCTGTCACCAAAAACTGCTTTTCCTGCTGCCACCCCAACTTATTGCTCTAGTGCCCATTGTCACCACAGACCTACTAACGTCCAAATCTACCAGCATACCCCCAGTTTTCTCTCCCCTCCCGCTCTGCTCTCCCCACACCCTCGCACAGTGAGCAGACAGATAAGACAGCTGGCTATCAACACTACCCTATGTCCTCCGCAGCCCATCCCTCTCCACCCAGGTCTCACTGTCTCATTCCCCCCCCAGAACAAGTCCATGCCTTGTCAGCCCCACTATACCACTTCAAACTTCACCCGGGCACTAACCCCATATTACTCAAACTCCACATCAGACTAACATGGCTCCCAGTCCATTCCTCTTCCCCCTCCCCTTTTTTCAAACCAATGGCCACTGCATAGCCACCACTCTCCCCCACCCCACCTCCATTCACAGCCTCCAACCCCTACCCCATGCAACTCTTAACAACCTGAGGTCCCACCCGGCCCCCAGCCCCCACCCACATTTTTTTGATCTACCACTCCCATAGCCTTTCTAGTCCCACCCTCTTTCCTCCCACCCTGGTTTTCCACCCCTCACCCCCCCTTCCTTTCCCCCCTCTCCTTTCTGACTTTCTCCTGTACAGATTTTGGTGTCACAGACCATTTGGAATTTCCCCGTTCACCATCAGCAGAAAGCAGGAGGTCAGTCACTAGACTTTGTTTTTGCTACAACATTCTTTCTGATGAACCCAAGCTTTGTAGAAGCCACCTTAGCACTATAGAGTCACAACAGCAGCAGTAACTATACACACACATCATAGAACAGTCACATATACCCATAGGTGTGCCCAGCCTATTGCATTAGGGTGTGCACCCCAAAGCTCAAACATATATGCATGTGTGTGCATGTGTATATACAGGTGTATCTTGAAAATTGGAATATCATCAAAAAGTTATTTATTTCAGTAATACAATTCAAAAAGTAAAACTCATATATTTTAAAGATTGCCTTACACACAGAGTGATATATTTCAAGCATTTCGTTATTTTAATTTTGATGATCATGGCTTACAGCTAGTGAAAATCCAAAATTCAGTATCTCAGAAAATTAGAATATTACGTAAGACCAATAAACAAAAGGATTTTTAATACAGAAATGTTGGCTTACAAAAAGTATGTCCATGTACAGTATAGTATGCACTCAATACTTGGTTGGGGCTCCTTTTGCATGAATTACTGCATTAATGCGGCGTGACATGGAGGCGATCAACCTGTGGTACTGCTGAGGTGTTATGGAAGCCCAGGGTTATTTGATTGACAAATGCAGAGTTTTGCCCATTGGGACTTTAGATGAAGCGCCACACAACCAGTAATAAAAACATAGTACAGGTTTATTGAGTATATGCCAGCAATAAAACTGTGAAAAGGTGTCATAATGCCAAATAGCTGGCCCAAATATACAAATCTATTACATGGTTACATAAACTAATCAAATAGTCTATGGTAAATGTGTCATAGCATCTATAGTTACCCAGCGCGTTTCGTGAATTTAGTCTCACTCTTCAGGGGTTAATGCATAGACATAATGTATAAAGTAAAATGGTTAAGGATTAAAACATGGTAATGAACATGGAAAGGTATCAGGTAGATTGGAATGTGCAAATCAGACTAAGGGATCCATACTCACAAAGGATGTGGCATGCCAAAGTCGCACCGGCAGCCACCAGAAACGTCTGACCCGGGAGCTGTGGGTAAAGGATCCAAAATTGGCCAGCGGCACAAAACAGGACAGGTGGAAAAACAGGCAAACAGAACCGCCCAACATGACCTGCCAGGATGGTGGCTCGAAAAAAAAAGTGTATATGGGTAGTGATGTGCACAATAAATGAAAAATAAAATAAAAAAATGATGGAAAGGTAAAAGATGAGAGAGAAAATATTAAAATAATTATTAAATGGCCAAGAGCAACCACGTGGTACAATTAGGAATGGTGAACCTCATACTCTATGTATAACTTCTAAAAGATTAGGAGCAAAGCTGGCTTCCATTTATTTGGGATCGAAAGACGGGCTGCAATCAAAATATTTATAACCACTTTACAAAATTATTTAGGGAATTTTTCTATCATTAAACCAAGTAAGGCCAGGCAGGGGGTTGGGGAGTAAGAATACCAGTGATAGATGATATCAGCACAAATACAGAGTTCTAGAAGCTAACTAAAGATTTACATTTCCGGAGGTTGTAAAATATATTGGCCTTGTGATCACATTTTCACCAACAAGTATCAGAGAGGCGAGGGAATATTTTTGCCAAGGGTGGCTCTGTTGCTCCTCCATAGATACAGGAGACACCGTAAAGCAGAAGCTGTGTCCCTGGCCAGATCACCTGATGAAAATAAATGGAAAAAATAAATAATAGAAAATGAATGCAGCCATAACATCTAAAGATTGGTAAGCTGTGATATATTAAAATGTTGATTTTGGGTTTAGATACACTTTACATTCAAATATTTGTAAAAGCTGATCATTTTCGGCAATGCTGTCAGAGTGAAAATGGTTTGTCTCAAGCCTCTAGCTTCCACTTCTCCACAGCTTGGTTTGTAAAAGGTACAAAGAGCAAATGACTCCTGCGCTTAAGGGGTGGCCTTGGGGCTGGTATCCGGAAAATGTGATTCAGGTCAAATTGTAGTAAATTCAGGCTGTGCTGCCACTCTCAACGGGTCGTGGTAACCCAAAGAAGATACTGGAAAAGAGAAATGGACAGAGGGCGCACCAGCCTAACGTATTATCTTTATAACAATTTATTGTAATAGACATGTATACACATTATACTCACAAAACGATTATGAAACACGGGCAATAAGCAATGAGGGACCACCAGGGGTCTCCACTGGGCATCCTCAGCTGCCGCAGGCCGTGGAAGGATGTAGACCTCCAAAAAACCGCTTACGCATTTCGGGGTGTTCCCCCTTCATCAGAGCGCAGTGCACATGCGCTGGTGACATCATCAGCTGCTACAAAAAAGAGTATGTGAATATCTCCTAAGTGGTGCAAATTTAGGAGATATTCACTGTACCTACAGGTAAGCCTTATTAACTAACCACTTGCCTACTAGGCACTTTCAACCACTTCCTGCCCAGGCCAATTTTTAGCTTTCAGCACTGTTGCACTTTGAAAGAAGATTGTGTGGTCATGCAGCACTGTACTCATATAAAAAGTAATCATTTTGTTTACACAAATAGAGTTTTCTTTTGGTGGTGCTTAATCACTACTGAGTTTTTCTTAGTTTTTGTTTTAAAATTTTGCAAACAGGTAATTGTTCTCCCTTCAATGATGTGCGCTGATGAGGCTGCACTGATGGGCACTGATAGGCTGCACTGACAGGTACTGAGGAGGCAGCACTGATGGGCACTGATTGATGATTAGTGCTCTGATTAACAGTGTAGATGTCCCCTTTCACACTGGCTCTCCTCTTCTCACACTGTGACAGCGTAAGGAAAGGAATGCTGATAACCGGCAATTGTGTTTACAACGTGATCAGCTGTGATTGGTCCTTTACCTTGATCTGTGATCAGCTGTGTCCGGAGGCGCTTTAACTCATTGAAGTTCACAAGGTTCCATAGAAGGCAGACCTTGTTTAGAGAATTGAAAGCCCCCATTGAGTACTTTTCAATGTGAGCGATCAGTGCAATTTGATGGACACTGAAAAACCTTTATTCTTTAGAAAGAGAATAAAAATGTGCACTACAAGGGAGAACAAAAACAGAAGGAAAAAAAAATTAATTAAATAAAAGAAGCGTAATTATACCAAGTTGACTTTTCCATATGTGCATGATTGAGATGTGCTATTACAGCTTATCATAGCTGGTTCCAGAACATTAAGTAACAACTTAAGAACATGTTCATTTTATTCTGGTCAGTGGAATTGCAGAAGTAATAGCACATTCCAGAATGCAGAATGTGTTTTTATACTTTCTGGATGGACATGTAGGAAAGAAAAACAGATTAAAACTGTAAATGTAAGGAATAATTTAATCTTTGTTCAGCAATTTAGCAATGTATTGTATTACAAAGTGCTACCCCAAAGTCTATATGGTAAATCAATTTCCAATTTACGTTAGCAGCTGACTTGAGGTTGTTAAAGAAAATCTAAGTCCAATCAGTAAAATCTCATTTAAGCCTAAACCTGGTAATGCAATTCAAAAATTCTTTTCAATTTTATTTGTACTGCAGCTTTCATTAAAATTATATTTAGTTATCCTGCCATTAACCCCTTCCCGCCCAGATGTCCTTTTAAAAAGTTTTGAATGCCCAGAAGGGTCGGGTAGGATTAACAATCGTGTGACCACTGTGATTGGCTGTCACAGTAGTTACATGATTGGGAGTCAGTCCCGCTGGCTACCAATTGTTAATGGGGACCAAGAGTCCTTGAAAGCTTAGTCCCTCTGCTGGGAGCATGCAATAGGTGGTGATCCTACCACACAAACATTGGCCATCCAGTAATGCATATGTGTTGCGTGTGGACATAAAGCCCACTCTTTTGTTGGTGTACATATGGGTTACATTGGCAACAACAGATTAAGTTACTTGTTTAGGCAGTTCTTGGAGATTGTGCCAACAACACGCTATTCAGTCATGGTCCACCATTGTCACTAAGAGTAAGCCAGTCTATGCTGGAGTGAGTACATGCTGAAAAAGACTGAAAGGGATGTGCAGGACCGAGATCCAAGTTTTATATAAAAAATGACAACTGTTAATTGTACACATTACTTTAGCATGTTAAATGTCATCCAGGTTGAGTTTATATCTATTTTAAGCTGGTCATGTAAGTTGGGCTTTACTAAGATTGGCTGACAAGCATGGGGGGGGGGGAGGGGGTTGCTAAATACTAGAAACAATGCCTTGGTCTGGAGTGGGTGTTGAACAACAAATTAAAGGAAATTCCCCAAGTATGTATTTAATGACAGAGGTAGGATAGCAGAATATTATGCTCTTTGAGGTAAACAGGGCTGTAAATCAGCGACATCTGGGAGCTAGAGGCTCCTGAATAGGGTTGGAACTGGTGGGCCAGTCATCATTGGACCAGGAACTGCCATATTCTAGGCCATGTAGCCAGTAATTGGTTTGTGGTGGTCAGGAGACTGCGATCACTTGTCTTTCTAGAACACAATAACCTTTAAATGGCCATCATGCAGTAGGGTTAGCCATAAATAACCTGATAATCACTAGCAATGCACCTCAGAGCATTGCATGTGTTTCTGACAACCTAGATGATGATAATGACCGATGATAATGACTTCCTGTTGTGGTTGAATGTATTCATTATTACATAAGCAGGTTCTCTTACTTGGAAAGTAGATCTGATTTTTAATTAGGCCGATCTTTGTCTTTGCAAGCAACTTGGTTCCCATTGCAGGAGAAATCTCTTATATTGTCACCATACGCTTGCCATTAAGTTGTTGCCTCTATACTCTTTACATTTTGTGCCACTTGTTCTTTTTTGAGGCGATCTCACATATCTTTCAAAGCATGCTGCTTGTAATAAATTCTACTGAGCAACTAACACACAGAAAGACAGTTAGATTGAGTACCTGTCAACTCAGGTCTGTAGGTAAAGCAGCCACATTACATTTACGGGTGAACTAAAGTCTGGTTCCACACACGACGTTTGAATAATTATAAAACCAGTGATTAATGCAGGCATTTATCTTCTTTGATAAAGCCAAAATATACCTCGCTAGTAGCCTGATGAAATAAAATATAAGCAGCCAACACAACAGAAGACAGTCTGTGTACAACATTGGAATCAAAAAGTGCAGCGCTATTTATATCTTAAGTGTGTCAATGTATGTGTAAAAACTATCAATGACTGATATCTACACAAGTAAAGATATAAGTGTGAGGTTACTATAGCCAGTTACACATAGTGCAGTGAATAGTGAATAGTACATAATAAATGTAATAATTCGTTTAAAGTAACAAAAAAACTCAAAATAACCTCAAAATATCCTTGGGGTTCCCCAAGGCTCTGTTCTTGGACCCCTCCTATTTTCAATCTACACCTCCTCTCTGGGACAGCTGATAGCCTCCCACGGCTTCCAATACCATCTCTACGCTGACGATACCCAAATCTATGTATCCACCCCTCAGCTCTCTCCCTCAGTCTCCGCACATATCACTAATTTACTATCTGATATATCGGTCTGGATGTCACACCACTTCCTCAAACTCAATCCCTCCAAAACCGAGCTAATAATCTTTCCTCCACCATGTGCCCCTTCCCCTGATCTCTCTGTATATATTGATGGAATTACTATCAGCCCATCCCCGCATGCCAAGGTCCTAGGTGTTGTCCTGGACTCTGAACTCTCCTTCAAGCCCCCTTCCAATCGCTGTCCAAATCTTGCCGCCTTAACCTCCGCAACATCTCCAAAATACGCCCCTTTCTAACCAAAGACACATCAAAGATCCTAGTTCACTCCCTGGTCATCTCGCGCCTCGACTACTGCAATTCCCTTCTCATTGGCTTACCCCTACACAGGCTATCCCCCCTTCAATCCATCATGAATGCTGCCGCCAGACTCATCCATCTTACCAATCGCTCAGTGTCTGCCGCTCCTCTCTGTCAAGCCCTACACTGGCTTTCACTCACCCAACGAATCAAATTCAAAATACTGACAACCTCTTACAAAGCAATCCACAACTTAGCCCCCAACTACATCACTAGCCTAGTCTCAAAATACCAACCTAATCGCTCTCTTCGTTCCTCTCAAAACCTCCTGCTCTCTAGCTCCCTCGTCACCTCCTCCCATGCTTGCCTCCAGGACTTTGCCAGAGCCTCTCCAATCCTATGGAACTCATTACCCTTATCTGTCCGATTATCTCCTACTCTATTAGCTTTTAAGCGATCTCTGAAAAGCCTCCTCTTCAGTGAAGCCTATCCTACCCACACCTAACAAATGTACCTCCATTTTATCCATCTGCCCATCCCCCTCGGTTACTGCCTTTTGTTTCACTTGACCCTCCCTTCTAGATTGTAAGCTCTAATGAGCAGGGCCCTCTGTATCCTCCTGTATTGAATTGTACTGTAACTGTATTGTCTTCCCCACACTGTAAAGTGCTGCGTAAACTGTTGGCGCTATATAAATCCTGTATTATAATAATAATAATAATAATAATAATAAAGGACAAAACAGAAGAAAAAAGTCCATATAGCTAGAATCCATATTATAGTGAAAATGTGAATCTTCAACTTGTGACCCAAGTGGTTGTTAAACACACTATTAGAAAATGTGAATACATTAGCCACCACCAACATCAAGGAGGCTTACCAGAGCAACTGAACCCAGTTTGGGCTATGCCTAAAGAGTCAACAGAGGATAGTTGCAATCACTTGCATCACTTCCACTGTGCTTTACACACCACAAAGTACTCCTCCATCGAAGAAAGTGACTCAATGGGGAATCCACAGGTCACAGTGGGACATAAAGGTATCTTCTCAAGTTATGCTCAGTCAATGGATACCCAGAGAGCAAAGACAAAAGAACCTCCAAATAGTGTAAAACCATAAAGAACAGGATTTATTTAAGGATTAGGAACACTTACAGTTAAAGAGGTTGTAAACTCCCCATTTTCACTTCAGCTCATTATAATCTGCCTAAAGAAAGCAATCAATAGGTGCCTTTAAAAAATTTCTTACTTCTATAATCTTCCTGTCATCCTTCCTGTAATATGTGATGACGTTTTTGGCGCATGCCCAGTGTGTTTTTCAATCCACGGCACGCCTGGCTCTCCCTGTATGTCTCAAAATGGCATAGCTAAGTCTCGCGATTAGCTGTGTGCCTTTCTGATTTCTGCTTCCTTATCTGACAGGGGAGGGGGAGTGAACAAGTGAGAGAACACAAGGGGAGGGGGAGTGAGTGAAGGAGTGAGTGAAAAAAACGGCAGCCTCACAATACAGTATTACACAGAGAGTTTGCAAAGGAATGCAAGGAATGCAGTAAGGGCGGAAATGACGGCCACAGGGGGAGCATAAACCAGGAGATGACATGGCGCAGCCGAGATCAGGAAGAAGGAAAAGGTTTAACTTTGAAATAAAGGTATTTTTAGATGGTTATGATGTAAATATTTTATGTGTAATGTATTTATATTGCATGTCCTTTTAATACATTGTAGAAGTTAGATTTTTATAGCTGAGTTTACTTCCTCTTTAAGTGGATAAAGGTAGGCCTTCAACAAAATATTCAGTAGACAACATGGAACGCAATGGCACAAACAGAGCTCAAACAGGCGCGTTTCGTCTAACAAGCCATCATCTGGGGTATGCAGCCATTTGTTGTCATTGCGTATATTTATAGAAAATAAGAATCCAATTGAGATACATTGCCCATGACACCACTGGACGTAGATGTAAATACTGTCTCACTACTGTCATGGCAAGCAAGATGGCATCAATGCGTGAGTGTTCGCTTCGTTGTGAAATCGAGGTTCACATAGCAATGGTCATCAAAGTAACATTGATGTTTATGTGTCAAGCCTCGCTTTCAGTGTGAAGTCCGCAAAACGGACACACACCAACCATGGAACTTCCGGTCTTAAGAACCGGAATTGAGACAACTCAAGCCTCGATTACAAACAGAAAGAACTCCACATCAAGCCTTTCTATAGACCACAAAGGGTCTGTACACCCACTCATCAAAACAAACAAAATACGGCGACACTGAAATGGAACTCAGTAGTCAAAGAGCCAAGCAAAACTCAAACGATGAGCGACTATTTGTGCAGGTTTGATGATGAGTGGAAAAAAGAACATTAAAAATGTGTATAACAATGGTTATATTAAAAGAATGGATAAAAAAAAGTCATCTCTGGCCAAGCGGTAATGGCTAGAGCAATCTATCTCACTAATGCCACATAACAGACACATTTTCATAAACCATGAGATATATAACAAAATGAAAAATTTAAAATAGTGCATAAGAACAAAACTAAGCTTTATTGATGAATGCATTAATGTCCCACTCCACATTCATGCTGAACGGAGAGTAAGAACGAAGCTCCTATATCCAAAAAGTCTCAAGCCGTGAGACCCCATAATATTCGCACCCCCTCCTAGGAGGAACTAGTTCAGGGGTCTTCACCCTGGCCTCCCCCTCACAGAAAAGGTCATCCTGTGCAGTTTACATATATTTTAGCAGAGCAGGCTTACCCCTTCCCGTCCTCACCAGTAAGTAATCAGATCTCCTCTCTGACCAAATCCTCCAGCAGTGGAGACTAGTGGGAAGTCTGGAAGCCCCTGAAGCAATGAGAGTGGCAGGCAAGCCAGGACTCTTCATCCACAACTGCGGTAGGGGGAGACCTCGGGCAAGAGGGGTAACTAGAACCTTCAGGGCCCCGGTGCAAGAAACCATGAAGGGCCCCCCGGACCCCTGGCCAGGGTCCTTCCCTTAAAGCCTGGGGCTCTTCCCACTGATCCAGGGGCCCTTTACTCTCCTTGCAGGGCCCTTTATTATGGACCCGCAGTGGGACCCTTTCACAAGTTCTGCAGTGGGCCACCTTCCTGTCATCTTGGGGCATTCTCATGGTGGTGGAATGGCAGGGCCCCGTCGCAAGTGTGACCTTTGCGATCCTAGAAGTTTACCCACTGGTGTCAGTAGTTTTTATTTTTTGGAATTTTAATTGTATTATTTTTTATCATTTTATTTTATTTTTTTACGACGTCACTGATTATGACTCTGTCCATTCAGAAAAGGAGGAGCTGGTAAATTACATATTTACCGACCCCTTCCTGGTTCTCTATTGTGACACATTCCCTGCAGCAGCCAGCAGGAGAGGGGAGGGAGCACGGGGGGGGGGGGGGGGGGGCAGGGGAGTACACAGGGGCCCAGAGACAGCAGAACACAAGTGAACTGGATAGGAGGAGTGGCGGGGGGGGCAGCATACAGAGGAACACAGAGGAACCAATCTCCTCCATTTTCCTTCTGCAGCTACAGAAGGAAAAAGGAGGTCAGTGATTTCTCTACATGCTGCCCCCGCTGCCTCTCCTATCCAGGTGTACAGGGGAGCCACACAGGCCCCCTGGAGCATGGGGCCCGGTTGCAATTGCAACCCCTGTAGTTACGCCCCTGCCTCGGGCTCGAGATCTGTCAGCCCTCCGGGTATATAAGCCACGAAGTGTAATGGTGGCAGGCGGCGACAGGCAGCGGTGGGGACTCGGCAAATGGCTCACTCCAGAGCGGGCGTGCACGTCATCACGCCAAAGCTCCTCCCCCCATCATCTTTCCTTCCTAACCAGGTGTAGATGCAGCACTGCCTATGTAGACCCATTAGGCATAAGCCAAACTGGGTCCAGTTGCTCTGGTAAGCCTCCTTGATGTTGGTGGTGGCTTATTTATTCACATTTTCTAATAGTGTTGTTAACAACCACTTGGGTCACAAGTTAAAGATTCACATTTTCACTATAATATGAACTCTAGCTATATGGACTTTTTTTCTTCTGTTTTTGTCCTTTATAATCTCTTTGATGTTATTTTGAGTTTTTTGTTACTTTAAACGAATTATTTAATTTATTACGAATTATTCTCTGTTCACTGCACTATGTGTAACTGGCTATAGTAACCTCACACTTATATTTTTACTTGTGTAGATATCAGCCATTGATAGTTTTTACATATACATTGACACACTTTAGATGTAAATAGTGCTGCACTTTTTGTTTCCAATATTTATCTTCTTTGGCTTTATAAAATCATTTTTATGTTTTGCATTCCTTTCAATGTAATTTCTTGCATTTTTAAATACAGGTAGCATAAGATATTCTGCATTGTTATCAGCCTTTGACATCATTTGTAAAGTATTAATTTAATGGTCAATCAAGCTCTGAGGAATGCTGATGTATTCACAAGGAACATGCAGACAGGAGAAAAGAGCAGAATGAGCAGAGCTGATGTGTTGCTGCTCCTTTATTGGCCAGTCACCAGGCTCATTGTAGGGAGGTGACACTACTTTTATCATTACCACTAATGGGCCATACACACTATAAGATTTTCTGAAGACTTTTTCCTTTAGACTTACCAAAACCATATAATATGAGGTCAAACCTAAACACTTTCAATTTGTATGCAATCTGGCAGGCCCTTGCACTACATAGAAAAGGTAAATCTGAAGGAAAAAGTCTTCAGAAAATCTTATAGTGTGTATGGCCCTTCACAAAGAAAGTTGTGTGTCACCTCCTGGCTGTGTGGTCAGGCAAAGGTTTAAAAAAAAAATAAAAATGGCTAGACATAAGTACCACTCCTTTCACAAATAAGACAATTTGCATATAGTATCAGTATTTCAAATTGTATTTAGCTGCTAGGCTGGAGTGAAGCTTTAAGTTCCCCCTAAATCAGGGAATCACTGACATTAATGGTTAACTGGACACATCTATGAGGCTGGCATAGCTGCAGAAAATACAGATTCGCCATTTGAGAAACGCCAATTCTCTTTTTCAATTCTTACTGATGAAAACCCACTTTTGCATGAAAATGTCATTTATTTTGTGGCGCAGGATCTCCAATATTTCTTGATTCTGTCATCCCATCCACTGCTGAGCCGTCACAGAATGAAATACACCATAAAGGGGTTAATATGTGAGCTGCAAGCCCAGCGGTTTTCAGATATACTAAATCCCTGGCATGAAAAATAGAAACCAATAAATTAGATAAAGTGTAATAGAACTGGGATGCTTGTGATAGGGAGCCGCTCATTTGGGCATCTTGGGGACAGAACGCTCCGAGCTGCCTGTCAGGAAATGAGGCATGAAGACTTATACTGATTTAGGCCTGGTTTGGTACTAAGCTGATCTCATATGCAAATGAAGAATGTAAACAGCCCTGGGCTTGTTGTTCTTGCGAAATTTCTGCTGAGAGATTCTGGCAGCATGGCTGCGTGCGCAGACTCTGTGATGCTCTAACGGGCAATAAAAACACTCTCTTTATTATCCAATATCCATTTAATCCCCTGTTAGAGAGCACACAACATGGTTCTAGTGCCATCAATATTATAGAGGATGGAAAGTCACTTTCAAAATGCTGACAGAACCATTTAGCAAAAATGGGATAACCTGCCTGCAATTTCTTTATTAAGACACTGATAAAGCAGGTCGGCATTAAAAAAACAAAAACACTTAAGAAAGATAAATAACATTGACATTGACAGAACTCCATGCAAAATGGACAATTCCATCTTGAGTGAAGTGAAGGAGAATTTGACCATCTATCAAGTTGCCAAAATTGTTTTTAAGTTGTTGGGAAGATAACCTATGGGAACTGTAAAACTATATCACAAATTACAAATGATCATCACCATCTGGCTTTTTATAGCAAGCAAAAGAATCACATTTAAATAGGAAAGAACCTTAAATAAATGTTTCAAAAAAATACTGACAAGGAATTATAAAACAGTTCAGCGTAGGAGAATATTTATATATTCATATATACAGTATATATACAGTATACACATATATATATTGTAGGGACTCGCATCAAATGTAGAGCGTTTAAAGGACACTGCCACTCGCTTTTTTTCCTGTCCCATCACCAATCAGGAAGTGAGAGGAAATCCCTGCAAATTAGGGAATTCCTTGGGACCCCCCTGGTCACCAGAACTAGTGCCCCATTGGAAGATTTCCCCTCTATTACTTTTCTGGGGACAACCCAAAAAATTGGGTTTTTTATTTACTTTTACTTTCAATGATAATTGTAAACAGCACAATTAAAAAGGTTAGAAAAGACCGGGCGCCGATCTAAGTGTAGCAATAAAACATTTAATAGCAATAGCAAGAGTACTACTCACAGGAGTACGTTAAAAACAGGCATCTCAATAGTGGGTGTGCAGAGTTCGTCCGGGGGGTCCTCCAGAAGTCCTGTTGGAACTGGTGCTGCGAGGGATAAGCTGCGGTCTCCTGGTGCGGCGGTCTCCTCTCCTCCAATTAAAAAGGTTGAATCTCTTTATTGGGGGCACAGACAGGTATAAAAATTGAAAGGTGTTTTATTACCTCTCCACTATATCCAAAACTAAAAAAAAAAGTTTTGCCTTTAGTTATACTTTAAGGCCTAAGCAGTGGTGCTGCAAAGGAAAGGCAGGAGGTTGAAGTGATCATGGAAACAACCGTTTATTTTGTAGAACATTTAAATTCTTTGCAAAAAAAAAGTGGCAGCTCCGAAACAATATTTCTGGTGTGGACTGAACTCACTGGGAAGCACTACACCACTGAGATATATGTATATATGTACAGTATATATATATATATATCCAGGTGCCGACCACCTAACTGGGAAAATGATGTTTAATACTGGAGTTATAGCTGCAGCTAGATGCCTTAACCCCAGTAATAATTTTTCCTTCAGGCGCCGGTCTTTCTGATAAAAGTGGTTCACCGATGAATTACTTTTAGAAGCGGTGGGAGGGCTTGTCCCCCCCCCCCACACTGCTTTTGGATGGTTCCCGGGCTTACCTGGGTGATTGGTAGCTCCGGGAACCAATCCATGCTGGCAGCACAGAGTTGGCCAAAGGAAAGATGTTACTTCCGGTTCTGGCCCCATGTAAACAATGGCATTTTTTTTTTTTGGACAAGAAAAAACATTTTTGTGGATCTTTTGCTTTTAAAGTAGTTTTATAGAACCTGTATCTCTCCATAAAAAGGACCTGTTACCGCAAGGAATGTTAACATTTCTTGCAATAAAAGTGATCAATAAAAAATATAAAGGGACAGCGTAAAAAATATAATAAAAATAATCCCCCCCCCCCCCCCGCTTGTGCACAGTGGTGAATGCATATGCAGGTCGCGCCCTTATATGTAAACGGTGTTTGCACCACACATGTGAGGTATTGCTGCGAACGCAAGAGCAAGAGGAATAATTTCAGCACTAGACCCCCTCTGTAACTCTAAACTGGTAATCTGTAGAAATTTAAAACGTTGTTATGGGGATTTTTAAGTATCTCATTTTGATTCCATTTCACGAGCGTGCACAATGTTAAAGCATGACATGTTCAGTATCTATTTACTTGGAGTAAGATCATCTTTCATATTTTACAAAAAGATTGGGATACAATTTTTTTTTTTTCATTAAAATGTATTTTTTCCCAAATAAAATTCTGTTTGAAAAACCGCTGTAAAAAACCATGACATAAAAAATTGCCATTTTATTCTCTAGGGCTTCTGCTAAAATAAATATATATAATGTTTGATGGTTCTAAGTAATTTTATAGCAAAAAAAAACAGATTTTTACTTGTAAACAAAGAATGTCAGAAAAAGGCCTGGTCAACAAGTGGATATACCGTATATATGTTTACACTCACTTTTGTGAGATACTATATAATTTTTTTTTTTTTTATTAATTTTTTTAAGTGGATGTTGGAAAAGAACACAGGTTATGATGAAATAAGCTTCTTTTCTGTTTAGTCACCTAGTGAAAGCAAGCTTGGATTTGCTCATGCATTTCCAGATATAGCAGGGGGGCAATAGGAATAAGAACTAAATGAACACCAGCACAGATGGCACAGACATAAAGAGCGAGGCTCATGGAGCAGATCCACAGAAGAGAAATTGCATTACTAATCCAGTCTATTATCAGACACAGTGATCTGATTACCTGGAGAGCATTCCACTCTTAACACCATAACATGGTCTAAGAAATGGCCATCTGCGCACAAATGCTTTTCAAACTAATGCATTTATAAAACAATTGATAAATATACTCATATGATAATGTAAAAGGTTTGGATCCAAAATAACCTTTCAGAGTTATTAGTAAAGCTGACAAGTAGCATTCCACCTACAGTCCCAATTCCATGTACTCAAGCACAAAGGTGGAGAGCCCAGGGCCCTCAGACACCAGCTTGATGCTGGTTGGTTATACTTAGGGGGGGGGGCTTCAAGTTCTCTGGCTTTTTTGCTGCATGAATGTCGTGCAGTTTTAAAGAATTCCTGCACCTTGGACAGTACAGAGCAAGCACGTACTACAGTCAGGTCCATAAATATTGGGACATCGACACAATTCTAATCTTTTTGGCTCTATACACCACCACAATGGATTTGAAATGAAACAAACAAGATGTGCTTTAACTGCAGACTTTAAGCTTTATTTTGAGGATATTTACATCCAAATTAGGTGAAAGGTGTAGGAATTACAACAGTTTGTATATGTTATGTGAAAAAAGCCGGCACATTCCTTCATTATCCCATTTACAAGGAGCAGATAAAAGGTCCAGAGTTCATTTCAAGTGTGCTGTTTGGATTTGGAATCTGTTGCAGTCAACTCTCAATATGAGATCTGCAGAGCTGTCACTATCAGTGAAGCAAGCCATCATTAGGCTGAAAAAAAAACAAAACAAACCCATCAGAGATATAGCAAAAACATTAGGTGTGGCCAAATCAACTGTTTGGAACATCCTTAAAAAGGAAGAATGCACCGGTGAGCTCAGAAACACCAAAAGACACAGAAGAACACGGAAAACAACTGTGGTGGATGACCGAAGAATTCTTTCCCTGGTGAAGGAAACACCCTTCACAACAGTTTGGCCAGATCAAGAACACTCTCCAGGAGGTAGGTGTATGTGTGTCAAAGTCAACAATCAAGAGAAGACTTCACCAGAGTGAATACAGAGGGTTCACCACAAGATGTAAACCATTGGCGAGCCTTAAATACAGGAAGGCCAGATTAGAGTTTTCCAAACAACATCTAAAAAAGCCTTCACAGTTCTGGAACATTCTATGGACAGATGAGACAAAGATCAACTTGTACCAGAGTGATGGGAAGAGAAGAGTATGGAGAAGGAAAGGAACTGCTCATGATCCAAAGCATAAAGGGAACGAAGTGGAATGCTATGCAATGGCCAAGTCAATCACCTGACTTGAATCCAATTGAGCATGCATTTCACTTGCTGAAGACAAAACTGAAGGGAAAATGCCCCAAGAACAAGCAGGAACTGAAGACAGTTGCAGTAGAGGCCTGGCAGAGCATCACCAGGGATGAAACCCAGTGTCTGGTGATGTCTATGCGTTCCAGACTTCATACTGTAATTGGCTGAAAAGGATTTGCAACCAAGTATTAAAAAGTGAAAGTTTGATTTATGATTGTTAATCTGTCCCATTACCTTTGGTCCCTTAAAAAGTGGGAGGCACGTATACAAACTGTTGTAATTCCTACACTGTTCACCTGATTTGGATGTAACTACCCTCAAATTAAAGCTGACAGTTTGCAGTTAAAGCACATTTTGTTTGTTTAAATTCAAATCCATTGTGGTGGTGTATAGAGCCCAAAAGATTAGAATTGTTTTGATGTCCCAATATTTATGGACCTGACTGTATATGTACAGTCATGTGAAGATCTGCCTGTCATAAAAAAAAATGGAAAGTGCTTGAATGGATCTAAAGTGGTTTTTATACCCCCCTGTAATGTTTGTACATATAGGTAAAGCTATAATAAGGCCTATAAGTACTGTAAATATCTCCTAAACTTGCACTGTTTAGGAGATATTTACTGTATAGTGCACCACTGACGTCATCGGTGCATGCGCTCTGAAGGTTCTCTCTAAAATATCTTGAGAAGTACATGTACCAGTAATGGAGATATTATGTCTGAGATGATTAAATATTTCGACGTGTTGTTGCCATAACAGACTCTTTAAAGTGTGTTTTTTGTAATCTATCAGAAATTAAGTAAGCAGGGCTGACACCACATGCTTATGAATTCAGAGCTGTGTTACTATGTAAAAGAGGAAGGTAAGAGCACATTATATTTTTGGCATTCTGCAAATGTATTCCAGATAATTATTATTTTTTTTTATTATTTCTACCTGACATAGGCTTTAATGCTCTTTAATCATTTTAAAGTTTGTTTGTTTTTCTAAATACTCCCACCTATTACACTTCCTTAAGTTTTTGGGATCAGAAATGGATCATAAAATGGTTGTCATTATATGTGTTATCACTAGTGTTTAAAAAACATGGTATCCTTTTTTTCTCTCCCTGAAGCTGTTAGATGCTAGGAGGCATCTAAATGATGGGCAAGTGCAACTGGGAGGGAGGGGGTATATTTTAGGCAATGCGAATTGTACTGATTTTTACAGTACTACTATTAATTATGTGACATCTTTGCTGTGGTTAGGCATGTACAGAGCCTTTACCTGCTTCAGCTTTTTAAAAATCAATAGGAGGTGGTGCCACAGACATTCATAGGGACGCATGGTGAACATAGTGTACATAGCACTCAAACAAGCATACCCTATTATCAGTTTACAACAGTCATGGTCATGGTGCATGAGGGCACTAATGACAAAGTAAAAAGTAAGTGGAGGATCCTAAAGAACGATTTCAGGGACTTAGGTAATAGATTGAGGAAAAGGACCTCCAAGGTGGTTTTCTCTGAAATACTGCCTGTACCTCGAGCCACACAAGAGAGGCAGAAGGAGATTAGGGAACTTAACAAGTGGCTGAGGAACTGGTGTAGGAAGGAGGGGTTTGGGTTCCTGGAGAACTGGGCTGACTTCTCAGTCGGCTACCGGCTCTTTAGCAAGGACGGGCTGCACCTTAATGGGGACGGTACAGCTCTTTTGGGGAGAAAGATGGCCACCAAGTTGGAGGGGCTTTTAAACTAGGAGACGGGGGGGGAGGGCTCAGAAGTAGAATCAGTCAGGAGGGAGCAAAGGACTGAAGGCAGTGGTAGGGTCAGCAGCAACAGTAGGTCCACAACGTCAATTGGCAGGTCTGTGCGGGAGAACCTCAGACCAAACAGGAATAGACATAACCGCCAATCACGTTTAACTTTCGTAAAACTAAGAGGGGTATATGCTAATGCCAGGAGCCTAGCTAATAAAATGTATGAATTGGAAATGTTAGTACATGAGGATGACATAGACCTTGTGGGAATAACAGAGACTTGGTTCGACCCCTCACATGACTGGCTGGCCAATATCCAAGGGTATTCGGTGTACCGGAAGGACAGGGTAGGAAAAAGAGGGGGAGGGGTATGTCTCTATGTCAAGAACAATATAAAGGTGATAGAAAGGAGTGACATTACGGATGGGATGAGCATGGATTTAGAATCTGTGTGGGTTGAACTCCATAGGGAAGGAGAAAAGGGAAAAGTAGTTGTGGGGGTGTAATGTTCTGGTACCTTTGGGTACCCTAATTACTCTTTCATAAGTGTATGCGCCCCACCATTCTCTTTTGGTAAGGTGCGCATACACCTTTAAGACTGATGCTGTCATCACTGAGCGCCGGACTGGATGGCTATTAGATCGCCGGCTCTCACTCACATGTGTTCATTCAAACTGCTTTGTGCCTTGATGCTAACCTGTCTTGAAGCTCACATGCTTGCAAGCATACTTCGCTGTCGGAACCACGCTGCGCTGATCCCTGTATCCTGCTACCGGATCATCCGCTCTTGCCGAACCTCTCCTCTGCTACATTGCTATTAGTGATAAGTACCCCACAGGGGAAACCTCTATAACCTTTATACTAAAGCTTACACTATCTAGCTCTGCATACTAAGGACTATTACTACATCTGCATTATCTAAGATTGCTAGCTCTTGAGCCTACTACCACCTGTTCTTGCACTGGGTTGATCTCTCTTGTATGTCCTATTGCTACTCTGTCATCTACTACCATACATGATTGCTAAACCTATCTGCATCCCATCTGCTACTATCTTACTTTCAAGAACATTTCCTTTCAAGTGTCTGTCATCTACCATCTCTACCCAACCTGTCTCTTCAGCCTATCATCACTGTGTTACTATATACATAAGTCACTCTAGGAAACATCTTATTGAGTGTGTGTATTTACTTGCTGAATTGAGATCATCCACACATGATGAGTCATTGAGAGTTGGGAATGGTGTCTCAGCGTTTCTCTACATGACTACTGAAGTGGAATATTTCTGCAGCTGAAAATCCACATCATACGTAAAACGCAGGAGCGTTACAGATTGAACGAACCCCAAATGGATTCAGCAGAAATAACCACTCAGATGACACAATTAAAACAGCAAGTAACTGCGTTAATACACGCACTTGCTGAATTAAAAGAAGACAATCAGGCTCTGTCGCAGCAGGTAATTAGACTGACACAACTTACCTCTGCTCAGTCCCCTGAACCCAAAATAAATCCTCCTTTGGTATTTACAGGCGATCGCAAAAAATTTTGCGAATTTAAAAACGCATGTGAGTTACTTTTCTTGCTAAAACCCCGTACCTACCTTACTGATCACATTAAGGTTTGTACTATAATTTCTTACCTAACAGGCGATCCTCGGGCCTGGGCAGACTCTCTTTTTGAGAAAAACGACCAGCTTCTCAACTCCTATGCCTTGTTCCTAGCAGAACTCACTAGCCTATACGATGATCCCAATAGGCAGAGTACTGCCGATCTTCAATTAAGATCTTTGAAACAAGGTAGGAGACCTGTAGAAGACTTTGTCGCAGAATTCAAGAGATGGACCCTTGATTCAGAATGGAATGATGCATCTCTGAAAACCCAATTTAGGCTTGGCCTATCAGAGGCCGTTAAAGACGAGCTCGCCCAACGGATCTGCCAAAAACCCTGGATGCATTGATACAACTCAGTATCACCATAGATAGAAGACTACGAGAAAGACAGGCTGAGAAAATGGGAATGCCATTATCCAGTTCTTCTCGGATTTCGGCCGTTGACCCCATTCCTATGGAGGTAGGAACCATACGCCCACCTCTATCAACTATGGAAAGAGCCAAAAGACGATCTGGTAATCTCTGCTTGTACTGTGCATCCCCGGATCACAAGATAAACGTCTGTCCCCTAGTCTACAAAAAGAAGGGTGAGTGTTCACATGTCCTCCTAGGGGGATTGACAACTTCAATCACTAACCCTTACCTTTCTGTTTGCTTAACATTACAGTGGGACCAGAACAGGATTACTACTAAGGCCATGATTGACACAGGATCTTGTGGAAATTATATTGACATACGTTTTGCTGCTTTAAATAAAGTTCCTATTATTTCTAAACTTAAACCTGTCTCAGTAAGTCTTATTAACGGTGTTCCTTTATCCTCTGGTCCGATCACTGATCAGACACAGGCACTCCTAGTCACTACTAACGGGTCTCATATGGAGACCACTACCTTCGATCTAATACCTTCACCCCACTTTCCCATTGTGTTGGGACTTCCCTGGTTGCACACACATCAACCAACCATAGATTGGAAGGAACGGACCCTGGCCTTCCTCTCTTGCTATTGCGAGGGTACGTGTAACCTCCCGTCTTTCGGGAAGATCCTGTCTGTGGTGACAGATGAGATTGCACCACTATGTTATCAGGATCTCTCTGAGGTTTTTCTTGAGAAAAATGCTCAAGCAGTACCTCCCCATCGAGACTATGATTGTAGCATTGATCTACTCCCAAATAGCAAATTACCGTTCGGTCATGTTTATCCTCTTTCACAGGATGAACTTTCCCATCTCAAAGACTATTTGGATGAGAATTTGAAGAACGGTTTTATTAGACCTTCCACTTCTTCCACAGCAGCAGGACTCTTTTTTGTCCGCAATAAGGACTCAAGTCTCAGGCCTATCATCGACTATAGGCAATTGAATGCTATTACAATAAAAGATCGCTATCCTCTACCGCTTATCCCTGAGCTCATTGAGCAGGTGCGTGGAGCTACCTATTTTTCAAAATTGGATCTGAAAGGAGCATACAATCTCATTCGAATCCGTGCTGGACACGAGTGGAAGACTGCATTCAGAACCAGATACGGATTGTTCGAATATCTTGTAATGCCATTCGGGCTATGCAACGCCCCTGCAGTTTTTCAACGATTTATAAACGATATTTTCAGAGACTTACTAGATGTCTGTGTTGTGGTATATCTGGACGATATACTTATATATTCACGATCCCTGTCTGAACACATAAGACATGTAAGACTAGTATTATCGAGATTGCTTGCACACAACCTTTATGTGAAACTGAAAAAATGCTTGTTTCATAAAGAAGAGGTACTGTTTCTAGGCTACATCATATCCAAAACAGGAATCGAGATGGACATGAGTAAGATATCCTGCATTCAGGATTGGCCTACACCAACCACACGCAAGGCGCTACAGCGATTCCTTGGATTTTTGAATTTCTACAGGAAGTTCATCAGAAACTTCTCTGCCATTGTGAGACCCCTCACACAGCTCACTAGCATTAAAAAAACCATTCAAATGGTCAGATGAAGCAAATAAAGCTTTTCACCTGTTAAAGACAAGGTTTACTTCTGCTCCCATATTACGCCATCCAGACCCATCCCTCCAATACATTCTGGAAGTAGATGCGTCAAACATGGCAGTAGGGGCAATACTCTCCCAACGACCAACTCACACTTCACCACTTCATCCAGTCGCCTTTTTTTCTAAATCCCTAAGCAGTCCAGAGATAAATTACCCCGTGGGTGAAAAGGAACTGCTTGCTATAAAATTGGCTCTGGAGAATTGGCGACATCTACTCGAAGGCACCCAATTACCAATACTTATATACAGGGACCATAAAAATCTCCAATATCTTCAGACTAACAAAACTCTCTCTCATCGACAGGTACGATGGTCACTATTCTTTCTAAGGTTTAACTTCCTAGTGACCTACACACCTGCAGATAAGAACAAAAAGGCGGATGCACTATCACGACTAACTGAAGAAAACTACTTCGAAATCCCTTCCGTTCCTATAATACCTCACAAACGCATTATTGGAGTTGTCCGTTCCTTGAAGGAAGAGGTTTTGCATGGTATAAGTTTGGATTCACCCCCACCACAACTAAATACTGATGCAGAAGGCTTCCTCTACTACAACGACAAACTTTACATACCACCTACCATACGCACCAAGATCTTGGAATTATCGCATGATGTGCCTATGGCAGGACATATGGGTATGACAAAGACTCTTAATCTGATTACCAGACAATTCTGGTGGCCTGACATGAAAACATCTATACAAAAATTCGTCTCTTCATGCAATGTCTGTGCCAGGTCCAAAATTGACACTACGAGACCATCCGGTCTACTATGCAGTCTACCAATACCCCAAACTCCATGGGAAGTTGTGTCCTTGGACTTTATAGTGGAATTGCCTCCTTCCAAAGGATTTAATACCATCTTAGTGTGGACCATCTGACAAAAATGGCACATTTCATTGCTATTCGCAGACTACCTTCGTCCAAACAAACGGCAGAACTCCTGATGAAACATGTCTTTAGATTACATGGTATCCCAAAAACTCTTCTGTCTGACCGTGGATCACAATTTATTTCCAAGTTCTGGCAAGAACTATGTCACATACTACGGATCGAGCGGAAGCTCACTTCTCCTTACCATCCGCAAACCAACGGACAGACTGAAAGAGTCAACCAATGCATCGAGCAATATTTACGTTGTTACACTTCTTACCAACAGGATGATTGGGTGGATCTTCTCCCTCTGGCAGAATTTGCCTACAACAACGCAACCCACAGTACAACCAAGCAGAGTCCGTTCTACTTGAACTATGGGTTTCATCCCTCTATTCTTCCACCACGCATCCTTCCTTCAAATAACCCAGTAGCCTCAGACTATCTTACCCAAATAAAGGACTCTCTGGGTTTGCTTAATACTACCATTGCACACGCTCATAGTCAACAAAAGAAGTACTATGATCTTCGCAGAAGACCTTCTCCTCAGTACGCTATCGGGGACCTCGTTTGGCTCTCAACAAAAAATTTAAGACTGAAAATCCCTAGCAAAAAGCTTGGACCTCTGTTCTTGGGACCTTTCCCAATCAAGAAACTTATTGGAAAAGCTGCAGTACAGCTTACATTGCCAATAGACCTCAAAATACATCCCATTTTCCATGTGTCGCTACTGAAGCCCCATGTTCCTGACCAAGGAATAAGGCCTACTATCCCACCTCCTCCTCCTGTACAAGTTGAAGGTGGAGAAGAATATGAGATAAAAGAGATTCTGGATTCTCGTATCCACAGAGGAAGACTTCAGTACTTGGTTCGATGGAAGAACTATGGGCCCCAAGACGACACCTGGCTAAACACCTCTGACATACATGCCTCTAGATTAATCCGCAAATTTCATGCGAAGTACCCAGACAAACCAGCTCCAGAGGCCTTCAGGAGCCGGCCTTAAGGGGGGGTACTGTAATGTTCTGGTACCTTTGGGTACCCTAATTACTCTTTCATAAGTGTATGCGCCCCACCATTCTCTTTTGGTAAGGTGCGCATACACCTTTAAGACTGATGCTGTCATCACTGAGCGCCGGACTGGATGGCTATTTAGATCGCCGGCTCTCACTCACATGTGTTCGTTCAAACTGCTTTGTGCCTTGATGCTAACCTGTCTTGAAGCTCACATGCTTGCAAGCATACTTCGCTGTCGGAACCACGCTGCGCTGATCCCTGTATCCCGCTACCGGATCATCCGCTCTTGCCGAACCTCTCCTCTGCTACATTGCTATTAGTGATAAGTACCCCACAGGGGAAACCTCTATAACCTTTATACTAAAGCTTACACTATCTAGCTCTGCATACTAAGGACTATTACTACATCTGCATTATCTAAGATTGCTAGCTCTTGAGCCTACTACCACCTGTTCTTGCACTGGGTTGATCTCTCTTGTATGTCCTATTGCTACTCTGTCATCTACTACCATACATGATTGCTAAACCTATCTGCATCCCATCTGCTACTATCTTACTTTCAAGAACATTTCCTTTCAAGTGTCTGTCATCTACCATCTCTACCCAACCTGTCTCTTCAGCCTATCATCACTGTGTTACTATATACATAAGTCACTCTAGGAAACATCTTATTGAGTGTGTGTATTTACTTGCTGAATTGAGATCATCCACACATGAAGAGTCATTGAGAGTTGGGAATGGTGTCTCAGCGTTTCTCTACATGACTACTGAAGTGGAATATTTCTGCAGCTGAAAATCCACATCATACGTAAAACGCAGGAGCGTTACAGGGGGTTTGCTATAGGCCACCTAACCAAGGGGAGGAGGTAGAGCTGGAATTTTTAGCACTTTTGGGTAAAGTGGCAAGATTGGGATCAGTCATCATATTGGGGGACTTCAATTATCCCGACATTGACTGGGATGAGGGGACTGCACACTCACAGAAGGCCCGTCTATTCACGGAAACCTTACAGGACAACTACATGTCACAGTTGGTGGATTCCCCTACCAGAGAAAACGCAGTCCTGGATCTATTGATCACTAATGACCCAGACATAATCTCGGAGGTAGGAGTCCAGGACAACCTGGGCTCTAGCGATCACAGGATGATCACATTTAGTATAAATAACAATATAACAAGGCAAGTTGGGAACATAAGAACCCTAAACTTCAGAAGGGCAAACTTTCCAAAATTGTACTCATTGATGGAAAGGGTGAACTGGGACCAAACCTTGGGATCACTGACAACAGAGGAAAAATGGGAATGCTTTAGGAACATATTAAGCAAATGCATCTTGCAGTGCATTCCTATGGGAAATAAATTTAGAAGAGACAAAGCCAAACCTGGCTGGCTAAACCGTAGCGTTAAAAAACTTATTAGGGGAATAAAATTGGCCTTCAAGAAATATAAATCAGAGGGCACAGTATCGGCTTTCGAGCAATACAAGGAGGCAAATAAGAAAAGTAAACAAGAAATCAAGAAGGCTAAAATCAACTTTGAGAGACAAATAGCGGAGGATAGTAAAAAAAACCCAAAGAAATTCTTTAAATATATCAACAGCAAGAAAACTAGGGCGGAGCATATTGCACACATAATTAACGATGATAGGAGGATGGTTACAGAGGACACTGAAAAAGCAACCGTGCTGAATGCTTTTTTCTCGTCAGTCTTTACACAGGAAAGGGAGGGGTACACTGACCATGACTGTATGGTTAGTAGTAATACACAGGACTTGCCACTATGGCTAACAGAGGGTGAAATCAGGGAAAGGCTGGATAAACTTAACACAAACAAATCACCAGGCCCAGATGGCGTACATCCGAGAGTACTCAAGGAACTCAGTAAGGTTATATCTAGACCACTGTTCCTGATCTTTGCTGACAGTATTAGGACAGGAGATGTACCAGGGGATTGGAGGAAGGCTAACGTGATTCCGATATTCAAAAAGGGCCAGAGGCATATCCCGGGAAATTATAGGCCTGTCAGTTTGACATCAATAATATGTAAACTTTTGGAGGGGATGATAAGGGACTATATCGTAGAGTATGCTAAAGACAACAACATCATCAGCAGTAATCAGCACGGGTTTACAAATGGGCGTTCTTGTCAAACCAATCTCTTAGCATTCTACGAGGAGGTGAGCTGTGAGCTAGATAGGGGCAGACCAGTGGATGTGGTGTACTTGGATTTCGCTAAGGCGTTTGATACAGTTCCCTACAAGCGCTTAATTTATAAAATAAGGTCTGCAGGTATCGACAGCAGGGTTTGCTCTTGGATACGGAACTGGCTAAAAGGACGTGTCAAAAGGGTGATAATAAACAGCGCATACTCAGACTGGTCTAAGGTAGTAAGCGGGGTGCACCAGGGCTCAGTCCTGGGACCAACCTTGTTCAATTTATTCATAAACAGCATTGAGGACGAGATCAGTAGTTCGTTATCAGTTTTTGCAGATGACACAAAATTGGCCAGGGCAATAACTACACAGAATGAAGCAGATATCCTACAGAATGACCTGGACAAAATAACGGAGTGGGCAACGACATGGCAAATGAGGTTTAACGTGGAGAAGTGTAAGGTTTTGCACTTGGGGACTAAAAACATAAAAACACAATACACGTTAGGAGGGGAACCCTTGGGGGAATCAAAAATGGAGAAAGATCTGGGATTCTTGGTTGATGATAGATTAGGCAACAGCATGCAATGTCAAGCGGCAGCTGCCAAGGCCAGCAGATTATTAGCATGCATAAAGAAAGGGATGTATTCCAGAGATAAGACTATAATCCTTCCACTTTATAAAATTCTGGTCCGACCGCATCTGGAGTATTCTGTCCAGTTCTGGTCGCCAGTCCTCAGAAGGGATGTGTTGGAGCTGGAGAGAGTCCAGAGAAGGGCAACTAAACTGATTAGGGGGTTTGAGGACCTTAACTATGAAGAGCGGCTGCAATCGCTCGATTTATTCTCCCTGGAGAAGAGACGTCTGAGGGGGGACATGATAGCAATTTATAAATATCTTAATGGGGATCTCAGCTTAGAAAAAAAACTGTTCATTCGAAGGAATTGCATGAGGACTCGAGGACATACAATGTGATGAGAGGAGAAGCGTTTTAACCTCAGGCAACGAGGAGGGTTCTTTACTGTTAGGGCTACAAGATTGTGGAATTCTCTACCACAAGAGGTGGTTTCTGCGGGTAGTATGGTGGCTTTCGAAAGACTCTTAGACTTACATCTCAAGGATCAGGACATTAAGGGCTATGTACGATGATTACAGCCACACACACCTACACAGGTTGAACTGGATGGACTATTGTCTTTATTCAACCTCACCTACTATGTAACTATGTAACTATGTAACAGTCAGAACAGTAAATTATTGCATATTGGTTAATGTGGCTTAATAATGTACTGTAGTGCTGCCTATGGAGAGACCACAAGGATGGTTTGAGACATGGGAATCCATTGGAACCCTTTGCCCTATACCCCACAGTGACCATGAGCTGCCATGGCAAAGCTCAATGTACTGTAGGAAAAAGGTAGAGAAAATATTCACTCTTGCGAATGTAAAACTTTTTGTAGGATACTTTTAATTTTTTTTTTTTCAAGAAAAATAACTTTTATTAAGGAAAAAGGGCAAACATTGTACAAACAGTAGGAATAGCGCCATAAGTGAATTAGAAAGTACAAGAAGGACGAGAAGGAGGAAAGGGGGGAGATAGGGGGAGAAAGAGAAGAAGGAGGAAGAGAGAGAAAAGAAAAATAAAGGGGAAAACACAAAGAAAGGGGATACTTCACCATCCACAGGTACCTGCAAACGTTCAGTCAGATGAAGTTACACTTCAAACAACCTTAGCATAACCAGCTGGGGGGGGGGGGGGGGGCAAGGCGGATACTTTTAATTTTCTTCCAAATGATACTGAATTTTGGAGTTTGTTTTGAATTAAAAATATTTTAAAATATAATGATCAATGAAGTGTGGATGATGTTGGGTTGAATCACACCCTGATCTCTTTAATCTTTGAGCTCACAGGTCCATGCAGCATGAGACTCCATTGCAATGGGAAGAGAAATATGGATGGTAAGTCATTCTGCTATAAGCAATTGATTAGGGATGGGAGAACGGTTCGGCCAGAGCATGAGTTGGGGCCAAACATTTGCCTGAAATAAAAGGGCAAAAGGTTGATAAAGGCGCCACCTGTAAGTATATTTTGCAAGGTGCTAGATATGATGGTGCATCACACAAATGGTGAAACTAAAATAAATAAAAAGTGCACAAGTGCCAATGTTACCCCAATAGTCTGGGGGATACAACTACAAATTCCCAATAACTGTTCTGTATCAAACAGTGTGCCGTGAACAGAATGAGCACATTCTGTGCCACTTCCATCACCTGATGGAAGTGGTTCTAAAGTCAAAACCTTTTTTACCTTAATGAATTTCTTACATTTAGGAAAAAACATTTTTGAGCTTTCTGTCCTTGCTCACCACCCTAAATACATTCCAGAGTCCTCAATTGATCCAGTGGCTGGTTCTCTTTTCTCCTCTTTTCCTCTTTACATAGAGACTCTGGAAATCAATCAAATGCTGTATGGAGAAGTGGGGATAAGCCACGCTGTGTACATCTATGGAGCGGTTCCATAGACTCACACAGTTCTGGAATGAGCATGCATGCAGCGTCACATGCTGGTGTAAGTGGACACAATAGCATTCAAATTTTTAGCAATCAAACTTTAACAAAGTCAACATTGAGCTAATTTGTGCTCTCACTAACTCAGTTTAATCCTATCTTAATAGAACACTACACACACCATTTTTCCCCTGCGTGTGTTGCAATGTAGCGTTGAAGGGGGAATAAACCTCTCCTAAAGTAAAATGCATTTGTTGGCCTTAAGAGTTAGCTTCCTGCTACATTATATACACTTTACACTAAAGTGATATTTTAGGCCTCGTGCACACTGGACGTTTTTGGAGCTGCTGTTAGCAGCGTCAGACGGTTTTTTTTTGCAGCTGCAGAACGCCCATCCATGTTATTCTATGGCTTCATGCACACATAGAGCTTTTAGGAGCTCCAAGTGGCATAGTGGTTTTACAGCTCCAAAAAAAACCCAGGAACTGTGCGTTCTGGAGCTGCAGCGTCAAGCTGTAAAAATGTCTGACGCTGCTAAAGGCTGAATAATGTTGCTTAACGTGCGTTAAGCCACGTTATACGTTTTTTTCTCTTCCATTCAAAATCAATGGTTCCCTATGGGAGCCTATTGATTTGAATGGAAGTCGCACCACAAGTCGGATCCGACTTGCGGTGCGACTTGCGCTGTGAGAATCTTGAGGGGGAACTCCACGCCAAAATGGGGAAAAACACGGCATGGGGTTCCCCCCCCAGGTTCCAAACCAGGCCCTTCGGGTCTGGTATGGAATTTGAGGGTAGCCCCACGCCGAAAAAACTGCGTGGGGTCCCCCCCAAAATCCATGCCAGACCCTTATCCGAGCATGCAGCCCGGCAGGCCAGGAAAGGGGAGGGGACGAGCGAGCGGCCCCACCCCCCCTGGTCCATACCAGGCATCACGCCCTCAACATGGGGGTTGTGGGTGCTTTGGGGCAGGGGGAGCTCTGCACCCCCCACCTCAAAGCACCTTGCCCCCATGTTGATGAGGACAAGGGCCTCATCCCCACAACCCTGGCCGGTGGCTGTGGGGGTCTGCGGGCAGGGGGCTCATCGGAATCTGGAAGTCCCCTTTAACAAGGGGGCCCCCCAGATCCCGGACCCCCTCCCTATGTGAATGGGTACACTGTACCCCTACCCATTCACCCCATAAAAGGCAGTGTGTGTAAATAACGACAAGAGACATTTTGAAAAGTTTATTAAAAATCTTCATCTGTTCTTCTCCGCTCCGGTCTTTTCCTCTCTTCTGGTCTTCTCCTCTCTTCTGGTCTTCTCCTCTCTGCTCTTCTCCCCTCTGCTCTTCTGCCCTCCGCTCTTCTGCCCTCCGCTCTTCTGCTCTTTTGCTCTTCTGCTCTTTTGCCTCCTCTGGTCTTCTTCTTCCTCTGGTCCTCCTCCGACGCTGTCACCGGTGATTATGCCGGTCTCTGCAGCTTGTTATATAGCCATTAGGGGCGGGGCCTCTCGACGAGGCCCCGCCCCCTTATGTCACAGACGGAGTCGGTGCCATAAGGGGGCGTGGCCTGCCAGTGACATCACCGGGAGGCCCCACCCCTAATGACTATATAATAAGCTGCAGAGACTGGAGACCGGTATAATCACCGGTGACAGAGTCAGAGGAGGACCGGAGGAAGAAGAAGACCAGAGGAGGCAAAAGAGCAGAAGAGCAAAAGAGCAGAAGAGCGGAGGGCAGAAGAGCGGAGGGCAGAAGAGCGGAGGGGAGAAGAGCGGAGAGGAGAAGACCAGAAGAGAGGAGAAGACCAGAGCGGAGAACAACAGATAAAGATTTTTAATAAACTTTTCAAAACGTCTCCTGTCGTTATTTACATACACTGCCTTTTATGGGTTGAATGGGTAGGGGTACAGTGTACCCCATACCCATTCACATAGGGAGGGGGTCCGGGATCTGGGGGGCCCCCTTGTTAAAGGGGGCTTCCAGATTCCAATGAGCCCCTGCCCGCAGACCCCCACCACCACTGGACAGGGTTGTGGGGATGAGGCCCTTGTCCTCATCAACATGGGGGCAAGGTGCTTTGAGGTGGGGGGTGCAGAGCCCCCCTGCCCCAAAGCACCCACACCCCCCATGTTGAGGGCATGTGGCCTGGTATGGTCCAGGGGGGTGGGGCCGCTCGCTCGTCCCCTCCCCTTTCCTGGCCTGCTGGGCTGCATGCTCGGATAAGGGTCTGGTATGGATTTTGGGGGGGGGGACACCACGCCGTTTTTTCGGCGTGTAGCTACCCTCAAATTCCATACCAGACCCGAAGGGCCTGGTTTGGAACCTGGGGGGGGGGACCCCACGCTGTTTCTTTCCCCATTTTGGCATGGAGTTCCCCCTCAAGATTCTCACAGCGCAAGTCGCGCCGCAAGTCGGATCATCCTGATCCGACTTGTGGTGCGACTTCCATTAAAATCAATAGGCTCCCATAGGGAACCATTGATTTTGAATGGAGGCAGAAAAAAACGCTGCTAAAAGCTACGTGGCCAAACGTGCAATAACGCTAATGGAAAAAACTACTGAAAGCACGTTTTTACAGCTGCTTTTTCCCGGCGTCAAGAAACAGCTTTGGTGCTCGTGTTTATGACGCCCTGTGTGCATGGAGCCTTAATCAGCAGACATTCTTGAATATATTTTAGGGTACACATATGGGGGTCCACAAATCACGTAAATGTTGCGTTGAGAAAAATGACAGGAAAATTCTTTTTTTTACATGTTTTACTAGTTATACATTCCTGCTACCAAAATGAATGTCTGAAATAAATGATGTATAGTATGTTAGGGTAGGCTACAAATGCTAAAAGGTACAATAGTGTGTAACAAAGACATCATTGAAATGTAAAAAAAAAAAAATGCTTGGAGACTCAAGGGGATTTAGTGGGTAAAAGGCATGGTTAAGGAACATTTCCAAAGTATTAACTTCCATACTTAGAATAAAAAAAAAAGGCAAAGAAATGTCTTGTATATCAATTTTTTTAGTCGCATTTGCAGGTTCTCTGTAATTTGTGCATCTACATTACAGTTTATTTGACATCAGTGATTAAACATAAAGTACCGGACAAACTGCACTTAAAGAGCCTCTCCAGGGAAAAAGTAAAATCATTCAGTGAATTGCTAACTTAATTACATTTTGTATAATTTTTCCACTGCCAGATAGAGCAGAGCTCTTAGAAAACCTCCAAACGGGACTGCATATCCTTGCTAATCATTCTATGTGTTCAATCTTTTTTTCTGCTTGTGAACTGTAATAATAGTTAAAAAAAAGTGTACAATTTTGCTAAATGATAACAGGTATGCCTAATTAGAATGCAAAGTGACCACAGTGGTCAGAGTTGCGAGTCTGGTTTAGATAGTCCAAAAACCCCCAAGTCTTTCCAAACAAGTTTTTATAGTTTAAATGCCCGATGTGCCAGCATTGCCTTAGGAATGTAGTCGTTATTCCTGTGTATATGTCCTTGCTAGATTTTAATGTGAATGTAGTGTAAACCTTTTTCTTTTTATGTCCTTGAAAACCTAAAGAAAAACATGGCAAAAAAATTTGCCATCCTTTGGTTGACTGTGCTAGAAATCCATGATGTTATTGGTGATAAATTTGCTGTATCCTTAAAGCACATCTATGAGCACAAACAATAAACCTTAAATCCAGTGGAGACTAATAATCTAAAGCTGAATCCTGGCCCGCCAAGTGATCTAGTTGTGCCCCCCATGCTTTGTGATGTAGTGACATTGACACTTTGGGGTTGATTTACTAAAACTAGAGAGGGCAAAATCTGGTGCAGCTGTGCATGGTAGCCAATCAGTTTCTAATTTCAGCTTGTTCAATTAAGCTTTGACAAAAAAAACTGGAAACTGATTGTTTTTTATGCAGAGCTGCACCAGATGTTACACTCTCCAGTTTTAGTAAATCACACCTTTGAAGTCTTCAGGAGCCTTCGGGAACCCCTCCAATGGACTATTTTCCTGCTAAATGGACAGCATCCATGTCATCAAAGAGTAATAAGGGTACTTAAAGTAAAACCCTCCCACACTGCAATCCAGAGGAAAGAAGAATAACCCTTTAGTTTGCTTTGCTTGTACAAATTTTATAAGTAGCCAGTGCGGTTAGATAACCCTTTATGAAAGCTCACCTAAATCTGATTATACCATTTGGGGACAGAAATTTGTGTCCTCTAGATAAGTGGATAGCTGCCTTTTTCATGTCAGAAGTCACTTAGAAACTTCCTTGAAGTTGTAAGAAAACACTTTTTTTTTAGAGGTCAGTTTTTATTAAGCCACAAATGTCTTTATGTGTCTTGTCTAACATGTTCAATTCTCCTTTATGAAATTGTCTGCTTTTCTTGGCTTTTATTTTCAACTTGGCTGGCCACTTACATGACATTTTCTTCTTAGGATGCAATCACTTTTAATTAGATCTTTCTTAGAAATAATCAGAAGATTTGTACACAAGTGTAACACAGGTCAAATACATTTTCAGCAGGAACAGGTAACAATGGGATTATTAGAGAATTTTAATGAGAAATATGAGTGTTTTCCAAGATGTGCTTTAAAAAAACGGAGTAGTCCTAACTGTAGTCCTGAAGCTGGCCACAAAAGTAGCAAACTGATTTTACAATCTCTGTTCTGTATTTTAGAACTAAGCTACATGGGAAATTGTAATCTCTCGCTACTGAGAGATTTTACCAAATGTTGACAGTCACCTGAATAAGCTAGAGCTACAACAGAGATTTTTAGTAGCTTGATTGTTCTACAAAAATCACTAGCTATTTATTAGTGGGAATAGCAATCGACTGCTAACCAGATGGAACAAATGGCTGCCCATGGAATAGATTAGACAAGTATCACATGTAGCAATCAATTGCACATGATTGGTGCATTGTTCGATCATGTACGATTGATCATTAGTACTAGCACTATGAAGCTCTATCCTAAAAATGTAACTGCCAGTAAGTGAGTAAATCTCTCAATAACAAGAGAATAAAATTGCCCATTTGACCACTGTCTATGTAATTTAGCCCTCGCTAACTCTAAAGTGTAGGGATCTAATTGAGCAGGTAATTCAATTTACAGCAAATCAAATCAGGTTCTTGAACAACATATGAACTTACATTTTTAAACGGCATTGGACAAAATGATTTGGATATTTTTCCCCAGATTTACAAACTTATTATACAGTTATTTGTGTGCAGACAAAAAGAGGTTTCCAGAATGATCTGATTAGCTCCATTTCTGGGCCTCATTAGTGTGCAAGAAAAAAAAGACCAGACATGGAACACAGACACCTTCCAGCTCTAGGCCTACCCTCTAGGGCTTCTTTGGGTGGCTGTAAAGAATTAGAATCCCTTATATAAGGAGTGCACATTTAGCCTATCTGAACAGACATTCAAGAACATCATTATTCAGCCAGCTGCCAGTGTGCCATGAGCAGAGGTAGTAGGTTGTTGTGTTGCATAGATAGTAGTCTCATTGTTTATTTAATTAAAAGGGCAGAATAGCAGAATTAACATGTGAGTATGTCCACTTATGAGAAAGGCTTTTAATTATATCTCACAAACCTGTCCTTTCACGAGAAGCTTTCATAACTGTCCTACCAAAACCTAATAAAGTCCTAGCGTCATGTAGTAGCTATAGACCGATTTCTCTTATTACTGTTTACCGTATTTGCCGGCGTATAAGACGACTGGGCGTATAAGACGACCCCCAACTTTTCCAGTTAAAATATAGATTTTGATATATACTCGCCGTATAAGACTACCCCTCTTCCAGTGCCCATATTGTACCGTATATACAGTTGGGAAACATCATTTTATTTATTTTCTTCCACTTAATTTACACCCCTTTATCTGGTAATAATAGATGTGACCAGATAAACCCGCCTCTTTCACCTGTCTGGCCCCTGCCCTGCTTGTACCGTAGTCTATGACACAGGACTCCCTGTCAGAGTTGGTATCCCCGCCGCCGGATCTTATTGCGCATGCACACCTACACCGCTTCAGGCCTCAGGAGCGAGACGCAGGGATGGACGCCGATAAGAAGGTAGGATACCAGAGCGGGCGGGCGAGCGAGCGGGCTGGCGGGCGGGCGGGCGGGTCAGACGGCTGAAAGGCATGTTTTTCCCGATGCATCTGGTCACATTGCCGCTCTCTCCATACCCCGGGCATACCACGGATGTTTTTGAGCGCCCCCCCTCCACCGCATATCCTGATTCGGCGTATAAGACGATATCCGGCGTATAAGACGACCCCTGACTTTAGAGAAGGTTTCCAGGGGTTAAAAAGTCGTCTTATACGCCGGAAAATACGGTATTTAAAACTATACGCAAAAATGATAGCTCATAGACTTCAATCATATATCTCCTCCCTGATCCATTTGGACCAGGTAGGCTTTGTTCCTGGCAGAGAAGCGAGGTATAACACTATCAAAACAATCACCCATATAGACTATGCAAAGAAAAAACATCTCACCCCTTTGCCTCTAAGTGGTAGACGCTAAGAAAGCATTTCGCCTCGAATCCTGGCACTTATTTTGTACTCTTCTCACAGAAATTTGTGTACACAATAGCTTACTAACCAAAATCATGGCCCTATATGACTCACCCTTGGCCAGGGTTCGAGTCAATGGTATTCTATCTAACCCCATCTATATTCACAATGGAACACATCAAGGGTGTCCCCTTTAGCCCTATCTCTATATTTTGGCAATTTGAAATTGGGAGAGATAAAATTAAGTTATTATGCTGATTATTTATTACTGTATATCTCTAACCCCACCATGGCTTTTCCAGCCTTGATGCACAAACTTAAAATCTTTGATCAACATAATTTTAGAGTGAATATGCACAAAACAGAGGCATTAAGTGCAACAATACCAGACGCGACTGTCTCAATGTTGCAGGACTCTTTCCCTTTTATTTGGAGAAATAAAGCAATTAAATATATAGGTATTTAAATAATCAACAATCTCTTCATGATTTATATTATAAACCTTTATTGTGATTAGTAAATAGCAGGTTGAAAGATTGGCGGGTCTTTAATCATTCGTGGTTTGTAAGGATGGCCCTCCTGAAAATGGACATATTGCCCCATATTTATTATATTTTCCAAACTGTACCAATAAACCCTCTGTGTTCCTTTTTTAGCTTTTTAAAATCCTTATTTGTGCGTTATATTTGGGCCGGGTTCCATGCTAGAATTGGTTTTGACAACCTAACCAGGCCCAAAAATTTGGGAGGAGTGAGTTTGCGCCACATGGGCCATTATCATGAAGCGGTTCACATAGCTCAAGTATTAGACTGGTTCCATTCTGCACTATCACCTCACCCTCTCATGTCTCTACCATGGATTTTGCCCTCTTTACGTCATCAGGCAAACTATATACCTTTTTGTGTCCAAGCAACCCTTAAAACCTGGGACCGTTTACTTAACAATCCTTTACTATCTTCCTATATAACCCCACTAGCGCCACTTACAGGTAATACCGAATTCCCCCTAGGGTTGCGACCAAATTATAAATTATTACTGTTACCAAATTATTCCCCCTAGGGTTTTGCCAATTATAAAACCCATTTTTCAATAGCCAACGTTATTGGTTCAACTGGCCTGAAACATTTGACACAATTGAATGAGTTCTTGCTCTGTTATCCAAGTAGGTGGCTATTGTATTTCCAATTCCAGAACTTCCATAAATCATTAAAAACAAGAGATGACCTTCACCGTTCACTTATCGATTTTGAATCTCTATGTATACAACCTGATCCCCCTACACATACTGTCTCCCTTCCTTATAATTTTCTCCTAACCGGGATCATTTTTGACCCTTTTATTTCATGGAATGGGAAAGGGAGTTAGGAGTTATTTTCACAGAGGAAGAAGTTCGTAAATCTTGTATATGGACTCATAAATCTTCTGTTGCGAGTAACATACAGGAACAAAACTATAAAGTTATCACGAGATGGTACCGCTGCCCTTGGATACTGCATAAAATATTCCCAAACACTTCTGACCAATGTTGGCAATGCGTCATGTAGGTACCACGCAACATACAGTATCTCACAAAAGTGAGTTCACCCCTCACATTTTTGTAAATATTTTATTATATCTTTTTATGTGACAACACTGACGAAATTACACTTTGCTACAATGTATAGTAGTGAGTGTACAGCTTGTATAACAGTGTAAATTTTCTGTCCCATCAAAATAACTCAACACACAGCCATTAACCACTTTAGGACCGGAGGATTTTCCTGCTTTACGTCCAGGCCACTTTTTGCAACTTGGCACTGTGCGACTTTAACTGACAATTGCACGGTCGTGCGACGCTGTACCCAAACGAAATTGACGTCCTTTTCTTTTGGTGGTATTTGATCACCTCTGCGCTTTTCATTTTTTGCGATATTAATAAAAAAAGAGCGACAATTTTGAAAAAAATAACAATATTTTTCTACTTTGACAGTTAAAAAATATCCAATATATTCAATTTTTGTCATATATTTAGGCCAAAATGTATTTAGCTACATGTCTTTGACAAAAAAAATTTCAATGAGCGTATTTTTAACCGCTTTAAGACCAGAAGATTTTACCCCATTCCTGACCAGGCCATATTTTGCCATTCGGCACTGCGTTTCTTTAACTGACAATTGCGCAGTTGTGCAATGCTGTACCCAAATTTAATTTATGTCATTTTTTCCCCACAAATAGAGCTTTCATTTGGTGGTATTTGATCACCTGTGCGATTTTTACTTTTTATGTTATAAACAAAAAAAAGAGCGACAATTTTGAAAAAATAACAATATTTTTCACATTTTTTATATGAAATTCCCCCCCCCCCCCCCCCAAAAAAATGTAAAAATCAAAATTTTTTAACATTTTAGACCAATTTGTTTTCTGCTAAATATGTTTGGTAAAAAAAATCGCAATAAGCGTATTTTGATTGGTTTGCGCAAAAGTTATTGCAACTACTAACTACGGGAAAGATTTATGTCATTTATATTGTTTTTTTTAACGAGTAATGGTGGCGATCTGCGATTTTTTTTGCGGGACTGCGACATTGCGGCGGACCGATCGGACCCTTGACTGACATTTTTGACACTTTTGGGGGGACCAGTGACATTACTACAGTAATCAGTGCTATAAATATGCACTGTTACTGTAATAATGACACTGACAGGGAAGGGGTTAACTTTATTGGTGATCAAGGGGTTACATGTATGCCTGGTGCTTACTAACGTGTGTGGGGGGAGGGGACTGTGTGACACAGGCACAGATCGCAGGTTCAGCTATGCTGAATCCTGTAATCTGGAGATCCGCCCGCTTTGTTTACACAAGCGGGCGGATTTCCTCACTCGATCCCCGACAATCGGGGAAGAGCGGCGGTGATCACCGCCTCTCCTCCCCTGGCCCGACTCCTGCTGTGTCTGAATACAGCGGGAGCGAGCCTCCGGCGCCCACAAGGGGAGAAGTCCAGCGACGTAGGTCTACGTTGCTGGGTGGAATCGAGCCACTTTGCTGCAGTACGCTCCATGTGAGCGGTCGGCAAGTGGTTAATGTCTTAACCGTTGGCAACAAAAGTGAGCACACCCCTAAGTGAAAATGTCCAAATTGGGCCCAAAGTGTCAATATTTTGTGTAGCCACCATTATTTTCCAGCACTGCCTTAACCCTCTTGGGCATGGAGTTCACCAGCACTTCACAGGTTGCCCCTGGAGTCCTCTTCCACTCCTCCATGACAACATCATGGAGCTGGTGAATGTTAGAGGCCTTGCACTCCTCCACCTTCTGTTTGAGGATGCCCCACAAATGCTCAATAGGGTTTAGGTCTGGAGACATGCTTAGCCAGTCCATCGCCTTTACCCTCAGCTTCTTTAGCAAGGCAGTATTCATTCTGGAGGTGTGTTTGGGGTCGTTATCATGTTGGAATACTGCCCTGTGACCAAGTCTCCAAAGGGTGCTCTACTTCAGTATGTCACAGTCCATGTTGGCATTCATGGTTCCCTCAATGAACTGTAGCTCCCCAGCAGGGCAGCCATCAGAAATTTTACACAGCTTTAGGCCTGGGCCCCTCCGGGCCTGATGACCATCATTCCTCTCTGGCCGTCCCACGGAGTCCTTCAGTGCGCAAACATTTATTTTAAGACTCTTACAACTTAATATATAAAAATTAGTCCAATCCAGCAAAGATACAGCCCCAAATATTCAGCAAACAGAAAGCCCAATCCAGCAAAGAAGACGTCCCTTCGGCTGCATCGGCTTACTCTGCGGCTGCCCTGCTTTGGGAATTGCTAGTTGCTACAACAGCAACAACTCGATCTTGTTGGTTGGGGCCTGGGTGACTGGGCCCCTCAGAATCCCGGGGCCCCCTAGATGTGTATGGGCTGTCCCCTCCTGATGGCAGCCCTGCTCCCCAGTGCCGGCAGCACTCATGCAGCCCCAGACCATGAAACTCCCACCACCACGCTTGACTCTAGGTTGCCGCCACACACCCTTGACACCATCTGAACCAATTAAGTTTATCTTGGTCTCATCAGACCACAGGACATGGTTCCAGTAATCCATGTCCTTAGTCTGCTTGTCTTCAGCAAACTGTTTGCAGGCTTTCTTGTGCATCATCCTTAGCAGAGGCTTCCTTCTGGGACGACAGCCATGCAGACCAATTTGATGCAGTGTGCGGCGTATGGTCTGAGCACTGACAGGCTAACTCCCCACCCCTTCAACCTCTGCAGCAATGCTGGCAGCTCTCATATGTCTATTTCCCAAAGACAGCCTCTGGATATGATGCTGAGCATGTGCACTCAACCTCTTTGGTCGACCATGGCAAGGCCTGTTCTGAGTGAAACCTGTCCTGTTAAGCCACTGTATGGTCTTGGCCACCGTGCTGCAATTCAGTTTCAGGGTCTTGGCAATCTTCTTATAGCCTAGGCCATCTTAATGTAGAGCAACAATGCCTTTTTTTCAGATCCTCAGAGAGTTCTTTGCCACGAGGTGCCATGTTGAGCTTCCAGTGACCAGTATGAGAGAGTGAGAGTGACTCACACCCCCCCTGAGCAGAAGGCTGATTGGCCGCAGAGCCGGTGTAGCTGGCAACTGGCAAGTACATTGGCCGGCGGCCGCAGTAAGCAAACTCACTTCTACCGTGGATGACTCGCGGCGCCGCGGCCCTATGGCCAGTCCGGGCCTGGTTCATTGAGAGAACCATGAATGCCAACATGTACTGTGACATACTGAATCAGAGCATGATCCCCTCCCTTCGGAGACTGGCCGCAGGGCAGTATTACAACATTATAACAACCCCAAACACACCTTCAAGATGACCACTGCCTTGCTAAAGAAGCTGAGGGTAAAGGTGATGGACTGGCCAAGCATGTCTTCAGACCTAAACTCTATTGAGAATCTGTAGGGCATCTTCAAACATAAGGTGGAGGAGCGCAAGGTCTGTATCATCCACCAGCTCCGTGATGTCATCATGGAGGAGTGGAAGAGGACTCCAGTGGCAACCTGTGAAGCTCTGGTGAACTCCTTACCCAAGAGGGTTTAAGCAGTGCTAGAAAATAATGGTGGCCACACAAAATATTGACACTTTGGGCCTAATTTAGACATGTTCACTTAGGGGTGTACTCACTTTTGTTGCCAGCGGTTTAGACATTAATGGCTGTGTGTTGAGTTATTTTGAGGGGGCAGCAAATGTACACTCTTATACAAGCTGTACACTCACTGCCTTACATTGTAGCAAAATGCCATTTCTTCAGTGTTGTCACATGAAAAGATGTAATAAAATATTTACAAAAATGTATGGGGTGTACTCACTTTTGTGAGATACTGTATATTTTGTTGTAAAACCCTAATGTCTACACAGGGTACTACTATGAATTCTAGAGATCTTTCATAGATTGTTAAACTGTTTAGGGAGGAACTGAAGGACTGAAAACTCCTGGGACAGCAGGCATCGTCATGCGTATTATACTTTGTAAAAAAAAAAAAGTAGGGTTTGAGGACAAGGAGGAGCGAGGGAGGAGGGATGAAGGATTGAAAAAAAAAGAACAGGCAGAGAGGTATTTGTGAGAGAGAATCTGCTGTAGCTTTTCCATGCCTAGATGAAAAAATTCTCCACCTATCTCAGTCAGTGACTAAAGTATAAACCAGGCAAGCAGTCTAAGTTTTTGTCAGAAGGTGGATAATGTCGTTAGGTATTCTGATGATGAGCCAGTGAAACCATGTTTTACAAAATTAAGTTTGAAGAGGCAATAACATTTTATTATTATCTATATATTATATCTATTATTTTTATTTTGTTTATTTTACGAAACCAGACGCTGATACTGTAGGGGGGGGATGTTTTTTTCTGGTTTGGCCAGAATACAGGCCTTTGCCACATTGAGGGGATGAATAAAAACTGACATTTGTATGTTTGGGCAATAAAGGCTCTTCAGCAGGTCAGCTGGAGGATCATCTCCCAGCTGATAATCCCATGAGTTTGAATGCTATATCTCTCACGTGTTTCCAGAAACCATTCAAACCAGACAGCTCTAGAAGACATGAAGGAGAGAGCCTTCCTCTGTGAGGCATCTCCAACATAAGGGTGAGAATTGTGGGAACATTTTGTAAAGGGTTTGCAGATCTTATACCAGCTGATTCACTTTGATGGATGGTTTGCTGTGGAAGACCCCCAAGGGTTCAGAAGAGTGGGTTATGAATCCATTTACCTACAATTTGGAGAAAATGGCAAATAATGAAGAGCTGAAGGAAGTTCTTATTGATTTGCATAAAAATTATGGGTTTGAAATGCAATTTGAAAGCAAGACTTTGGAGAAGTTTTGGTGTGCCGCACTGGATATGGTCTCATGACTGTGGAAAAGCACTCAACATACTTGGATTCAGTTGTGTTTTGTTAATCAATACAAAATCTAGGAATAACCAAAGGCAGACCTGTGGATTGCATGCAGTAAGAAAGTTCCACATGGTGACAAAATTGAGAGAGATTCTTCTGAAAAAAAATAAATCTAATTCCATTTTATACACTGAATTAAAACCTTTAAGTTTAGTTTGTTCATCAGCAGTATTGTAAGTGGTTTAATTTGTGGATCAAAAATTGGAAATTAGACTTCTTCTTCCTCAATTGTAAAAAAAAAACAGAAAACTCAGCATTAGGAGCATACATTTCAGTCATTAGAATGCATTCTTTCAGTTGATTCCTCTTCTTTTAGTTTAATCCTCATCCATCCAGGCCTCTTTTCAACTGCTGCAACCTTCTGGTGTGGGGAGTTAATACAACTATGAGTCTGTCAAAGGCTCACTGGTCGCCAGTCCTCAGGAGGGATGTGTTGGAGCTGGAGAGAGTCCAGAGAAGGGCAACTAAACTAATTAGGGGATTGGAGGACCTTAATTATGAAGAGCGTCTGCAATCGCTTGATTTATTCTCCCTGGAGAAGAGACGCCTGAGGGGGGACATGATAGCAATTTTTAAATATTTCAATGGGGATCTCAGCTTAGAAAAAAAAGCTGTTCAGTCTAACGGATTGCATGAGGACTCGAGGGCATACAATGTGATTAGAGGAGAAGCATTTTAACCTCAGGCAACGTGGGGGGTTTTTTACTGTTAGGGCTACAAGATTTTTTATTCTAGGCCATGTATCCACAGACAGCAGCTATCTGGATCATGAAGTATCAAATTTAGGGTGTGTCCCTATCCTTAATTGCTAATTGAGTGAGAGGACTGGGAAACAAGGATTTCGGGCACAAATGTTTTTTTAAAAAACAAATTATTTTATTCAAAACATATTAAAAACCAAAGAAAAATACAGGCATATAATTGTGTGTTAAGGACCAAACCAGACCCATAGATGGTCTATACTGTGGTGTACCTTAATACATACAGTTTAGAACAATGGTTTACATACATCTTAAAGTACAGAACAATTAGTAGTCATATCATTCTCAGGACTATTCACTCACGATCAGACAAAAACCACCGGCGGACACCAAAATAGACAAGGTGTCGGTCCGTGGGATCAACTGAGAGTGTGAATTAACTTCCACCATATAATATTTGACCTTTGCTCGACATGTTTCGCTTTCTTAGGAGAAAAGCTTCATCTGCAGCATATCATTTCGTTTGTCTGTGTAAAGAACAATACTGTTTAGACATGTTGCATGAAGATAACATTATTTATGATGTTTCATAATACCGTGTCCATTATTCCACTTAGTTAAAAATATATACATATATTGCATTTAAATAAGTCCTTATATTTTTTGTATACATATATCAACACAATATATCATTGAGTCTTAAGTTGCGTCTAGCATCCAAGGAGGTATTCAGTTGGGGGAGATCAAGCGCCGGGGATTACCAAAAGCGAGGCATATGTGGGGACCCACCCCGTAATTACATTGTCACCAAGATATAAGAAGTGGTACATATGGTAAACAGAGGGGGGGACATACATACCTGTACAGTAATAGTCAGGCATAAATCTCAGTTCCGTAGGGGAGTTTTTTAACGAAGAGGACTGTTGTGCGTTTGTGGAAAGCACCGTATTTTGGCACCTATATGAGCATGTAGTAGTGAGGGTAATCACTCCATATTTACTAGATAGATAAGAAAAAGGAATAGATGTTTTTTAAAAGGGACCAGTTAGTATATTAGTTCTATAATTATCATTGAAAGATCGAAAAAAAGGAGTATGTGCTAACCAAGAGGGCTGGAACATTCCAGGGTGACAAAGGAAAAAGGAAAAAGAAGAAAAAATAATAATATATATATATGTATACTGCATGCATGTGAGTAGAGTGCATAGATATCCACAGAGACCCAGTAGTTGTCCCAGAAAAGGGTGATTAAAGAATTCATATTGACTTAGTAAACAGGGATAGGTAATTAGACATATAATTGGAACAAGGTAACGAATCCATATATGGGAACTCTCCGTGCAGCAATGGGCCACTCATGGAGTATCCAACATCTTAATTTATATTTTTACTATATATAAATATCCATGTGTATATAAATCCTTATACATAGGATGGAGTTATATCTTAGGCATGGTATCAAGTTTGTACCCGAGTAAACGTTTCTATACTCCAGTGAGTGTAACCCAAATTGCATATGCACGGATGATTCCATCATGGAGTCAGAATGCATGCTGTATTAAACTAATAATAGCAAAAAGGAATGATGATAGGATATCATAGGATACAATAAATCCATCTGGGGTAAGAGAACCCGAGATATGGACATTCAAAACAGCTCACCAGACCTGGAGAGGACGGGAGCCTAATGCATGTAGCGTGTCCCTTATGGTTGTCTAACCGCTGTATAACAGGATGAAATTAAAGTAAGTATGTGAGTCCCAACAAAAGTAAAATAAACGTTAATGCCACATGCTAAGGGTGAAGCTGTATCACTTACTCCGTGCCGCGCTATTCCAAACTTGCACACAGTCCTCGCCGGATGGGGTAATGCCGCCATACAGGGGTGTGTAGCCATCGCCCTTAAATGGCGTGGATCCCGTCAGCAGACGTCACCGCCCCGGCCACTCCCCCCGGAACATCGCCAGAGAGCAGGCACGGGGACACCCCGCCAACGCTTCTCCACCATGTCCGAGGTGTATCTGGACCACATGAAGGCAGGAACTGCCTTCGTAGTCCATACAGGTGCCACAGGAAGTTCCGCCCGAATGGGCGGAGCCGCACTGTGGCCCGTCTGGCCGCACATATCTCGCTAGTTTTGGAGAGTCCTCAGCGCTTACCCACAACGCCCCCTCAGGATCTGTCAGCAATTACATGGAAAAGAACTAATGCCTGTAAAGAGAACACAAATAGATAATACATATTAAAAGCATCCATATACAAATGCATATATTTAACCACATATTGTTACAGTACATGATATGTTCTAGGGCTACAAGATTGTGGAATTCTCTACCACAAGAGGTGGTTTCTGCGGGTAGTATGGTGGCTTTCAAAAGACTCTTAGACGTACATCTCAAGGATCAGAACATTCAGGGCTATGTGAGATGATTACAGCCACACACACCTACACAGGTTGAACTGGATGGACTATTGCCTTTATTCAACCTCACCTACTATGTAAGAGAGCCCAACTATGTACGCCCTTTCTGCCCAGAGGCTCCATTCAAAGAAGCCATACTACAGCTTCTAATAATTAAATGTGATCTATAAATGGAGGGGGTGGACTTATAAATCATCCGTCTAGCCTCCATTCATGGATCACATTTCATTGGTAGAAGCTGTAGTATGGCCTCTATGAATGGAGCAGCAGAGTGAGAAGGTCCAGGCATTGTTGGGCACTTTTGATGGGAGTGTGTGACAGCTCCTGCAGTTCTATTAACCCCTGTTGCATGGGAAGATTACGGCGCTGGTGGGGGGATCAGAACAAGGAATGCATCCTACTGACTGTAAGTTATGTCCTTTAAGCTGATTTGTGTGTGTGTTTTTGGCTGCATTTAGGCTTTAATAAAACATTTCCTAGGGTTATGGAACATAGAAAAGGATGGCAAACCACTGTGTTAGCGAAAAGTAATGAAAGTGAAGATACTCAAAGTTTGGGAAAACTGTAGAATGTAAAAATAAAATCATCTGCAGACGTAGCACACTGTCCAGAAAATAGTAATGCTAAAACCTCACATCAAGGATAAAGAGTGTGGAATGAACAGAGAGTGTTTGTCAGCTGATAAAAGGAAGCAGTGTGACAGCATGGGGCAGAATAATGGATGCATAGGCTTCTGAGAAAAGCAGAAACGTAAGAATAAATTGTGCCTGCATCAGAATGAATGTAAAATGAATGATTTATATGACAGAGTTGTATGAAGAGTTCAGCTCTTAGAAAGAGTGTGGAAGCTGATGAGTGAGCACTGCAATAAAGCATGCCTGTCCTGGGTGTGAATGGAATTGAAATGTTACTACCAAAGATTATATTAATCTTGCACAGGTCACTGACAGGGGCTTTCCATATACGTTTCATCTTAGCTCCAGGACTTGTTAAGAGTCTAAAATAATTTATTTTAATTCTTTAGAGAACAATTTTACTATTATCCAAATCCTATGAGCCGAAAAACGAACATAGAGTATTCTCAAATGAGCAAAGCATAAAAAACACAAGAAAGCAGAAGATGCAATAAAGGTGCAGTATGGTCTCAGTTTGTACCCAGGTCCACATGCAGAAATCTAATGCTGACAAAGCTTATGAAATTAAAATGAGCAGGGAAAAAAAAAAAAAACTTTCAAAATGATTAAGTCTTTTTACACATACACAAAGTGATAAAGAACTAGGCAGTAAAAAAGTGTTTTCAAATAGTCGTCATTCTATCCTTTCTAATGCAGTGGGTATAGAAAAGAGTCACCCCCCTATAAAATCACGTTTTGTTGCTTTGCAGCCTGAAATGAAGTCAAACACAGTTTTTGTTTTATCCAGCTGTATTTACTTAGTGCAACGTATAACATCCAAGTGAAAGATTATAACACCAACATGTCAGAAAAAAAAAATTAAATCAGAAGCACAGAGTTGGAAAAAGAATCACTCCCTTGTGTCAGTTTTTTTGTGAAACCACCTTTTGCTTTAGTTACAACCAGGGGTCAAGTCCTGGGGAAAAATGTGTGGGAACTCACCCAAGATCCATCAGCGCCCCCCACCCCCCAAAAGAAAAAAAAAAAATGACGCTCCTATATTTCACAGAAAATACAATGCAACATTTATTATGATATATTCATGAAAATATTCATGACTGATGACAATTGTCTGGAATATTTCATGTGTATGCATTTGATTCCCATTGTCAAGAAACAATGGATATTAAAAGCATAAACGTTATATGACAATGTGGACTGACACGCTGACAGAATGTTACAGCTGGACATAGCAAACTTACTGACATGTATTATACATGTTTGCCATGTTCAACTGTAACATTCTGTCAGCGTGTCAGTCCACATTGTCATTTCCAGGGGTGTGAGGGTGGCACGAGAAAGCAAATGTGCAGAGGACTCACTGCTCCACTTACCTGGCACCTCTGAAATCGATGTCCCCGGGCCTGCTCCTTGTGTGCTGGCTGTGTCTGGCTCCTCTGCTGCGTGCTGCTGCCTCGCCTTACCGGTGACTCCACTGATGCTGTTCACACGCTCTGGGCCTTCAAATGTATAAACATGAAACATTTGTGACAAATTGGCCAAATAAACACATAAACATGAAATATTCCTGACAAAGGGCATCAGTCACGATTCACAAATATTTCATGTTTATGCATTTGAAGGCCCAAAGTGTGTGCAGACAGCATCAGTGGAGGAGCCCGGGGGCCTCGATTTAGAAGTGGCAGGTAAGGTAAGTGGAGCAGTTCAGCTGTAAAATTCTGTCAGCATGTCAGCCACATTGTCCTTTTTAGGGGTGTGTGAGTCACACACCCCTGAAAAGGACAATGTGGCTGACATGCTGACAGAATTTTACAGTGTGAGGGTGTTATGAGAGGCAAATGTGCAGTGAGTGGACTGTGGACTCACTGCACTGCTCCAGTGACTCCAGTTTCCACAGTGCCACTTCTAAAACCGGCCTGCTCCTCTGACTGCTGCAGTTTTCTTCTGGCAGTGAGTCCACAATCCACTCACTGCATATTTGCCTCTCATACCACCCTCACACTGTAAAATTCTGTCAGCATGTCAGCCACATTGTCATTTTTAGGGGTGTGTGAGTCACACACCCCTGAAAATGACAATGTGGCTGACATGCTGACAGAATTTTACAATGCGAGGGACAGTATGAGAGGCAAATGTGCAGTGAGTGGACTGTGGACTCACTGCTCCAGTGACTCACATCCCAGCCCCAGGCAGGCTGCCGCAGTGCCACTTCCATAACCGGCCTGCTCCTCTGACTGCTGTGCTGCAGTTTTCTTCTGGATATGCTGCCAGCTGCCTTCACCTTGCCTCACCGATCAACTCACTCCACTCCAGTCAGGCCACGCCCACGCCTGTCCATTCCACGTGTGCTCTAGGCCTGGGCTGGGCCTGTGACGGGCTGGTGGTGTTTTCTGCGCTCTCTCCCTCTGCTGGCGTGATGTCATGCCGCTGTGCACGCCCCCTCCGCCAGTGTCCTGCCGAAAGTTTCAACACCGGCGCGAGCGGCGAGACGCTGCGGCTGCCTGCACTGTTCTCTCTTCTGGTTGCCCTGGTCCTGCAGGAGGACTGGAGCAATGGGAACGGCGTTCCTGCTGTGGAAATAGTGCGGGAACGTCGTTCCCATGCGTTCCTGCAGGACTCAACCCCTGGTTACAGCCTTCAGTCTTTTGGAATATGTCACTACTAACTGCACATCTAGACTTTGCAATATTTTCCCACTATTCTTTGCAGAACTGCTCAAGTTCAGTTAAATTTGATGGTGACTGTTTGTGGACTGCAGTCTTCAAGACATTCCACATATTTTAAATGGGGTTTAAACTTGAGCTCTGACTAGGCCATGCAAGGACATTCACCTTTTTCTTCTTCAACCTTTGTGTGGTCATTTTTGCTGTGTGCTTTGGGTCATTGTTGGAAGGTAAACCTTCTTCCCATTGACAACTTTCTGGCAGAGGGCAGCAGATTTTCCTAAAAAATGTGATGGTATTTTACCCCATCAATTTTTCCTTCTATCTTGACAAGTGCGCCAGTCCCTGCTGCAGAGAAACACCCCCATAACAGGATATAACTACCCCATGCTTTATTGTAGGAATATTGTTATTTGGATGGTGAGCTGTATTGGATTTCTGCCAGACATATTGTTTGGTGTTGAGGCCAAATTATTCAATTTTAGTCTCATCTGACCAGAACACCTTTTTCCATGTGGCCTCGGAATCTTCAAGGTGCATTTTGGCAAAGCTCAGTCGGGACTGCATGTGGCCTTTTTGAGAAGTGATTTTTTTCTTGCAACTCTCCCACACAAGCCACATTTGTGGAGAATTTGTAATATTGTTTTCACATGTACACAATGACCACTTTTTGTCATAAATTCCTGCAACTGCTTTAGAGCTCTTTCACACACTATATCCGTCAAACGGACTCCGCTTTTCTCAGCGGGGGATCGAGCCGCCGATCCCCCGCTGAGCAGAAGGATGACAGCTGTGTCTCCACGCTGTGTGCGGAGACACAGCTGTCAGTTCCCCATGCATCTCTATGGGGGAAATCGGATGGGAACGGACCATCCTCCCATCCGATCCGATCCGCTGGGCGGATGGAAAATAGGGTTTCCATCCATCCAGATTTGACGGATCGCATCTGGTCGGATGTCAGCGGACATGTCTCCGCTGACATCCGATGCCCCATAGGAATGCATGGGGGGACCGTTCAGATCCGCCAATAAAACGAACAGGCGGATCTGAAAGGTCCGCCTGTGTGAAAGGGGCCTAAGAGTTGCTGTAGGCCTCTTGGTAACCTCTCTGACTAGTTTCCTCCTGGCTCTTTCATCCAATTTTGAGAAATGTTCTGATTCAGGTTGGGGGGGCTTGTGTTGTACCAAATACTTTCCACTTCTTAAAAATAGACTTCACTGTGCTTCTAGGCATTGATAAAGCCTTTAAAATGTTTTTGTATCTATCTCCTGACTTGTGCCTGTCCACAACTTTATCCCAGAGATCCCGGTGACAGTGTCTTGCCACCCATAGTTGATTATTTGCACTACCAGGGACTGAAATGCTCCAGGAGTTCATTTTTAGGAGGGGTGCACTTTTTTATTCTAATTTTTTTTTCCTGACATGTTGGTGTGAAAACTTTCACTTGGAAGTTATAAGTTGCTGAATATACAGCTGAATTAAACAAAAACTGTGTCCATCTTCATTTCAGGCTGCAAAGTAACTAAATGTGATTATTTTAAAGGGGGGAAGACTCTATACCCACTGTATAATCAAAAGATTAATAACTCCAAAATTGGTACAACAAACAGTTTATTTAGAAAACAAGATTTACAAAAAACACACCACGCCTTCTGAGGAAGCTCTGACAAAATGCTTGGTATTCAATAAAGCAGTATCAACACATTTATGGCGGTTAATTTCATTAGAACTACCATTTGAGCTATTTTCTTTAACATTACCAACACAGGTGACAAATTCTGTTAGTTCTAACAACCACCACTCCAAGAACTCAAGAACTTCTATGGAAGTGGCAGATTCTAAAAAAACAATAGCTGGTTTGCTTTTTAGGAGACTGACGATAATTACAACCAGCTCAGAGCTAGTGTACGTGTTGGTGGGTGGATACTGAAAGCCAAGTCTCTTGTACACTTGAAGTGGTTCTGAAGGCTCAAGGTCTTTACCTTAATGCATTCTATGCGCAAAGATATAAAACCTTCTGGCTGCAGCTCCCCCTGCTTATATGTCCTATATCACTATCTCAATTTAGCGGTGTGCATGAGAGCAGTGGCTGTCCCGAGTCTTTCTCTCCTCATTGGATCACACTGCAGTTGAAGCTACTGGCTCCTTCTGCTGTCAATCACGGCCAGTGAGCCAATGAAGAGAGAGCGGGGGGGGGGGGCTGAGCCGTGTTCTGTGTGTGAATGGACACACAGAGGGACTTGGGAGCAAGCCTGCTCAAGTGCCCCCATAGCATGAGACTTGCTATTGGGGGCACTCGGCTGGGGGGGGGGGAGCCAGGACCACTGGCAGGGGACACAACAAAAGAAAATCAGGGCCGCTATGTGTGCTCTGTGCAAAACCATTCTGCAGTGCAGGTAGGTATAACATGTTTGTTATTTAAAAAAAAAAAATCTTTCCTTTAGAATTATTTACTTCATGGGGGCATTAAAACCTAACAGGCCAGAATCCACTTGACACTTGGAGTCCCATGCACAGGCACATACACATTATAGGACTGCGTTTCTTCTCTTCTTCTTTCTTCTACACTGCCGGATGGCTGCTACTTCTTCCTGTTACACCTTTGCTCCCCAGCCAAAAAGGTTGACTAGAATGTTCACTTGCAGACTCATAACCACAAGGTTGATTACACTTGGTACTGTGTCGATATTTTTCTAATTAACCCAAATAAGGTGTCATGGTCAGGGGTTAAGCTCGGAAAAAGAAACTATAGTAGTAGAGAGGCTCCCACCGACCAGCAGGTTGAGAACACAAGAACGTCACCCTAGCAGATGATGTGGGTTTACCCAAGGTGCGGGGGCCTAAGCAATATCTGGCAAATATCAGAGCTTCTGATAGTGGAGTTGGGTTTTACTGTGTGTTAGTACCATGTCGTTGTCCTCATAATCGCCCAAACAGGAGGTAATTATAGCAAGTAGGGATCAAGAAGAAGCGTAGTGTGACAGGAAGTCAGGTAAATCTGGGGATGTAGTCACAGAGAGGAGACACATTCCCACCTGGTTTGGAAAGTTCACCAATTACTATAGGGTGTCGGCTGCCAAAGGCAGCAGGAAGGTGTAAAGAAGTTGAAAGGCCTTCAGCTGTTCGGAAGGAGGAAATGAAGGCCTCTATAATTTGTCCAGAGGAAGTCTATGGATTGCTGCCTCCTGTCGCCGTGTGGGCTGGGAGAGGAGGACAGACAGATGTGTGCCTCCCGACGCTGAGGAAGCCTGGGAGAAGGACTGCTGCCTCCTGTCGCCGTGTGGGCTGGGAGAGGAGGACAGACAGACGTGTGCCTCCCGACAAGCTGGTGAGCATGGGAGAAGACCCCCTGAAGTGATGTGCGCTAAGGAGGGTAAACAAGTGTGAAGACTACTCGAAGTGAGGTCTTGGATCGTTTCTAGGTGAAAAGAAACCAATGGACATTTCCTGTGTGAAGGGGAAATTAAGTAAGACTGAAGACTTCTCAAAGGTGAGGACATGGACTGTTTTTCTATGTGGAGAGAAAACAAAGGGACATGTTCCATATGAAGAGGAAAAGGGACATGTTAAATGAACTGTTTGCTGTGTGAAGAGATTATAAATGAACTATTGATGGTCTGCTGTAGGATCAGCAAAGTCTGCCCAACAGTAGGTTGGGGACAGACTCTTAGGTAGGTTCCAGTGTGTGAAAGTAGCCGCCCACCGTGGCAAGGATTTATTTTGTTTTATTTTTATTTTGCTGTTTTGATGCTTGCACTGGTGTGAAGAAAAATTGCAAGAATAAAACTCATACACTGTTTTTGCAACCACTTCTCGGCTATCTTAATGTGTAAACGCACCCCCCAAAGGGGTCATCCACGCCCGCCACCGAGCTAATCCCTCACAGTAGTCAGTAAACCATTCAAGGGTCTGTAACAAGTGGTTGCAGGTTGGAATCAAGCAGAAGCACAGTCAAAAAACAAGTCAAAGGTCGATAACGAGTGGTAGTGGGTATAAGGACAGCTGGAGAGAGTACAACAAACTGGCAAAAAGGAAGTGAGTAGACATGACTTAAATCAGAAATTTCATTGGAGGAGCAAAGAGTTTAAGGTTCACCAGAAACAAAAGATAAGGCAAGATTGTCTTGAAAGATCAGACAGGGATCTGTCCAGCATTTCAGGTGGCACAGCGAGAAGAACCACAGCCAGAACCACAGCCAGACATCACAGAGGTCGAAAGTTCAGATCTAGACCCTGATATTAAGATAACTTCACAGCGAACAGCATAACATCTTTAGAGAGCATTCTGTATATCCTTTTCTGCTGTATAGAACATTTGGCTGTGCTTTTACAGTCTGCTTTCTCCCCCCCCTCCCTCCTCTTGTGGTGCTGCCCATACCTTATATTGCAAAGTCCTTTTGGATTCAAGTGCTCTTCCCCTGTTTTTATGACCTCCAAAGGGAAGTGACACAGTGCCAGCAAAAATTAAAGTTATGTAACATACAGCAAAACTCTAGCAACAAAACACTTTATACAGCAGTCACCTGCTTACATACAGAAGTACGCCAGTACTTGAGTGGGCATATCTGAGCTGAGCAGAATTCACGAATGTGACACATGGGATATTCTAACTCATGAGTGAATCTCTTAATGACAATCCTTGCTTGCATTATATACACATCATTTGGAATTCAATATGTTTAATTTAAATCTTATTTTGGATTGATGCATACTAGTGTTCTAGTTCTTATTTCAGAGTGGTCATGCTCCACTTATTCGCATCTCACTGGTATTCCAGACATATATTCCATTGTGATTAGAAATGTGATTTTTTTAAATACGGAGAGCCTGCCTGCCAGAAAACTCTTGTATTGGAATAAATGTTTTGTTGATTTAGTCAGTTGGGTGACAAGATAAGAGATGCTGGTATCAGCCCATGTGAAAAGGAATTGATGGTGTAAGAGATTTCTAGTGGTGCCATCTAACCCAAATCCAAAATTAACAATTTTGATTCATTAACTTTATAGTACGATCAGGGCTGCTGTTAGAAATCGCGGGGCCCCGTACAGACTACCTGGCAGGGCCCCTCCAAGAAAATATTAAAGATATATTTAGCTAAAATTACAACAAAATCACTATTAGCAGACACAAATATAACATAACTCGCATCATTCCTGCTAAATCTAAAAAAAAAAACTATGTTAAATAAAAAAGAAGATGAGATGAGAAAATATACAGGCTGGGCAGTTGGAGCTCAGTGATCAGAGAGAGAGAAACAAAGTTACAATTTACAAATAAACTCCTGAGCAGAGATAAGTGCTGGGAGGGGGGCCCACACAAGGGAGGGGGATTTGTGAGGGACAACTGTCTCTTTTTTAACAGATAAAAGCTGATAGCAGGGAGAGGGACAGAGATCAGATTCAGGTGCTGGAGGAAGATTTCTGTATTTGTTGTCCATCACTATTCCCCCTCTCTGTGTGGGCCCCCCTGTGTGCTCGGGCCCCCTACAAGAGGGCTGGTGGTCCCCCCCTATCAGCGGCCCTGAGTACGATAGTCTGCTGAACCATTGTTGTGTCTTTTGCACTTCCGCCAAGAAGGAAAGCAGGTTAGTAAGCATTAATATAATGTTATCAGTGAATAGGTTAATTTTGTTATCTTGGGACACAATAGAAAATCCAGAAATAAGGTTGCTGTTTCTAATGTGCTCTGCTAAAGGTTTTTTTTTAATAGGTTGAAACTTAATGGGGATAGAGGGCAACCCTGTCTGATGCCATTAGTGAAAGAATAAAATCCCAAAATAGTGGGATTTATTATAGCGCTTGCTGGTACTGTTCAGGGATGAGCAATTGCTTGTACATACACTGGATAGTAAATTGGCAATCAAGTGGTAAAAATAAATAAATTATATATATAAATAAATATTGTGTAAAACACGCGACTATATAGTAGTAAACCAGTGATAATCACAATTTACATAAATAGATCACAATAAAAATCAATCTTAATGGAAAATCTTAATAATCATAAAGTGCAAGATTAGTGCAAAAATATGTGCCAAAAAATGTCCAAATAAACAGTTCATAAGTGACTGCAGTGCATGAATAAAAAGCTTCAGTGCCAGGTAAGGGAAAGTGCAGGTGCTTAGTGCTGGGTCCTCCAGTAGTCCAACTGCTGGTACTTGGGCGTGACCTTAAGGAATAGTGGGGGGTATGCACTCACCAGAGGTAGTGGGTCTTAAATACAGTATGGTAAAAAGACCTTTAGAGCCTGTGGCCTCCTGAGCCTGGAAGATAACTGCTGGGCCTTGTAGTTCCCTGTGGTCCAGGATCCCTCCCTTGGACAAACTCGATCCTCCGGGTCCTCCTTGCTGAAATGGTTCTGCTAGATTTGTGATTTTATTCCCATGTGTGCAGGCTTCTCTGTTCATCTATGCCCAGTAGCATGAGGCAGGCATTCATGTCTGCCACCAGAAAAGCCACCACAGCAGTGAGTCCTCCTATAGAAGGCTGTCTGCTGACTGTTCTGTGCCGAGCCTGACCTCTCACCCCAAAACTTTGCTCACCCCCCCCTATTCTCTATCTGCCCCAACTCTGCTCACCCCCTTCTTTTCCATTCACCCAACTATGTTCCCCTCCCCTCTTCTCCACCCCCCAACTCCGCTCACCCCCCCCATTTCTCCATCCACCAACTCTGCTCACCCCCCTCTTCTCCATCCCCCAACTCTGCTCACCCCCCTCTTCTCCATCCCCATCCCCCCAACTCTGTTCACACCCCCTCTTCTGCATCCCCTCAACTCGGTTCAACATCTTCTTCACCATCCCCCAACTCTGCTCACCCCGTTCATTCTCTCTTCTCCATCCCCCAACTCTGCTCACCTCCCTGTTCTCCATCCCCCAAAATCTGTTAACCCCCCTTTTTTCTATTCCCCCAACCCTGCTCACCCCCTTTTCTCCGCGCCCCCCCAACACTATACAGCCCCCCTTTTCACCTCCCCCAACTCCGTTAACCCCCCTCTTCTCCATCTCCCCAACTCTGCTCACCACCCTCTGTACAATACGCTACAAACTACCAACCTCTTTACGCTGCCCTACAAACTACCAATCCCTGTAAAATGCCCTACATACTACCGACCTATGTACACTGCCCTACATACTACGACCTCTGTTCACCTATTGCCCTACCTACTTTACCTATATATTAACACATTCTCTATTATGTAATTCATCTTAGAATCTATTTAACCACACCACCTTTAAGCCGCACCCAATATTTAGTGTCATTTAAATTACGCCCATTTTCACCCACATTTTTTCACTCCTGCTACACCACACCTACAAGTGAATGCATTACCCCTTATTAAAATAATACTCTGCCTACAGAAAAAAAAAAGTGTCCCTAAAATTTTTTGAAAAATGTTGGCAAATGTTGACTGAGCAGCACAGTGAACAGTGGATTCCAAGCAGTTTCAGATGAGCTGAAGAAATGGAGACCTCATTCAAAGAATCCTGGGAGATGAGCCTTTGGGAGGATATTCCTACTGAACTACTAAAAAAAGAAAAAGTGGGCAACAGAACAACAGAATAAACAGTGTAACAAAACCAGTAACTGGGGTGCAAGAGTGCAGCCAATTGGGTGGCGTACGGCTGTAAATTCCCTTTACAGGGGTAAAAGTTTACTGAGTAGATATAATAGGGCATAGTGCTGGACAGGAGAAAGTACTGATAAATGGAGATTGACCATAAGAACAGTCACTTGTCTCTGGATGTATATTTCCTGAAGTATGGCAGCCCAGTCTGTGACTTCCTGTGTGATTCCTGAGGTGCATTGGAGCCTAAAGAAGGTTCAGGCATGATGCCCCAAGAGTGTAGGAGTTGTAGGCCTCCCTCCATAGAGAAGACGATGTGGGAAACCCCATTGTGAGTGATCAGTAAGGTTGCAGGATAGCACCATCTTTAGGTAATTTTAGGGTTACTCAAGGTCTTGGTTAAGATTTCTACATCAGTTTAAGGTCTTGGTAAGGAGTTAAGCAATCTAGCTTTGGAGAGCAGCTGTTCCTTTACAGAAAAGAAATGGATCCACATCTAGACATCTCTAGGGACCGAATCTGCCAAGTGCTCTGGTTTAGCGATGCGGTGTATACAATCTATAGTTAATTCTACTGGCAACAAATCTGGTAGCAGAGCTGAAATCTTGTCGCGGATATAGTCTTGAAGCTCATGCGGGAGGACAGATTCTGGGACACCTCTCAATTTACTATTATTTATGCATGAGCAGTCTTCAAGATGCTCTAGTTTTGCTTTGATCCATAAGTTGTCTTCCCTACTTTCCTCATAAGCATCTACAAGATCATAAACGTAGTAGTGCATACATTCATTTTGTTCTTAATGTAATGTACCTGTTCCCCTATTGTATTCTTATTAGTAGTGAATTTGTGAGTGAGTTAGTAGGGAGGATTGTAGCATGTCCTTCATGGTGGTATAGAGGAGAGGTTATCCAGTAGTAGGGAAAACAGCAATAGATGATTGAAGTGTGTTACTGGTATACACATTGTTAAGTTTAGGACCGCTGGGTCCGGGCGATCAGGACTAAACCCTGATCGCCCGGACAACATCCAAAGAATGCAAGGCAAACTCCCTCGGATGCTGAGGCTTCGCGCAAGGCGAAGGCAGAACAATTTTCTCATGAAGGTGAAATTCAGTGACCACCTTGGGAAGAGAAGACGGAATTGTTCTCAACACCACCTTATCCTTATGGATTACCAAGTAAGGGGAGCGGCAAGACGCCGCCGCCAGCTCCGACACCCTGCGAGCCAAAGTGATCGCCACCAAAAAGACGACCTTCTTTGACAGCAAAGGCAAGGAGATCCCCCTGATATTTTCAAAGGGAGCCCGCTGTAACACGGACAGAACCAAGTACAAGTCCCATGGAGGTAAAGGCTCCTTCCTGGGAGGAGCCAAATGCCACACACCTTGAATGAAGGTGCGAATCAAGGAATTAGACGCCACAGGGCGTTGGAAAAAGACAGCCAGTGCAGACACCTGGCCCTTTATCGTGGCCAGCGCCAAGCGCTGAGCCACTCTAGACTGGAGGAAAGCCAATATTCTCTACACCGAGTAAGAACGAGGGGAGAACCCCCTGGACTCACACCAGGCGAAAAAAGCTTTCCAGGCACAGTATAGATCTTACCAGAGGAGGATGTCCCAGCCTTGATTAGGGTAAAGATAACCTCAGAGGATAGACCCTTGTCCTTCAAGACATGGGCCTCAACAGCCAGGCCATTAAGCCAGCGACTGCAAGCAAGATGGAAGATCGGACCCTAAGACTGGGGATCTTCCCGCATGGGCAGACGCCACGAAGGCACCACTGCCAGGTGAACAACGTCGGCGCACCAGGACCGGCGAGGCCAGTCCGGTGCCACCAGAATCACCATGTGCGGTTCCGAGACCATCTACGAAGGAACCGGGATAGCAACTGAATCGAAGGAAAGGCGTACATTAGACGATACTGATGCCAAGGGGCCACCAACGCATCCGAGGCAACCGCCAACGGATCGCGCGTTCTTGCCACAAATCTTTCCACCCTTCGATTTAGCCGGGATGGGAACAGATCCACGTCTGGGGATCTCCACCTCGCACACAGCATCTGAAAAACCTCCGGGTGCAGGGACCATTCCCCCTGGTCCAGGGTCTGGCGGCTCAGACAGTCGGCCTGCCAAAATCGCACACCCGGAATATGAATTGCCGAGATCGCCGGGACATGATCCTCAGCCCCGGACAGAACGTCGGATACCTCCCGGGCCGCCCGAGCACTCCTGGTGCCCCCCTGGTGGCTGATGTAAACCACCACGGTAGCATTGTCCATCTGTATGTGGACAGGAAGGCCTCGGAGACGGTCCGACCACTGGAAGAGACAGAGTTTTATCGCTCGTAGCTCCAGCACATCCAACGGGAGGGAGGACTCCTCCTCCGACCAAGTGCCCTGGGCAGACAGGTTGCCCAGGACTCCACCCCAGCCTAACAGGCTGGCGTCCGCGGTAACCACTGTCTGCACCAATGGACGGAAAGACTTGCCGTCTGCCACAGACGGGGACTGGATCCACCATAGAAAAGCCAATCAGATCTGGCGACTCAGGGAGACACCCGGATCCAAGGACTGAGGAAGCCTGTCCCACCTGGCCAGGATCTCCGACTGGAGAGCCCGCGTGTGGAACCGGGCAAAGGGAATCGCCTTGAAGGCCGACACTATCAACCCCAGGCCCCACATGCAGGTCTTGAGTGACGAGGACGGATTGTCCCTGAGGGACCTGAGTCCGTCCCGCAAAATCCGGAGCTAGTCCTCCGGCAAGAACACCTGTGCCAAAGGTAAGAACCATTTCCTGCTAGGGAAGGCGAAGCGGCGGAGACAATGTTGAATTTTGAACATTGATGGCCCATTCGAACTCCTGGAGCATCTGTACCGCGAAGAACAGACCGCGCACCAGGTTCAGACTGGCACGCGATCCCAGAAGCAGGTCGTCCAGGTACCCCAGAACCGCAATGCCCCGGGCCCGTAGTAGGCCCAGGACCGGATCCAACACGCCGATAAACACCCTGGGTGCTGAAATGAGACCGAAGGGAACGCCACAAACAGGCAGTGATCCCCTGTAACAGCAAACCGAAGGTACCATTGATGATCCTTTGAAAATAGGGATGCGCAGGTACGCATCCTGCAGATCCATCGAAGCCAGGAATTCTCCCGGGCTCAAGGAGGCCACAACCGAACGGAGAGACTCCATTCGAAACTTCCGAACACGCACGAAGCGGTTCAGCGCTTTCAGGTCCAGAATAGGACGCACTTTGCTCTCCTTCTTGGGCACAGTGAACAGATTCGAATAAAACCCCCGAAACCTGTCCCGATGAGGAACCGGGACAAACACTCCCTAAGCAAGCAGGACCAACACCGCATGATGCAAGTCCTGCAAACACCCCGGAAGCAGAGGAAGATAGGAGGGAAGGGATCTGTCCCCCGGCCGGGAAAGGAATTCGATCTGGAAACCCGATCGAACGATTTCCTGGACCCACCAGTCCGATAGCCGGATCAGCCAAGGTCGAGGAATCCGCGCAAACGTCCCCACACCCCTGAAACGGGTGAGGGCGCCCCTTCAGGTAGAGGCGGACTGACCCGCCGAGCCGGCATCGCCGGACTCCTGCTCACCTGCCCAGGGCTTCTTCCGGGTGCCCTGGGCCTGGAAGGTCTTGCCCTTGGGATGGGCCCGAAAGGCACGAAAGGACCCCCTAGTAGAACCAGACGCAGAACCTCGCCTGCCTCGAAAAGACTTGGACTTCGGGTTCTGGGGCAACATAGAGCTCATGCCCCCCGTGACACCTGAAAACAGGGTGTCCAAAGCCTAACCAAAAAGGCGAGAGCCAGCATAGGGAAAATCAGCAACCGTTTCCCTTGAGGCCTGGTCGGCTGACCAGCCCTTCAGCCATAACAGTCGCCGTTGAAGCACCGCGACACTAGAGAGGCGAGCCACTAAGGGGGCCTCGGCCAAGGCTGCATCACACAAGTACATTACTCCTCGGTGGATTTGATCCACCAATTCCAGCCGGGCAGGCGCAACACCAGCAGACACAAGATTGCGCTTAAGCATCTTAGTCCAATCAGCAGCCGCCTGAGCCATCAGAACGGACGCAAAAACGGGTCACCGTGCATTAACAGTGTCATGGAATTCTTCCGGGCAGGGAAAAACCTGCGCAGACGTGCGGGTCCCGTGCGTCCCAAATGGGGACACAACGCCCGGAGGACAGGGCTCCTCCTCTAAATGTAAGGTGTCCCTAACAGACACAATCAATGCATCCATGGTCGCCCGTTCTGCAGGCGACCCCGGGGAGGGGGCATCAACCCCTTCCATCACAGTCTCCCCCACAGACCCCAAGGGGTCCAAGTATGAGCGGGACCCTGAAAAGGACACGCTCGCAGCCGCAGCAGCCATATCACCATCTGAATCAGAGGAGAGGGACAATCGGGGTCCCTGACGAGCAGCACGTTCAGCCATCAGCATTTCCCTATTGGACACCAAAGTCGCCACTACAGCGGACAAATCAGGTCTCAGAGGGGCCACAGGAGAACCGGGGGCCCCCACCAAGGCCGGTGGAAATGTGCTATCCTGAGAATCCATACTCAAGTGAGAAAAAAAGGACAGTGCAAGAATTAGGTGCTGTCCCCTTAAAAGCGCTGCGAGTGCGCAGCCCACTGCTCCAGCTATAAAGATAGAAAAAGACCCCCAAACAGGAAGGATACAAAACTGAGCCAGAAGCGACAGTACAGAGATATATTGAGAGCAATAACCTGCAGAGCCCCCGCAGAGTGTTGCCACCGCTGTCCTGCTTCAGAGGAAAGAGGAAGTGCTGTAAAAGTAGGCTGAACCATCTGCTGCATGACCCAGGGAAAATGGCTGCCCCATAGGAATGTATGGGAGACTCCACCAAAATGGCCGCTGACATGCGGCCGAACTGAGCGATCGGTCACCGCAAAAATGGCGGCGATTGGCGCCATTTCAGCATGTAGATTAGCCCATAGAGAAGCTCACATGCTTGTCCAGTGTATAAAAAAATGGCGGACCGCGCGGTGACACCCCGCCACGATCCATACACAGTCCGTACCCCCAAACACCTAAGTGACCCAGGGAAGGGGACCCCTTAGCACACACACAGCACCGCAGCGCATGTACAAGCGATCCCCGCAGGGATCGCAGCAGGGGTCACACAAGGCACAGACATGGGGAACACACAGCAACCAGGACTGCCACCCCACACAGAGGCCCCACACAGAAGCACTTACCTGTACCCGATGGCGTGGGGAGCCTCACAGAACGGAAAGCCGCTGTCCTCATTTGACAGGGAATGCCGTTTGCCAGGGACATTGCACTGCTAAGTCGCAGATGCGTCCAGGGAGGTAGCCACCTCACAGCTGCATCCCTGTAGCGAACAGGGATGGGTCGTTCATAATGCCAGTGCGAACCATAGCTGAACGCTCGATGGCGGGCTGGGGGTCCATCTGACCCTCTGTGCCCTGGAGAACCAGGGCGGCCAGTCCGAATCCCAGCACCGCATGTCCATCTTCGTCCGAAGAGTCGACTAAAAACTAAAGCTGACAAAATAAACAGCTAGTAATGAAAGAAAAACTGACATTTTCCAAGAACATCAAATAAAAAATAAGATAGGCTGAGACCGAAGCCCCAGCACAGGGAAAGCCTAACTACTCCTGATGCTAGGCAAATTAAAACTGAGTTGGGAGTGGACACTGCAGGGGGGTATTGACCAGATGGGACAGCCCCCAGGGGTGTATACATGCAAATGCCTTTTGTTTTTAACTAAGTCTATATGCCTAGCTACTCCTGCGGAGAAGATGGCAATACCCAATAGTGATGACTTAGAGGAGGCGGCGACTGTCGGAGGACGTAAGAGAAAGCTAGATGATGCTAAATGTCTTCCAGACTAGGTAATGCTCCCACATGTGATGCTCAAACTTCATGATTGAAAGGACTGAAATCTTGATTGAAAGGACTGAAATAAAAGGGGCAGGTCAGTGAAAGTAAGGCTGAAGAACAATGATGATGATGGCTAGATGATGCCAAATGTTCCCCAGCCAGGAAATAAGGCAGAAAATAAGGCAGGAGTCATCTAACTTGCAGCTCGCAGTGTGCAGTAAAATCAGAGTAAGCATGTTTTGTGCAGGAAAGGAGCCTGCAAAACAAGGCTAAAGTTAAAGCTGAAGTATAGCTTTAAATATATAATATTTACCTTGTCAATTCCGAAGTTTAAATTAAAAATGTAGCATACCACTGTACACATAATTCTCTGTAGTATAGCTCTGCATAGAAAACAAATTACTACAGTACAAACAGTAAATATAGCTAATAACATACAAAACAAAGAAACAATAAATACATGCTAGGATCACAAACACATTTTGCATGCCATTTGTGAGGGTTCTACTAAAACAAAGGTTATTTGTATGAGGATTAACATTTTTCTTAAGCCTGATTTATAGGCTATTCTTGCTGCAGTAATTACACCGGCAAAAACGCAATTTCATTTTTATTATACTACTTGACGATATGCAAATTAGAAGTAAATCTCTTGAGCATCCTCCCAAGAAATGGGTTGTCATTGCTAAAATCATTACACTTGAAACATTATCCCTACTACTGTGTTTTGGTACACAGAAAAGAAAACATGACATTGTAAAGCAGAAAACAAAACCAAAAGCTTACTAGACTTGGTTGAGCATTGCTTTGAATAATTTATACTGTAAGGCCTCTTGCACACAGGAGTAACAAACACCAAGTTTTTAAACCGATCTGAACTAAGGTGCATTGTTGTCTATGGAACAATGCACACAGCTGCTTAAAGATCAGTAATACAGCAATGAGTTCAGAGCTGTAAAATAAAAAATGTTATATTTGAGTGCAGTCATTTGCATGTACATGCTTTTATATTGCAATACTGGCAACAAGAAGAGGGTGAAGAAGAAATTTACGCATGTATAAGCATACACATATTTACGCACCTATATGGATTCATTACAGAACATTTTACTCAGGATTGTTCTGCCAACATGATCAAATCAGTAAATTTTTACATCCATTTTCAAGAGGTCTAAAATTCCCATGTACAGTATTTTATTTTAATTCAGACATTTTTTGCACTATTTTCTTGTCAATAGTTACAGGAAGAATCATTAACCCAATACTTTTATATCAGAGCATGGTAGGGGGGAGTGCTTGTTCACAAGCAGCAAACTAGGCTGATGCCACCTCGACACAGGGTGGGAATCTTTTCTCATGTATATTTTGAAAATACTGGCAAAAATAAAGCACAAATTGTAAAGTTGCCCACACACCACTACATAATGTATGTGTTTGAAGATCTATTGTTTTTGGAACACTCATTGGACTTTTCCAAGGTTAGTGGGGTCAAATCAATGTTAGTTTCTCATTGTAGTGATGAGAAAGTTTGAAGGCGCAGAATCCTAGATTTTTCTAGACCAAATAAAATTCAAACTGTGAATTGTCATGGATTGTTGTTTTAAAAAAAAAATCATACATATTTTAATGAAACCTGTTCATCTGGGATTCCATTCAATTAATAAGTCTAGCTGGAAGTTCAGGAGCTTTAGAAATTAAGTTAGCTGACTCAATGATGGCAAGGAAGAATTTTTTGACAAAATATTTGTCTAGTCCCAATAGTATTTTGTACTGCCCACTACCACGGTTTCTGTAATTATGGAGAATGAAGCCATCCATCTCCAGGGATTCTACAAATAACAAAGCTTGAAAAATTGACAAACCCTGACACTTCCGGGAGCAAGGGATGCTTTGTCCCTTGCTGCTCTCAGTGGTCCAATCCATCAGCCTCTGTATACTGTAGTGATGTAGGGGTCAGTGGGAGAAACCAGTGGGCAACCAGGCTTTCAACACTTATGGAATTGTCAGATTCTGAAGATTCCTTAGGCTCCAATACCGTAAAGTTTGGTGGCCTCACTAGTGTGAAAGTTTAATATTAGCTGTCTTCTTTGCAGGGGCACTTGATTTTACATGTTTATTCTTTTATTGTGAGATATACAGTATATACATTTACTGAATTATCCAATTAAATGAATGATTGCTTTTAGTTATAGTAGTAGGTTGATTTACTTATTTGGAGAATATTACCTTATTTTTAGTGCTGTACTGAGACACTTCTTTATTTATGACCTAGGCACATAACACATTCTAGAAGGCAGTTTTGCTGTTGGGTGCATGCATGCCGCTGGATTGTACAGGTCTTTTGGAGCCAGCAGAGTCCCAAGACTTCCCAAGGGCAGGGGGTTTCCCATGCATGCATGCAGATGCCCCAGGTATCAAGGTCCCAGATATCTGCGTGTGCCATAGGTCCCTGCTAGGCCAACAAAATCAAGCACAGACCTACAGCACATCTGTTCCCTCTCCAGATATTCAAAGGTGGCGGAAAAACCAGAATATCGGGGGACTGAAGTTCCTCTTTAACATGGTTCTTATTTACATTTGTATTTGCCTGAAGTTCTGTTTTAGGTGGTATGACTAATTTAATTTACTGTCATACTCCAACCATCCTGACAAGTAAATATTTTGTGAAATTTATAGGTTAAATTTTATAAATGATGCCTCGGTCTACAAAATGGCTTCTGCCAGGGATCTGAGATGATGGTCACACTTTAACAAGTAATCCTACACCTCATCACAGCAGTCTGTATTATCCTCAATCTTCCATTGTCCTTATCACAGCTTAGCCAAGGCTCTTTCATACAAGGAATCAGTGAATGTGATTTGTTGCAATCTCTCAGGTATTGATTCCTCTTTCAAATATTGAACAGTCTTTTCTTCTCCAGTTCCCCCTTCTCTTTAATCATCATGGAGTGGAAGCTTTAGACTTTCTTATTTTATCATTTATATTGTTTAAAAGGTCCCTCTTGATATGAGCTGCTTCCATTGCAATCAGCCTTCTGATGTTAGATGACCTGTTCACCTTTTGGCTGAATTTGCTGCATTCATAAATGATTCTTCCGTCTCCTCTCTGGCTCACACTCTCTCTGACCACCTTTCCTTTATAGCGTATTTCTTCTGTTAGATGTCATTACCGAGACTGGTTCCCCCCTCTGTGATGTATTCTTCCTGTGTATGGCTTCCCAAGATTAGACAGAATACTGATGTTATATAAGAAGCACAGAATTCGCGAGGTCATTTATGAATGTACCAAGACGCTCTCTTGTGCAATGGAAATACGCATGTTATGACATCATCATTTATTCTTGATCTAACGCACCGTTTCATGAAAAAGAAAATACTGCTGTTTGCTCGGTCAGCGTGGAAAGCTTTGCAGAAGTGTGAAACTCTAATGAAAGAAGATAAATAACATAAAAAAACATGTCATGGGAAATGATTTATAAAAGATAGGTAGACTTTGATGGTGTGAATATGCCACAAAAGCTGGTGGCTCCATACCATCGTGATGTACCTTGTTACACTTTCAGGCAAGCCATATTCCATATAGTTACCTATTTAATGTATGTTCTTTATTTCTATCTATAAAAAGGCATATACATACATATATATATATATATATATATATATATATATATATATATATATTATATATATAAGTTTTGTTAAAAAAAAATGAACTGTATATATATATATATTTATTTAATGTGATCTGTCCTTTGTGCTGCTGCCTTCCAGTTTAGTAGAAGTCTTCATTCTCTGATGCCTCCCCATCCCTTTTCGCACTATAATTTCTTTCAGTGCATCTGGGGTAATAGAACAAAGGGAACTGCCCAAAGCACTCATCAAAAGTGCCCGACTATGCACGCATTTCCACCCAGCTTCTCCATTCAAAGCCGTACTACAACTTTTTAGAATGAAACATGATATATGAACAGAGGGCGCTGACATTTTAATCATCTGCTCATCCTCCATTCATTGGTCATATTTTATTAAAAGAAGCTGTAGCGAAGTTTCTATGAATGGAGGGCTAGGCAAAAAGAGTGGGCATAGTTGGGCACTTTTGATGAGAGCCTGTGAGAGTTCTATTAGGCCTCATTCTAACTGGGCATTTGCCCAGCTCTTCTGAATGCCTTTTCTCCTGACAGGAGTTAAAAACATGCCTAAAGCCACATTTTGTCATTGAAATGAATGAACACTCAAGTGCTAAACACGCCTAGTGCTTAGGCCTGTTTAGAAGTGTTTAAACAGGTTTAGGAGGCCTTCTGCTTTTTTTTTTTTTCTGTCAAAATGCTTCTCTCCTAGTCAGACCTGGTTAGACCATGAAAACCCAGACACGCATACATACAACCAGCCTTAACAGAGCAACTTATGCAAGACTACCTCCACAGGTGCTAAGTCAGGTGTAGCACGAAGATTTTAACTAACATTTTTTTTTTTGTTTTAATTATGATTAGGCTTTAAAAGAAACCTGTACAGTAGAGTTTACAGTTACTTACCTCTCCATTGAAGTTACCTGGATGGTTTGCTAATCCAGTGGTTTCAGAATTTTGTCATCTGACTCAGAACAAGTATGCATATCAGGAGTTCTTGTACACATTGATTAGTCTGGTCTGTTTAGGGCTTCACAGGCTCAAAATTTGATTGCTTTTGGCCTGCCTATAGAGCTTAGGGAGGGAGAATTCAAATAACCCTCCTGCATATTGATCAGGGCCTAGCCAATTCCTGGGGAAGCTGATAAATAGTCCGGAGCCCTGCAGAGGTGGTTCGTTTCCCCTAGTAGACTGCCTGCTGACTGATTTGCTGATTTTGGGGGTCTAAGCTGTGGCAGGGCTAAGGACCTGGACTTGATCTAGAGCTGGCTGTAGGACTTCACCACAAGAAATCTGGTATGGAGAAAGGAAAGTCTCCCTCGCTACATGGTGTCCATAGGAAGCTGGAAGGTGGCAGCTGTCCTGGGGACTTGTGAGTAATGACACTGTATTGATTCCTGGTGACTGTGCTTTTGGGATAGAAGTGCCTTTGGAAGCCTCGAACTAAGATAGCTCTCATAGAGTCTCAAAATACTGGCCATTCCTCTGTCCTCAGCAGAATCTTGGAGTGGGAGCTTTAAGAAAGGTGTAGCTTTGTCCTGTTCAGAAGTTGTCTCATGGCCCTCAAACGTGAGGTCTTAATGCCTGTCAGAAAGTCATCTCATGGTCCCCAGCCCTGAGGTCTTAGCTTGTCAGAAAATCACCTCATGGTCCCCAGTTGTGAGGTAATAGACTGCTCAACATTCACATTTACTTAGGGAGAAAATTGTCCTCTAACTGCTATTTGCTAATCTTTTGGAATATCCCATGCCCTAACCTCTGTCCTTTTACAAGTTCTACAAGCAATACATTTCAAAATGACAAACCTATAGGCTTTTTATTGTAGCCAAAGTGAATAGACTGTTGCTTGGGTGACTGGTCCTCTGTACTGTTTGGGAAAGAACCAGTTAAGAACCAGTTAAGTTTAGTGACCCTCTTGGGGGTAGCGCTACATAAATGTAATAAAAAATTAATTAAACAGTGCAAAAAAAGTGTAACCAATTCAGCAATGCTCATCAGACAGTAATGTCCAAAGTGACCCCTAACTCAGTCAGTGAATTAAAATAGATAAAATGCAAATGTGCAGCCTTTCAAAAAAAAAAAAAAAAACACCTTTCCTGTGGTTACCCCTGATAAGAAACAATTCACCAATAATCACAAACATTAATCAATATTGTCCCACAAGATCCACTCTGTAGTTTTATCTGTGCAATAAAACAAGCAAAGTGCTAATGTGCGTCCATTGGTAATACATTTTTTTCTGTGGTTATCCCCAGCTATGGAATTAGTGCTCCAGAATTAATTTTACTCTACCTTTCTCCAGCTCACAGTCCTCCCCAGTATTTTACAGTAGAAATAAACTCCACAGAATACTCACTGCCAGTCAAGTGATGTGGCTGTTAGCTCCTCCAGCAGCCATGGATTTCTTCTCCCCTGGTTTCTTCCAGGAGTTGGGTTTTCAGCCTCTTAATTGGCCAGTGGGGATGATGTGACTCCAGTGCATGTGCAAGGGAGTCATTCATCCAGGGACATTGGCAAAATTATGGTAATGTATGCTGAGCTGCGTATGTGCAGAGCAGTGTCCATTTAGTAGAAGATAGCAAACAAGCAGGTTAGTTTTTTCTTTAATGCAGAAGAAACCTAGCATGTCTCTTGTGCAATAAACAGCTGCATGCTTGCATTTTTATATGTTTTACCTTTTCCATTTTAAGCTCAGGGGTAACAAAAAAGTTAACCCCACAGTGTACTTTTATTTTTAAAACCAGTAAAAATTTTAAAACACCTACAGTTTTTTGTGATGAAACCAGCACGTCTAAAGTGCCCTCCTTTCCTGGTCTCCCGAGAGTTGAGGAACATACATCTATATGTGATGACCTCACTGACTCATCCAATGCATTTCCTTACCTGGACTTTCTCATGAGGAGTGTCAGCTTGGCCATCATGGAGTCTTGCAGTGCTCTTAGGGCTCATTTAAGCTTACTTCAACTTTTACACATATTAAAGCACTTAACACTTCAATATGTTTTTTTGGTGCTCATTTACACTTGCTTCAACTGTAAAACACATTAAGGCGCCTACTGCATTAACATGCTTTTTTGATGTGTTTCTGATGCTTCTGTCATGCTTTTTAGAAGCTTTAATGAAGCTTGGCAAATGCCTTATTTGTGTTAGTTTTCTATTTCTTTTAAAGGGGCTCAGTAGAACCCCGGTTCAGTAGTACCCCCAACTCAGTAATACCCTCTGCTTATTAGTACCCCCGATCAGCAGATCTCCAGATGATTAGTATCCCTTCCTCAGCAGATCCCCAGTCCATTAGTACCCTTGGTCAGCAGACCTCTGGCTCACTACTACCCCCAGCTCTGATGCCCCACTCAGTAGTAACTCAAGCTCTACTGATCCTTCACCACTCAGTTCAATCTCTCTGGACCCCACCCACCTTCTGCTATAGTGTTTCTACTTTGTGCACCACTTGTGCCATCTGCTAGTTGCTCTGCTCTGATCCGGACTTCGCTTACCTTCCTGCTGCTCCATGCTGCACACTAGATGTGACGTCTGCACCAGACACTTCCAGAATATTTGCCCATGAACCAGAAGTTACTACTGATGATGTCTTTCTGGTTCGCTTGTTGGTTTCTCAGTCCTGGGATATCTCATACCTCCAATAACACCAAAACAAAGCAAAGCTAATTTTCAATAAATGCCCCGCAAACGCTGCAGGAGCTGTTAAGGATAGTTGTGATGGACTTCTATGAAGGCTCTGGAGATGCTTTGAAGCACCAAGAAAGCAACATAGGGTATCATTTTTTAAGCAAAGCAAGCACAACAATATGAACAGTACTGTGATCACGTGTGGACTTGGAGAGCCACTCAAAGCTGGAGGATAACAAATTTCCCTACCAGTATTCAGAAAGTGGGAGAAGGGGTCAGGCACTAATTCAGAAGCCTGGACATACTGTATGTGGGGTAAGATGCCGCTCAAAAATGAGGTCACCTCTGTGACCAAGCCCAGTAGGGGGGATGAAACACATTGGGGGGCGTGGCCAGAGCAGCCCGAGCTGAGGCCATACACAGCCATATCCACATATAAAGCACTTGGTCAGTTTTGAGTGGCTTCTTACCCCACAAATGTCCACAGGTCTGTAAGGTAACCATTGGCATTCAGAGTGCTTTAAAAAAGCATATTGTATCCTACATTTTATAGCAAGTGTAAACTAGCCCTTAAACTTGTTGGAAAAGCATAATATAAAACAAAATGTAAAGTGCACAGACAGGGAAGGGTGAGGACAGCTGTATATTTATATACATACATATACTATATACTGTATATATATATATATATATATATATATATATATATATATATATATATATATATATATATATATATATATATATATATATATATACTGTCTATACATATATACTGTCTATACAAATAGACACGAGGTGTGTATTAAATAATGAGACTGATTAAATAACTCACCTTTATTTATACGTATTACAAATGTAATGCTTGTTCCCTTCATTAAATTCCCCATTTGCACTAATACATTGCTGCAGCCTTGTTTTCCACTGATTGAATGGGTGGAGAAAAACTATTTCTGTCAGCTGTTTCAACACATCCATTGTTTTCTTTTATCCAGCATCAACTGACTCAAAACGTGTCCCTTTAAGCACTGATTTAACTTTTGGTAAAATATAAAAGTTGCATGGTGCTAAATCTGGAGAAAATGGAGGATGTTTAAGTGTTTTAAGTTTAATGTGCTTTTGGTCAAAAACTGCTATACAGAAAGTGCTGTGTGAGCAGGCACAATGTCCTAGTAAAGAATGAACCCATTTTCCCACAGTTGCGGTCGTTTTTTTTCTGACTCTTTCTCTCATCTTTATCAAAACTTTCTTATAATAATGCTGGTTAACTGTCATGCCTCCCTGAACCCATTCTTTCAAAATTACTATCACCCTTGATATCGAAAAACACAATGGCTTTGAATTTTGACTTGCTTTGACAAGCTTTTTTCATTCTTGGTGATAATGGTGTTTTCCAACCAAACTTAGCATTTTTTCGGCACACTACAGAAAACACAACTAAACTAAATGGCGACTCACAATCAACTGAACATCATAGAGTGTTGCTGATTGTCATGCAGGTTCATATATACACACACATATATATATATACATATATACATACACAGTATATATACTGTGGGTTCTGAAAATAGGCCTGACACAAGACAGGAATGTGAAAGCCTTGGATAGATTTGTGCAAGGGGTATATGGTTTCATATGTTAATGTGACAGGCAATTTCCTCACATTGACTGCTGCCTGCCCATGAGTCTCTTGTAATATTACAGTAGCTTCAAGGTTTGTATTCAGTGACAGAATGGAATTGGTAAACGGTACACAAGAGCTTGAATAAATAGAGCCATTAAACTTCCACAGAAAATACATGCATTCCTGGTTGGCCTAGTCACCAAGGACATTGTCCCTTCATCTCAGATCATGATCCTGGAACTAATGGAGATTGATGACATGAATCTTCATTGTGCGGTGATCAATCTCTCTCTAAATGCTCAGACTGAGGCATGTAATGAGATGTTCGAGAGACGTTTTCTCTACAAAGTGTGAAGGTATGTTTAAAGGAAGCCTTCAGTTTAACAAAATTGATGTAATGTGTATAATTGCTACACAAGCCATTATTGTAATTAATTATTATAAAAAAGGAACCGAACTGCAATCTGCAATCAGAGGTGGTAGTTTTCGGGGAAAAGGCTCCAAGCTTCCCATTACACTAACCCTCCCTGTAAACTAATCTTCAGGCTAAACCTCCCTACTATCCAACATTTACACTAACCCTCCCTGTAAACTAATCTTCACGCTAAACCTCCCTACTATCCAACATTTACACTAACCCTCCCTGTAACCTAACCCCCACCCCACTGAAGGAAGCCTTCAGTTTAACAAAATTGATGTAATGTGTATAATTGCTACACAAGCCATTATTGTAATTAATTATTATAAAAAAGGAACCGAACTGCAATCTGCAATCAGAGGTGGTAGTTTTCGGGGAAAAGGCTCCAAGCTTCCCATTACACTAACCCTCCCTGTAAACTAATCTTCAGGCTAAACCTCCCTACTATCCAACATTTACACTAACCCTCCCTGTAAACTAATCTTCACGCTAAACCTCCCTACTATCCAACATTTACACTAACCCTCCCTGTAACCTAACCCCCACCCTTACCCTCCCTATTACCTAACATTCATACCCATTGCCAGGACAAGGTCATCAAGAGCGCTGGGCAAGCATGCCAAATTAGGCCCCCCCAAAATGTTTGAGCATTACGTGTGAGGAAACCCCCCCCCCCAAAAAAAAATAATGAGCACTAATCTGTATGCTTAGCTCAAATCCTATCATTCCACTTATGTTACCAGCACAATTCACAGCCCCCCCCCCCCCCAAAAAAAAAATGTCCCCTTCCTAGCACATATTCTCTACCCCTCATAGTTCCCATCCGAGCACAAATTCTCCCCCCCCCCACTCAAAACCCCCCCTCCTAGCACAAATTACTCTCCCCTAATCCCCCATCATAATCCAAATACCCCCTCTCCCCAAATTTCCCTCCCAGCACAAATGCCCCAAATCATTTCTACTAGCTCAAATCCTCCTCCAAAAAAATGTCCCCTCCTAGCACAAATCCTCCTCCCCCCCCCCCCCCCCCCACTGGTATATTACCTTTTCTAGCACAAAACCCCCTCAAATCCCCGATCCTAGCACAAATCCTCCTCCTCCTCCCCTCTCAACACAACCCCCCCTCAAAATCACCACTCCTAGCACACCTCCCCAAATTTCACTCCTAGAACAATTCTTATCTCCTGCTGCCCCCCCCCCCCCACATATTCCCCCCTCAACATAGTTCCCTCCCCCCAATCTCCTTGTGGTGCCCCCGAACCTCACACAGTGCCCAGGACAGCTTCCTCTCCTGCCCACCCCTTGTCCCGACCCTGTTCATACCAGCCTTACTTATAGCCTAACCTTCACACTGACCTTAACCTGACCTTAACATTAGCTTAACCTTCAAATTTGTGGCTAACCTTAAATGTAGCTTGACCTTTACATTGAACTAATGTCTAACTTCCAACCTTACTTGTAGCTTAACCTTCACACTAATCTTTCCCATTGCCTAACCCTCACACCAACACTCCCTATAGCCGGACCTTCACACCAACCCTTCTAGTAACTCTAACTTTAACTAAACCCTCACAATAATCCTAAACTTAACACTCCCTTTAACTAACCTTTACCCCCAACCCTCACTTATTGAAGCTAATCCCCTTGTTTGCATACTAACTTCTGCTGCATTGATATCCTATGTACCAAAGACCAACCTTCCAATGCTGACAAACACTTGTGTCAAAGTCCTATCACCAACATCTATGTCTGTTCAATTATAGCCTCAGACACTGCTGGAATAGGAAACAGCAGAGCAGAAAGGAGCAAAAGGGAGGAGTGGCAGAGCAGATTTACAGGCAGAAGAGGCTGATGAGGGAGAAAGAAAGTAAATCAAAGAAAAAGGCAAAAGAAACTGTTAAGAATGGAATGGAGGAGGTGGTGACACACAGTGAAAAAAATATTAGTCCAAAGACAGAGAAGTAGGATAGAGCAGGGCTGGAGAAACAGGTAGGAGCTGGACAAAGCAGGGCAGATATAGAGACAACAAGTAAGAGAAGTACAAAGACACATTCAAGAGAGGAAGTGGGGAAAATAGAAGAAAGCTGGGTAGAGACACAGTTGGGAGGCAAGAAAGAAGGGCAAGGGCAGGACAGAGACATAGACAAAAAATAAGGACGAGGGCAGGACAAAGACACTAGCAGCAGAGACAGGTGAGAGCAAGGTGGAGACATAGGTAGGCAGAATGGGGAAAGCAAAGCAGAGACACAGGCAGGAAAGAAGAGTGAGGGCAGGTCAACAGGCAAGAAAAAGGGTGGAAGGACCGAGACACAGACATGAGAGACAGGTGATTGCAGGGTTGGAGACATTGAATGGAGAGACAAGTGAGAGGGCAGTAACATAGGCAGGAGAAACAAGGTAATGGTAGGATGAGGAGGATAGACAGGTGAGAGCGGAGTGGAGATTCAGGAAGAAGGTAAGTGAGGGTAGGGCAACCAATCAGACTGATAGGCAGGCAGGATACAGCCAATGGAAAGAAAAAGAGGGTAAGGTATAAACAGAGAAAATGCACAAGTTGCCAGAAAACAAGACTGAATCAAGAAGGAATCACTGACATCCTTAAAAGAAGCAGGACAGATCTGCAATAAAGTTCCAAAAATCCTTGCAATGTATATAGTTGACATAGTGAACATAATTGTTAATAACAAAACTGGTGTTTCACTTTTAAAATGAATGCGAAAAAGAACATTAATAAATTGTTCTCTCAGTGAAAAGATGACACAATGATTGCTTACTCACAAGTGGGAATTAAACTGCTATGGGTAAATTGTGGCTCAGTTTCCATTCATTGCACTTCCAGCACAGCTATGGGAATTTGGGATAAACTCTTCCCCAGACTAGTTTTACCACATCATAAATCATTCATTGGATATAAGCACTGAAATTCATTGTGATGAAGCAGGAAGGAGGGCTGAGAATTAGTAAATACATACCTCGTAGATGTACAGTATCTATATGAGTGAATTTATTACTTGAGTTAATTGGGTTTTCTGTGACAGTTTGAATGTGTATGGATGGAAAATAATTGCAGCATGTAAGTGGGAACCCAGTGGCCACTCCATGATGATGGTATGCTGCACAGCTGCAAGCAGGGGATGACTGGAAACTGTTGGCCTGGCACACTTTTGTGCAGGGAGCTGTGCATTGTCATGGGGGACATTTACCAAGTTACAAAAATAAGCCTCAATTGACCAGTGGAATGAACAGCCACAACAAATCTAAAAGCTAAAAGTAATGTACCCTTAAAAAACAAAGCCCTCAACTTTGTATAAATTAGCCTGTGACTAAATAGTTTAATAGTATAAATTGTGAGCTAATTTTTTTGCAGTACCATGCTGCATTGTCAAACAAGTTTTTAGTGCATAAAAACACTTCATAACCTCAACCCCACCCATATACCCAATTCCCAAAATATTTAAAAATGAAAGAAATTGGCTAGTGTCAGGACAATATATACAGTATGTATAAGAATTGGCAGCAAAAAAAAAAGGGGAACATTACTATCATGCAATAAAAATTAGAGAGTATTATTTGAGTTACAATAGCCAATTCAGCTGGAATGTGGTGGAACAGAGTTCCGTCACCTCTAGCAGTTTCCCTGTGCGCACTGCTACTTATTCTTGCTTGTAAACACAGAAGCCCGGCTTCTGTATCACCTGTGTCAATCATGTGCCAATCAAACCTGTCAAACCTGTGTCAATCGTGTGCCAAAATACCATAAATAAATGAATAAAAGACTTCATTTATAAACAAATATCCTGTGCAAAATGCATCCTCTATTATCATTATTTAGCGCATCAATTGCTCGTAGAGACTTCAAAGGGTTGATTTATTAAAACTGGAGAATGCTAAATCTGGTGCAGCTTTGCATAGAATCCAATCAGCTTCCAATTTTTTTTGCCAAACTTAACCGGTTCCCGTCTATTTACTGTGGCAATGTGGCTCTGCTGCGCAAATCGACGTAGGTCTACGTCGGTCGCGAGCAGGCAGCTAGGGGGCGAGCATGTCCCACTGGCGGCAGGGAAGCTGATGCATGGGTCAGGTGGCTCCGATTGCCGCCTGACACTCGCGATCGTTCCCCGCTGAGAAGAATGGTCAGCAGCTGTTGTAAACACAGCTGACCGTTCTTCTACCTGGAAAGATCATAGAGCCCCTGCGATCCTTCTATATAGGATCACAGGTCTCTATGATCATTTTTTTAGAAGTCACTCCCCCTCACAGTTAGAATCACTCTTTTAGGCTCACATTTAACCCCTTGATCACCCACAATGTTAACCCCTTCCCTGTTAGTGTCATTATTACAATAACAGTGCATATGTTTAGCACTGATTACTGTAGTAATGTCACTGATAAAAAAAATTCAAAAATGTCAGTTAGGGGTTCGATCTGTCCGCCGCAATGTCGTAGTCCCACTAAAAATCGCAGATTGCCGCCATTACTAGTAAAAAAAAGAAAAACAATAAAAATGATATAAATCTTTCCTGTAGATAGTAGGCGTGATAAATTTTGTGCAAACCAATCAAAATATGCTTATTGTGATTTTTTTTTTACCAAAAATATGTAGCAGAAAAAAAATTGGCCTAAAATGTTAAAAAATTTTGATTTTTTATTTTATTTTATTTTTTTTTTGAGAATGCTATATAGCAGAATGTGAAAAATATTTTTTTTCAGAATTGTCACTCTTTTTTTGTTTATAGGGCAAAAAATAAAAATCGCACAGGTGATCAAATACCACCAAAAGAAAGCTCTATTTGTGGGGAAAAAAAGGACAGCATAGCACGACCGCACAATTGTCCGTTAAAGTAACGCAGTGCCGAATCGCAAAATACGGCCTGGTCATTAGGGGGAAAAATCTAACGGTCCAGAAGTGAGTAATTGAACAAGCTGAAGTAAGAAGCTGTTTGGCTACCATGCACAGCTGTACCAGATTTTGCACACTCTAGTATTAGTAAATGAACCTCAAGGTGTACAGTGCTTAAGCCTCCTATATTTATTTCAAAGACAGCTAATGATTTTCAAACAACATTTCTATCACCACTCTCAGTGATATAACAAATGCCACTTCACTCTTAGTCTCCTCCACTAACAATGCAGACTACTCTCTGGAGGCACTTTATTGATATGGGCTAATTAATATGCTGTATAAGCAGCTAACTCTCCTTATACAGACTGCCAGCTCTCCCTGAATTACTACAACCACAGTTGAAAGGTCCAGCAGGGCATTATGGGGTTGATTTACTAAAGGCAATTATAAAGTGCACTTTGAAAAGTGAAGTTGTACTCTACAAGTGCAGTTGCACCAGAGCTTAGTGAATGAGGTAAAGCTTCACTGTGCAAAGAATACCCAATTACATGCAAAGAAAAAAAAAAAAAAAAACAGCATTTTTGCTTCCACGTGATTGGATGATGGAAGTCAGCAGAGCTTCTTCTCATTTGCTAAATACTTGAGCAACTGCACTTTGCAAAGTGAACAGTCTATTTGCCTTTAGTAAATCACCCCCTATGTTTCATTTAACATTCGGTTTCATTGAATTTCTTTATAAAACAGAACCTGAAATTCCTTGGATTCGTCACGCACCCAGTATGCAACAAATCCAAACCTCATCCCTCCTGTTCAGTACTTGTTAAAACTGATTGAAGAGACAGCTTGTGGTGTAACTCAGGATCGCACAGTCACTTCTTATAACATGGAAGATTTGTAGCATGCGTGAAACCCTCCTGTGTGTTATTATGTACAATTGCTCTTGCCTGATAAAGGTTCTTTTATGCTGTTGTTGGCATCTCCTCCTTCTCCAGTGCATTAACTGTTTTTCAAGCATACAAATGACAGCCCGCGAGATAGCGATTGGATGGGAAATGTAGTTGCTTAATTTATTCTTATTAGAAGCATCCAGTGTCTAACCAGCCTCTGTTACATATCATATAATAAATGACAAATAAACTTCTTGAGGTCTGTTTGCTGCTGATGGAAAATAATAGTAGTGCAGGTGTATTGCTAGATGAAGGCTATGGGCCTTATGTATTAACACATTGCAAGAAGAGGAGATATACAGTAATCATTAAAAACCGGTCGATGTCAGGGTTAAGGCTCGTACACACTTGAAGAAAATCGGACAAAATATTCTCCGATTTTTCTCTCTCATGCTCAGCAGTCATAACCGTTTTAAGTTGACAGCGCATAATTTTTTTTGGGACATTTGTTCCTAGACTTCTGGGTCGTCAGCAGCTTCAGATCATGCGCGGTCTTTCGTATCCGATTTTTCGCAGACATACTGCATACACATTAAACGAAAATTGGTCATCTGGGGACAGATGATAAAAATTTTGGTGTTTGTCCCTCCGTTTTTTTTTTCGTTGAAAATGTCGGCATCGGCTGCTGAAAGTTGTGTACAAAAAACAATAAATAACTGCGCTTAATCAATATCTAAAAATATAAATGGTTTTAGCACATATTAGCAGCCAGCACATAAAGTTGTTGAATCCCAACTAAACACTGAAAATACTGACAAAGTGTGCAGCGCTCAATATATAAAACCAAACAAAAGGTAAGTCAAGCTGTACACAGTAACTGTTAGATAATATACACATAGGATCCCATAATGAAATTAAAACTATCTAAAATATATTATAAAATATATTATAAAAAATAGTTATAAAAAGTCCATAAACAGTCCATAAAAAATGAACCCCTCAGAAAGAAAGTCCCATTCACAGTGTGCTGGTTGAATATCAGAGAAGCCTCCACCGATCACCCAATATTGTGGCAGCTTACCAGAATGTGTAGATCCCCATGACAGAGATCCACACCAGCTCCAATGATAGTTAACCCCAGGCACAACGATCAACTACATAGATGTTGCCTCCTATCCTCAGACCACCTCACACTCCAGGGATACTTTCCAAAGTAAGTCAATTTTAACCCTCATAGATAATCTCACTAGGGCAGATAGCCTTTGGGTTTTAACATGGATGAAGAAAGAGAAACTCCTCATGGTGAAGTACGCAGAGACAATTAGTTTAATAAATAAAAAATATTTCCACTCACATGTAGTAGTAGCATAATCAGCATAACCGATGTCCTGCAGAGGTGTTCCCTTTAAGTGATAAGCAGGCCGTGGATTGCTGATACTTCCGACCCAAGCCAATACACCGGGGAGATGCACGAGATGCCGGTTCCCTAGCGATTTCGTCAAAAGGTGACGTATTCAGGGGGCGTGGCTGTCGTTAACTTTTAATTGACACCCTCTGCATATCGCATATGGCAGTGTGAACAGCCAGATGTGCGGATGCGATGCGGGATCACGCTGCATATTCGCAGCGTTCCCGCATCGCACAAACGTGAACCGAGCCTTAATGTGGACAAAACAAAATACATATTCAAACAAATTAAAAATGCAAATGATCGTGACTTGAAATGATCAAAAAGGTGCTAATGGACACATGAACTGGATAATGGACATAGCATGAACAAATATCCCAAAATAATGTTACAGTGATATACAACAACCCAAACAGGATGAATGTAAAATACTCAAAAGTCCATAAGGTGAATAAAGGAAAAATCCAAATGTCTAATAAATGGTTCTAGGGTCCCACGAATAAAAATCCCATGTGGTGTGCAGTGTCTCCCAACACCCAAGCAAATTAACTCCTTACCAGACAGATGTGAAAGAACGCATGTGACAAGAAACCGACGGGTAGGGTGAATTCCAATAGCTACACAGTAGCCACCTCACTCGGTGTAAACTAGTGCAGGAAATATTTAGATGAGCCTCTTACCAAATGGCAAAAATATGGAGCCTCAATAATCCTTGAAGCAAGCACTCCCCAAATGATAGGTGTGAATTCCTATAGCTACACAGTAGCCACCTCACTCAGTTCCACCTCTTGCAGGAAATATATAAATGAGCCTCTTACCAAATGGCAAAATTAAGGAGCCTCAATAATCCTTGTAGCAAGCACTTCCCAAATGATAGGCATAGATGGTACTGAAGATAGATATCCCCACGATGGTTATATGCAGGCACCTTTGCTCATGTGAACCCCCGTCCTCAAGAACTCCTCAGACATTAGGCAGTGAAGGTACATGAAAAAAATGTGGCAGCCAATAGTGCATTACCCTTCAATACTTTTTTTTAAATAAGGTAGAACACTTACATATAACGAAGTTCAAAAAGCAGTGGTGACTGGTGTTTTCGCGGCCACCCGCAGTGCGGACCGCGAGTAGTGATGGCGCATTTCCCCTCAGAAGGCGTCAACTGAGATTGGAGATCCTCCAATCTCAGTTGATGCCTTCTGAGGGGCAACGCGTACTGCAGGCGGCCGCGAACACCATCTACGCCTATCATTTGGGAAGTGCTTGCTACAAGGATTATTGAGGCTCCTTTATTTTGCCATTTGGTAAGAGGCTCATTTAAATATTTCCTGCACGAGGTGGCACGGAGTGAGGTGGCTACTGTGTAGCTATAGGAATTCACCCTACCCTTCGGTTTCTTGTCACATGCATTCTTTCACATCTGTCTGGTAAGAAGTTAATTTGCTTGGGTGTTGGGAGACACCGCACACCACATTGGATTTTTATTCATGGGACCATAGAACCATTTATTAGACACTTGAATTTTTCTTTTATTCACCTTATGGACTTTTGAGCATTTTACATTCATCCTGTTTGGTTTGTTGTATATCACTGTCACATTATTTTGGGATATTTGTTCATTCTGTGTCCATTAGCACCTTTTTGATCATTTCACAGTCACGCTCATTTGCATTTTTGATTTGTTTGCATATGTATTTTGCTTGTGAATTATTTTGTCCACATTCACATTTGCATTTGTGATTTATTTTGCATATGTATTTAGTTTATGAATCATTTTGTTGACATTTACCCAAAACGCACTAGATATATTATTTTTTCAAGTTATTGGCATAAATAGTGTATGAGGACCCGGGTACTGCCCTGGGAGACATGTATCAATGCAACAAAAAGTTTTTAAAACAATCTTTTTTAAAGGAGCAGTGATTTTAATGATAATTAAAGTGAAAAAACAAAAATGAAAAATTCCTTTAAATGTCATGCCTAGGGGGGCCTCTATTGTGCCCGTAAAGTGGTGCATCTGTACAGTAAAGGGAGCCTAATGCAGCAATACCAAATGTCATTTTAACTTGCTCACGGCTATAATGTTTTGTCAGCTCCCGGCACTACAGATAAAAAAAAAGAAATAAAATGGCATGGAGTTCCCCGCCATCCATACCAGGCCCCCACAAAATTCATACCAGACCCTTATCCCAGCATGCAGCGCCCCCCCTCCTGAACCATACCAGGCCACATGCCCTCAACATGAGGGGGGATGCTCTGGCCCCCCCACCCCAGAACACCCTGTCCTCATGTTGATGGGGACAAAGGCCTCTTCCTGACAATCCTGGACTGTGGAAGGGAACATTGTGTAATGGTCTAATGTCATAAACAGAACATGTGCTGCAATGACATGGTTAGAATTGTTTAGGAAGTAAAGCTTCAAGTCTGTCAAATCAGTAGGTAGATCACAAGAACCCCCCTCAATTGGTGAATAAGAAACCAGTATTCAAGGATTACAACAAAACAATTAAACTTATGGAAATCAGGCAAATGTGCTTGAATTACCAGGAGGGTAGAGTCCCTAATAGTAGTCAATTTTCTTGCCACTCACTAAGAGTGGGTTCATGAGGGTGGCCCGGTGATGGCAGTCATAAATCATTGACGAAATCTGATAAGCTAATTGAGAATCTGTCCTCCGATAATGAATCAAAATAATCGAAGGGAACAAACACGAATGAGAACACCCTTTCTCCAACAGGAGGCAATGCAGGCAACCTTAGCAGGGTCACATAAAGAACAAATCCCCCATGGGGTACAATGTACAGGGAGAAGAGTTACAAGAAACCCCCATCATAAATGTATTTTTAGAAAACATGTATAGGCAGCGCTAACAGGTAAATCTATAAATAAGTGCTAAATGATCAAAAAATAGTATACTAAAATTAAGTGCATATATTTCAGTGAATATCTAAATTCATAAATACATAAAATCCAACAGTGAATATGGTTAATTGTATACACAAATCAGAAAATTCATAAGGTGCAACAATAAATATGATCCAGTGTCCAAAAATGCAAAGGAATAAAGTGCAAAATGTATATAAGGTGCAATCCAAACTTATATTTCTTCCAAAGAAGTTTATGGTGCCAAAAGGTGCTCAAAATCCAAATAAAGTGCTCAAGTGCTCTTCAAAGTAAATCCCCCTATGGGGATGCACTCACCAGACTTGGTATGTAAATGAGCCTTGAATATATATGATATTCCGTTTAGGAAGTATGAGCAGCCACACGGAGACTTAGGATTTCCCTTGCCCGGATGGATGGATGGCTGCAATCCTATACTTTGGGCTCCTTACTAGCTCCTCTCCACTCTCTCCCCAATGGTATATTTAGAAGGAAGGAAAGAAGCCAGACATCGTGAAGCCCGTAATGTATTTATTTAAAAGTATTAAGAAATATTGGTACTCACAAAGGTGGAATATGGTAAGGCATTAATCGGCATATACAGAGAGATCTCTCTCTTCCGTGTCCGCTGCCGGCGTGCGGTTCACGGTGGTTCGCAGGAAATGACGCTGTAGCGTGCCGCTGCCCGGAAGTGCGTCAATGCGTTTCGCCCGCCTTGTGGGCGTTATCAAAGACATCACTTCCGGTAAGGTGGCTCGTATTTATACTTATCACGCTCCACTTACAGCCAATCGGCCGGAAAGGGGGGTGGAACAGATTGAATGTTGACTTCCTGCCAGTATTTGTCCTGATCGTGTCCCCACAGGGCTAAATTGGCAATTATGTCTGCGGATATTTTCTATTCCGCAAAATATATATCTATGATATTAATTTGTTTTGGTCATCATACCCATAAACAATTTATTTAAAGCCACCACCTCATTTCCTGTTACCGATTAAATAAGTGGTTAACATTTAAAACATAATAAATTTATTTAAAACATATAATACATTTAGAATTATTTTATGATAAAATGGCAATGGAATGTTAATACCGCTAGATTTCCAAATCTATGGTATATTTTATATCACTACTCCATAGTATTTCTCCATTGCAATTCATCTTCTACATAAACAATTGATTTTGAAACATACACATATTGTATAACCATTCTTCAGAATGCATTATTTATAAAAATTTATTAAAAATTATTATATCCTGTAAATATACTATTATTGGTACAAATGTATTAACTAAGAAAAAATTTAAATAATAAAAAATAATAAATTAAAAATAAAATGAAAATAAAGAAATAAAAATAAAAAATAAATAAAATAAAAGTAAAAATAATTTAAAAAATTATAAAAATAGAAATAAATATAACTAAAAATAAATAAAAATAAAATAAAAATAAAAATAAAATAAAAATAAAAATAAAAATAAAATAAAAATAAAAATAATAAAAATAAAAATAAAAATAAAAGTAAAAAATAATAAAATAAAATAAAAATAAAATAAAAATTAAAAATTAAAAAAATGAATGAAAAATAAAAAAATATATTATAAATAATAATAAAAGTTTTTTCCAATAATGATATACAAATTACAGGAAAAAAGAAAAAAGGAAGGAGAAAAAGGGAAGGTCACCAATTAGACAAGAAACAGTTTAGATCTAATTCTATATTGAGGCCCCGGGGCTGTAAAGTACCGAGGCGGTGAATCCACTGTGTTTCGTTTTTGGAAATTGCTCTCTTTAGATTACCACCTCCCCAGTGTGGTTCAACCCTATCTATGGCACAAAAAGCCAACCCTCTTGGGTCTTTATTGTGGACCAACCTAAAATGGTTAGATACGCTGTGGTGGCGAAATCCCTTTTTTATATTGGCCACATGCTCACGTAATCTGACTCTAAGTTCCCTCGTTGTTCTGCCCACGTATTGCAGCCCACAAGGGCATGACAATAAATATGTGACATAGTTAGATGAACATGTGATAAATTTGTCTATGGTAAACTGTTTCCCATAGGCAAAGGATCTAAAGTCAGACATTTTTCGCTTCCTATGTCTCGAGGTCTTAAATATTGCACATCTCCCACAGCTAAAATAACCAACTTGGTCTAAAAAGGTACATGTTTTGACAGGGGGGTTTACCACGTTATGCGCTAATTTGAGTCTTAAAGTGCTTGGTTTGTTATAAATAAATTTAGGCCTCTGAGGTAGTATGTTTTTTAATGTTTCGTCTTTTAAAAGTAATGGCCAATGTTTTTTTATTATATGTTCGACTTGTTTGTATTGCCTGGTGAAACCTGTCATAAAGGCCAAACTAAAATTGTCAGTGTTGTTATGATCTTTAGATTTATCCTTCAGTAATTCTTTTCTATCCATCTTCCTGATATTTTCTTTGGTGTTGATAAGATCCTTGGAGTTGTAGCCCTTCTCTTCAAATCTTCTTATTAACATGTTGGCTTGTTGGTTGTAATCTTCTATTCGGTCACAATTCCGTCTGACTCTAAGTAACTGACTCTTGGGGACTGAGCTCAGCCACTTCGGATGATGGCAACTCCCTGTAGGAATGTAACCATTCCTATCAACGTCCTTAAAATATGTGCGCGTAAAAAGTTTTCCTTCAGATTTTTTACGCGCACATATTTTAAGGACGTTGATAGGAATGGTTACATTCCTACAGGGAGTTGCCATCACCCGAAGTGGCTGAGCTCAGTCCCCAAGAGTCAGTTACTTAGAGTCAGACGGAATTGTGACCGAATAGAAGATTACGACCAACAAGCCAACATGTTAATAAGAAGATTTGAAGAGAAGGGCTACAACTCCAAGGATCTTATCAACACCAAAGAAAATATCAGGAAGATGGATAAAAAAGAATTACTGAAGGATAAATCTAAAGATCATAACAACACTGACAATTTTAGTTTGGCCTTTATGACAGGTTTCACCAGGCAATACAAACAAGTCCAACATATAATAAAAAAACATTGGCCATTACTTTTAAAAGACGATACATTAAAAAACATACTACCTCAGAGGCCTAAATTTATTTATACCAAACCAAGCACTTTAAGACTCAAATTAGCGCATAACGTGGTAAACCCCCCTGTCAAAACTTGTACCTTTTTAGACCAAGTTGGTTATTTTAGCTGTGGGAGATGTGCAATATGTAAGACCTCGAGACATAGGAAGCGAAAAATGTCTGACTTTAGATCCTTTGCCTATGGGAAACAGTTTAACATAGACAAATTTATCACATGTTCATCTACCCATGTCACATATTTATTGTCATGCCCTTGTGGGCTGCAATACGTGGGCAGAACAACGAGGGAACTTAGAGTCAGATTACGTGAGCATGTGACCAATATAAAAAAGGAATTTCGCCACCACAGCGTATCTAACCATTTTAGGTTGGTCCACAATAAAGACCCAAGAGGGTTGGCTTTTTGTGCCATAGATAGGGTTGAACCACACTGGGGAGGTGGTAATCTAAAGAGAGCAATTTCCAAAAACGAAACACAGTGGATTCACCGCCTCGGTACTTTACAGCCCCGGGGCCTCAATATAGAATTAGATCTAAACTGTTTCTTGTCTAATTGGTGACCTTCCCTTTTTCTCCTTCCTTTTTTCTTTTTTCCTGTAATTTGTATATCGTTATTGGAAAAAACTTTTATTATTATTTATAATATATTTTTTTATTTTTCAATAATTTTTTTAATTTTTTTATTTTTATTTTATTTTTATTTTATTTTATTATTTTTTACTTTTATTTTTATTATTTTTATTTTATTTTTATTTTTATTTTAATTTTATTTTTATTTTTATTTTTATTTTTATTTTTATTTTATTTTTATTTATTTTTAGTTATATTTATTTCTATTTTTATAATTTTTATATTTATTTTTACTTTTATTTTATTTATTTTTTATTTTTATTTCTTTATTTTCATTTTATTTTCAATTTATTATTTTTTATTATTTAAATTTTTTCTTAGTTACTACATTTGTACCAATAATAGTATATTTACAGGATATAATAATTTTTAATAAATTTTTATAAATAATTCATTCTGAAGAATGGTTATACAATATGTGTATGTTTCAAAATCAATTGTTTATGTAGAAGATGAATTGCAATGGAGAAATACTATGGAGTAGTGATATAAAATATACCATAGATTAGGAAATCTAGCGGTATTAACATTCCATTGCCATTTTATCATAAAATAATTCTAAATGTATTATATGTTTTAAATAAATTTATTATGTTTTAAATGTTAACCACTTATTTAATCGGTAACAGGAAATGAGGTGGTGGCTTTAAATAAATTGTTTATGGGTATGATGACCAAAACAAATTAATATCATAGATATATATTTTGCGGAATAGAAAATATCCGCAGACATAATTTGCAATTTAGCCCTGTGGGGACACGATCGGGACAAATACTGGCAGGAAGTCAACATTCAATCTGTTCCACCCCCCTTTCCGGCCGATTGGCTGTAAGTGGAGCGTGATAAGTATAAATACGAGCCACCTTACCGGAAGTGATGTCTTTGATAACGCCCACAAGGCGGGCGAAACGCATTGACGCACTTCCGGGCAGCGGCACGCTACAGCGTCATTTCCTGCGAACCACCGTGAACCGCACGCCGGCAGCGGACACGGAAGAGAAAGATCTCGCTGTATATGCCGATTAATGCCTTACCATATTCCACCTTTGTGAGTACCAATATTTCTTAATACTTTTAAATAAATACATTACGGGCTTCACGATGTCTGGCTTCTTTCCTTCCTTCTAAATATACCATTGGGGAGAGAGTGGAGAGGAGCTAGTAAGGAGCCCAAAGTATAGGATTGCAGCCATCCATCCATCCGGGCAAGGGAAATCCTAAGTCTCCGTGTGGCTGCTCATACTTCCTAAACGGAATATCATATATATTCAAGGCTCATTTACATACCAAGTCTGGTGAGTGCATCCCCATAGGGGGATTTACTTTGAAGAGCACTTGAGCACTTTATTTGGATTTTGAGCACCTTTTGGCACCATAAACTTCTTTGGAAGAAATATAAGTTTGGATTGCACCTTATATACATTTTGCACTTTATTCCTTTGCATTTTTGGACACTGGATCATATTTATTGTTGCACCTTATGAATTTTCTGATTTGTGTATACAATTAACCATATTCACTGTTGGATTTTATGTATTTATGAATTTAGATATTCACTGAAATATATGCACTTAATTTTAGTATACTATTTTTTGATCATTTAGCACTTATTTATAGATTTACCTGTTAGCGCTGCCTATATATGTTTTCTAGTTTTTCCTGGTTTTTTACTTGGTGAGCAGCAGCTTCGGGACATATATATATTTTTTATAATTTATTCATCACAGAGTGGGTATTAATTTATTGTTTTACACATAAATGTATTTTTGGTGTGCTGTCTCCTTGTAAAAAACAAGTGTTGAATAAGAAATAATAATTTTCAGAGAAAGATATTTCTCATCTGAAGCCTGATATTACTGTATGTGTTGATTTAGAGTAAACAATTAGTTCATTCCACCTGGACAGTTTTCAAGTCTAGGAATTTTTGTGCAGACAGTAAGATTCACGTCTTTCTGCTAGTCATCTGAAGGTTTACTCAAGTTTAAAAAAAGGGGAAACTTTAGACCACAAAGCTCTAAAGGATGATCATCAAACTGATTGATGAAGGCGGAGCCATTGTAGTATTGGATTATTCCAAGTATTGATGTTTGATGCTTACTATGCCTATTGATTCTGACAGTTATGGACAGCTGTGTAGACAAAAAAATTAATCAGCACTACCCACCCTAAATAATAAAGTGTAAATATATAATATATTGCCAGCTGAACACTTGAAGGCGAAAATCAAAACACCCTAAAAGAATTTTCATGTCAAAAAAGTGCAGCACAATAAATATAAATACAAAGTATATAAAAAGTTCATATACATTTCATAAAAACTCCTATTTTAAAAGCCAACCGGTGAATTAAAAATATGCCAAAGACATCATTCAGGCGGAGACGGTGCTCAATCCCGCCACCAGAGACAATCGTGGCTGCTCGCTTGATGAACATGACCCCTGAATAAACAGGATGGTCATAACACGCTTTAACTTTTAGGAGTAACACCTGGGAAGTTCACACCACAATTCCAGAATGAGCAATCTTCGAGTCTGTCAGAAGCTTTAAATGTACATAAAAATCAAGAGAAAGCTAATAGTGCTCTGCTATATTTATTGTAATAAAAAAAGGTTTAAAAATACACTTACAAAGATGGCAATTTTCCAAAAGTGCATAACCAAGCGTTTGGTATCAAACAATCAACATCATGCAGAAAGATAGCCGCAGATGATGTCAGAGGTATGACTCCTCCTCCTTCTGAATTATTGACAGCTGACACAAGATCCCATAATGGTTGTACAGTCCAAACAGTGGTTTAAAATTGAGATTAGCCATAGAATTGGGTAGCTAAGTGTAGATAATTGCAAATACCCTGACATTGTGTACCCAAAACATTCATATGCCTACGATTCACAAGGCAGTGAACCAACTAAAATATAGATCCATCCATCCTCAGGGGTGAAACAAACACACAACCTCTGGCACATTTTTTTTTTTTCTTCAACCATATGCAAGGAAACTCCCTGATTATGTTGGGGATACAGAAGACATTTTGTATTTTCTAATTATATTAATCAACCTACTCAAGATTTTTTTTAGCTACAATGTATGCCACTTTGTTGTATTCATCTAAGGTTCCTACATCATCTATGATTTCTCAATTTTCACTAACCAGACTGGAACTTGTCCTTCACAATACATTTTTAAATGTAAAATGAATCAACAAATACAAGGGACATCAGGGACCAACTCTTTTGCTAACTAGTTGGTGAGATGTTTCAAGAAACAGTGTATGTTCTTCTCAGTCTTGTTTACTAACAATGTGCTACTGTAGAGAAGATACATTGATGATATTTTACTGGTATGGCAGGGCTCTCAGAGTGAATTGAAGATTCTTAAGGATTATAATTCCATATTTTCCAGTGTCTATTTTCCTTTTTCAGTCTTGAATTTCATTTACTTGCAGTTGATGTCTCACACAATCAGAGTTGGGTCAGATCTCTGTTAACAAAGCCTACTGATCACATCACACTATTTCACTATAGGAGTTCATATTTCAGATGGCTGATTGAAAGTCTACCAGTTTCACAATTCTTGCATGTTATTTTCGATTCTTAATGATTGTGATCATAAGATTCTCGACATGTTAAAAAATGTTGCAAAAAGAGCTAACCAGAAAGAGTACTCACAGAGGTTCTACTTTTAAACATTTAAGTATTTTGCAAGCAGAAAGTTCTCTGTAATCATGGATAAAGTCCCACTCCATGCGCACAGGACTCAAATGACCATTAAGTCACACCTAGTACAAGCTGACCCTGTTCACAAGTGTGCCCTGAGGTTCTTTAAAATCTTTAAGAAAGACTGGAATAATAGATGTTGCAATTGCAACATCTTTTATTCCATTACTCAAGAAAAATATGTATCATCCCCTTAAAGGACAGCCTTATAAAATATAGGGCTTACTCACCTTTGATACAGACGTCTGTGTATATTTGCTATGTTGCCCTTGCTTTTTGGGTTGTATAAGAAAGACTATAGGATCATTTGGAAGAAAGTTTCAGAAGAATCACTATGATTAGTTATCAAAGCAGTGCAAAAGCAAAGCAAAAAAATAATGATAAAAAAAGAAAAAAAAAAGATAAAAAAAAAAAAAACAATAATGTACTTAATGCCCATAAGCCTATAGCTGTTCATGTTGCTAGGTGTGGCCATCAATTCTATGAATTTAGAGGCCAAGTAACTGAGCAGGTTCCCAAACCCTCATAATGAGGGGTAGAGATTGTATGCTTTTGCCTTTTGTGGTATTTTTGGATGCATGCATTGCACAGCGTGCAACTAACTGTTGTAACCATGGCTCATTCTTTTGCTTGCTCCCTAATACAAGGTAGATATGATATTCATTGGTATGTCATAAGAATTGTATAGTCATGAATGTGGATTATAGGCATTATGGTTTTAGAATGTTGCTCTGATTGGGTAGGGGGATTAAGTTATTTCTAATGATTGCTTAAAGGTTTAACAATATATTAATTGTTTATGCAGTTTGAGTAGTTTATGCAGTTTGTGTAGCTTTATTTATCTTTCTACTACTTATATAAATGCCTATACACATGATTTATATATTTTTTATTAATTTATTCACTATTTTGTTTTTCTAGGGTCTTGATAGAGACATGGACAATCATGAATTATTGTCACCCCTTATTTTTGCTTGTTACCTTTTTAGCTTTCTATTTATATAATTATTTTTATGAGAAATACATATACAGTGGGTTACAGTGGATTTCAGTACATGAAAAAGAAAAGTAAAAAAAGAGGTCTTCAAGCAATAGAGTAACGTATTACAAACATACCACCAATAGGTATCACGTAGTAGAAATCCAGAAGTCATCATATAAGTACTGGTATAATCCTAGTTAACAAACTAAATAGCACAAGTACAAAAATCTCAAGCCATTACCAATAATAATGCTTTAAGGCCCTGTAAGTATGAATTTGAAAACATGACTTCCATTGTTAGAGTATATGTGGAAATAGAACAAAGTGTTCACTGTAACAAAAATCTTACAACCAGGTTGTAAATAAAGAAACAAAAAAAAAGAGGAAAAAAAAGCAGATAAAGATAAAGTAAGAGAGGAAAGAGTGTGAAGGAGTGGCATGATCCCGACAATACCAAGTATCTCCGGGTGGTTTAATAGAGTATTAGAGAGGTATCTCTACAGATGAGTCTGAGGTTTTAGGAAGTGCCAGGGGTGCCAAGTTTGTTAAATTTAGGGATAATATTTTGAAGTTGAGTTGCCAAGTATTCAATTTTATGAGCACCATGGATATGTTTATAGAGATCTGCTAGAGAGGGTGATAGCTATTGTTTTAACTTCAAGCTATCAGGCATCAGGTAAGAAATGGTTGATCAATTTGACAGCTGATTTGGATGTGTTCAGTATGGGCAGCCCTAGAAGTAAATTAACTTGATTTAAAGGGATTGGAGCGCCAAATAGAGATTCTAAAAGACTTCCAGTAGATTCCCAAAAGGGACATAACCTAGGACATTCCCAATAAATATGGAATAGTGTCCCTGTAAGTTCATTACACGTCTAACAGGTGGAAGGCAATATTGGGTTTATAGCGTGTAGGGTTTCAGGTGTGAGATATCAATTAAATAGATTTTTATACGAGTTTTGTTTATGAAGTGAACATAAGGATGTTTTATTAGCATTATCCTAAATGTTATCTGAGTCTTCCAATTCTAGAGTGCAGGACAATGCATTCTCCCACTTAAGCTTGTAACTACAGTATGTTTAGGAAATGGGAGTGTGTCGATTGTGGTAAGAAGTCTTTAGATGTCTGTAAAAGGATGTTGACTAGGGTTGAGCGAACACGGACTGTATTGTTCGGGATCGTACGGGACTTTTGGGTGTTCGGTACCTGGACACGGACCCGAACATTTCACTGTATGTTCGGGATACAGTCCGTTGTTCTGGTTGTTTTGGCACAGTTTTAATGGCGCGGTTTCAACAGCTGCAGGGCAGCCAATCAACAAGAGTTTAACTAGTGTGCCCTTAGAAGCAATCACAGCCATTCCTACTAATGGCATGGCTGTGATTGGCCAGTGCAGCATGTGACCCAGCCTCTGTATAAGCTGGAGTCACATAGCGCCGCATGTCACTCTGCTCTAACTACTGTAGGGAGAGGTTCCTGATGCTGCTGAGGGAAAGATAGGAGATTATTGTAGGGGCAGGCTGGAGATTGCTTTCAGGGAAAGAATAGGAAGAATCTTCTTTAATCAGACAGCGATCTACATCGATTTTATTGTGTGGGGGTGCAGTGCACAATCTTTTTGCCCTGACCTGAGCCCAGTGAGGAGGAGGGAGAAAAAAAAAACTTTTATCAGTCTGTTAGGTGTGCGGCGTGCAGCAACCACGTAATGCAAGCTCAGTGCATATGTGTCTGCTTAATCTGGATTTAAAAAAAAAAACAACTTTTTTTCCTTCATATTTTACTGTGACTTACAGCGTTTAGACACTGCTGTTCTAATGTGCTATTCAACAAGCACCAATTTAAGGGGACAATTATTTTTCACTTTTTCATTCATACTTTACTGTGACACTGACATACAGCGTTTAGACACTGCTGTTCTAATCTGCTCTTAAAAAAAATTCACCAATTTAAGGGAAAAAATATAAATTTTTCATTCATACTTTACTGTGAGATACACCTATTGGATACTGTTGTTCTATTCCGCTTTTCAATAAAAACCCATTTAGGGGGGAAAAAATTAAATTTCAGCCTAGTCTGCATATGTTACTGTGAGATACAAAGGAAGGAGAAAGCTGCGCTCAATACACTGATAAGAAAAAGGCTGCCAGTACAAAGGTATTATCAGACCATAAAGCAATTGTGTTCAAGTACAGCGCCACATTAATAAAGGACCCTAAATAAATGAGTATACAAAGTCCATGAAGTCCATCTGAAACTGGTGCTGAGGTGCAGAAATAAATACAAATGAATTCCAACACCGTGAGTGCAGACACAATCCTGACGATCACCACGTGCATAAATAAGGTAATCTCCTTACCAGATTTTTAGACCCCCTGTTACGGAAGGTCCACCAAGCATGAGGTATAAAAACGATCACCAGTGAAGGGTCCACTCTTCTGTGACTGTGAGATACACCCATTGGATACTGTTGTTGTATTCCGCTTTTCAATAAAAACCCATTTAGGGTAAAAAAATAAATTGCAGCCTAGTCTGCATATGTTACATTGAGATACACCCATTGATACTGTTGTTCTATTTCGCTTTTCAATAAAAACCCATTTAGGGGAAAAAAATTAAATTGCAGCCTAGTCTGCATATGTTACTGTGAGATACACCCATTGGATACTGTTGTTGTATTCCGCTTTTCAATAAAAACCCATTTAGGGGAAAAAAAATTAAATTGCAGCCTAGTCTGCATATGCTACTGTGAGATACACTCATTGGATACTGTTGTTCTATTCTGCTTTTCAAAAAAAAACCATTTAGGGGAAAAAAATTAAATTGCAGCCTAGTCTGCATAAGTTACTGTGAGATACACCCATTGGATACTGTTGTTCTATTCCGCTTTCAATAAAAACCCCTTTAGGGGAAAAAAATTAAATTGCAGCCTAGTCTGCATATGTTATGGTGAGATACACCCATTGGATACTGTTGTTCTATTCCGCTTTTCAGAAAAAAACATTTAGGGGAAAAAAATTAAATTGCGGCCTAGTCTGCATATGTTACTGTGAGATACACCCGTTGGATACTGTTGTTCTATTCCACTATTCAATAAACACCCATTTAGGGGAAGATCCTAAATTAGAGAAATATGAGGAGAAGGTCAAATAAGGAACGTGTCCTGGGTCATGATGCTGCTGGTGGAGCTCCTGTTGCAAGGAGAGGATTTGGATCGATCTGTGCCAGCTACACGCACAAGTGAAACACCTTCCTCGGGTGTGAGTAGGTGACAGAACCTGCAGCAGTATTTGGCAGGGCCTAATGTGCCTCTACAAATGTTGAGGCCAGAACAAGTACAGGCAACAGTAGATTGGGTTGCTGACAGTGCCTCCAGTTCCTTCACATTGTCTCCCACCCAGTCTACTGCTGAAAGGTCAGAGTTGGCACCTGCAGCCGATGTCCATCAATGTTTCACCTCACCCCCTTGCAAATCAGCCAAGCAGTCTGAGCCCCAAGTCATGCAGCAGTCTCTTCTTCTTTTTGATGACTCTGTTAGCATGGTTTCCCAGGGCCGTCCACCTAGCCCTGCCCCAGAAGTAGAAGAGATTGAGTGCACCGATGACCAACCACTTATGTCTCAAGATGAGTACATGGGAGGACCATCGCATCACGTCTCGGATGATGAGGATACACAGGTGCCAACTGCTGTGGAATTCCGAATTGTGGAGACCGACAAGGAGGGCAGGGATGAAGACTGGAAGGAAGATGATGTGGACGACGATGAGGTCCTCGACCCCACATGGAATCAACGTCATGCAGGTGACCTGAGTAGTTTGGAGGAAAAGGCGGTGGTCGCACAGAACCACCAGCACAGCAGAAGAGGGAGCAGGGTGCAAAAGCAGAGCGGCCGTGCCCTAGACACTACGCCTGCTACTACCCAACGCAGCAAGGGACCGAGCACATTAAAGCCAGCTCACAGGAGTCCCCTAGCGTGGCAGCTCTTAAGACAATGTGCTGATGACAGGACACGAGTGGTTTGCACGCTGTGCAATCAGAGCCTGAAGCGAGGCATAAACCTTCTCAACCTGAGCACAACCTGTATGACCAGGCATCTAAGTGCAAAGCACCAGCTGCAGTGGAGTAGACACCTCAAAAACCAAGAAAGGTCTCTGGCTCCTCCTGCTTCCTCTTCTGCTGCAGTCTCGGCCACTTCATCCACCTCTGTAGTGGCAGTGGCACCTGCCACACCGCAAACAGAGGATCTGCCAGCAACACCACCACCTGGGTCACCAACAACCATCTCCACAATGCCCCATGGAAGCGTTCAGCTGTCTATCTCCCAAACACTGGAGGGGAAGAGGAAGTACCCCCCTACCCACCCACGATCCCTGGCCCTGAATGCCAGCATTTCAAAATTCCTGGCCTTTGAAATGCTGTCATTCCGTCTGGTGGAGACGTAAAGTTTTAAAAGCCTTATGGCGGTGGCTGTCCCACAGTATGTCTTGCCCAGCCGCCACTACTTTTCTAGGCAAGCTATCCCTTCCCTGCACAACCAAGTGGGTGACAAAATCAGGTGTGCCCTGCGCAACGCCATCTGTGGCAAGGTCCACCTAACTACGGATACGTGGACCAGTAAGCACGGTCAGGGATGTTATATCTCCCTAACAGCACACTGGGTAAATGCAGTGGCGGCTGGGCCTGAGGCGGATAGCAGTTTGGCGCATGTCCTTCCACCAATGAGGATTGCCTCCTGTTCCTAACTCCTCCTACTCCGCTTCCTCATCCTCTACTGCCTCCTCATCCGGTCATCTTAACACCTTCACCTCCCACTTCAGCACGGCCAGGGGTAAACGACAGCAGGCAGTTATAAAACTTGCCTGTTTGGGGGAAAAACACCACACTGCGCAGGAGTTGTGAAGGGGCATTGAACAGCAGACCGATGAGTGGTTGGTGCCAGTGAGCCTCAAGCCCGGCCTGGTGGTGTGCGATAACGGGCAAAATCTCGTAGCAGCTCTGGGCCTAGCCGGTTTGACACACATCCCTTGCCTGGCACATGTGCTGAATTTGGTGGTGCAGAGGTTCCTTAGAAATTACCCCGATATGTGAGAGCTGCTGCAGAAAGTGCGGGCCGTCTGTGCGCGATTTCGGTGTTCTCACCCTGCTGCTGCTCGCCTGTCAGCGCTGCAGCGTAACTTCGGCCTTCCCACTCACCGCCTCATATGTGACGTGCTCACAAGGTGGAACTCCACCTTGCACATGCTGGCCAGACTGTGCGAGCAGCAGCAGGCCATAGTGGAGTTTCAGCTGCAGCACGCTCGCGTGAGTCGCTCTGCGGAACAGCACCACTTCACCACCAATAACTGGGCCTCCATGCGAGACCTGTGTGCCTTGTTGCACTGTTTCGACTACTCCACCAACATGGCCAGTGCCGATGACGCCGTTCTCAGCTTAACTATCCCACTTCTATGCCTCCTTGAAAAAACGCTTCGGGCGATGATGGAAGAGGGTGTGGCACAGGAGGAGGAAGAGGTATAATTTCCAAGGCTTTCAGGGAAGTCATTCACAAGTGGCTCCGAGGGTGGGTTCCTGCACCCACAAACGCCAGGTACACAATTGTCCAGCAGGGGCACAGTTCTGGAGGATGATGAGGAGGAGATGGAACCATGTTCACAGCAGGGTGGAACCCAGGCCAGCTCATGGCCATCACTGGTGCGTGGCTGGGGGGATACAGAGGACACAGACGATACACCTCCCACAGAGGGCAGCTTTTCATTGCCTCTGGGCAGCCTGGCACACATGAGCGATTACATGCTGCAGTGTCTCCGCAACGACTGCTGAGTTTCCCACATTGTAACTTGTGCTGATTACTGGATGGCCATGCTGCTGGATCCCCATTACAAGGAAAACGTACCGACCTTATTTCCTTTCCCTCACTGAAGCGTGATCGGAATATGCGCGAGTATAAGCGCACGCTGGTAGACGCACTGCTGGTGGCATTCCCACCTGACAGCGGGGGCACAGTGGAAGCACAAGGCCAAGGCAGAGGATGAGGAAGAGGTTGCCAACGCAGCCAGGGCACTGCCAGCACCTTAGAAGGCAGGGTTAGCATGGCTGAAATGTGGAAAAGCTTTGTCAGCACGCCACACCAAGCAACAGCACCACCAGCTGATATGGAACGTCTTAGCAGGAGGCAGCATTTCACCAACATGGTGGAGCAGTATGTGTGCACACGCCTAGACATACTGAATGACGGGTCTGCCCCCTTCAACTTCTGGGTCTCCAAATTGGGCAAATGGCCTGAGCTTGCCCTGTTCGCCTTGGAGGTGCTGGCCTGCCCTGCAGCCAGTGTATTATCTGAACGTGTATTTAGCATGGCTGGGGGCGTTATTACAGACAAGCGCAGCCACCTGTCCAGAGCCAATGTGGACAAGCTCACGTTCATTAAAATGAACCAGGCATGGATCCCACAGGACTTGTCCGTACCTTGTGCAGAATAGACATGTATACTGGCCTTACCCAGCCATTGTTGTATTTTGGATCTTTCTCACTCTTTTGGGGTGTACCCTAATTTAAAAAGAAATTTAAAATTAAAAACAAAAACCAGTGTTGGCTACCTTGTCCTCCTCCACCGCCGATTCCACCTACACCGCCACATCCACCGCCACCTTTTTTATTTTTATGTTTTTTATGTTATTTTAAGTTATTTCCCTATCCACATTTGTTTGCAGAGCACTTGCCATGCTCTTAAGAAGATTGTGCTGCCATTTGCAGCCCTCTAGCCCTTTCCATGTTTTTTTTAGAGCCATTTTAGTGCTCCAAAGTTCGGGTCACCATTGACTTCAATGGGGTTTGGGATCGGGGTAAAGTTCAGGTTAAGTTTGAGTCAGGAACCCAGACTTTTTTTCAAGTTCGGCCTAACCCGCCGAACCCGGGACATCCAGGTGTTCGCTCATCTCTAATGTTGACATGTGGGACCAAACAAATTCTTTTGAATAGAGATAGTTTAGGAAACGTAAGTTTATTAGTAAGTAATTATGCATATGTACGTTTATTAGTAAGTAGTTATGCATAATGTGTTACCTTTTTATATATACTGTACGTTTTACAGAATTCAAAGAGGTAAATGCATGGGATTCTTTACAAAGTAAGTTTACAAAGTTCAAGATCATTCAGAATCAGATTATTAGGAGTAGGCTAGAAATAATTTAAATTCATTGTGAGAATGGATATGTGATTTTACATTTTGACAAGCGATCCGCTGTAAAGCATTTCCAGATTCATGCATTTTTACATTTTGAAGAAATTCACACTTTCCTTGCCATGTACTTTCCTAAACTGAATTTTGAATGGAAAGGTTTGCCTTAATTATCACCAACTGATCAGTTTCAGTGTTGCAATATGAAATGCTTTTGCAAGGTTGTAGGGGTTGCCTGTATTCTGACTTGTAAGTCAGCACCCACTTCTGAGAAAAACAGTAAGTCAATCATGCAACCAAAAAACATGTCTGATGCAGTTATGTATACATAAAGTTTAGTGGATGCCTGTAGGTTGGCACATTGCAGTTTTAAGTTTTTGTTTGCTTTAGGAAATCACAACAGCTGCGCGTTGAGATTGAAAAGTAATTGTAAAAATAGTTGATTGCACAGTGGCTTGTGTGACATTATACTGTATTTATTTATAATATATATTTTTATTTAACATATTTGAATTTTCTGTTTTAAGCCCTTGAGTTTGCTGTAATGTAACCAATAGACATAGGTTAAACGTTTCACAAACTGCCCATTTTTACCATTACTAGGAATTAACAAAATTAAGTGTATTTCCACTTCTGCAACCAAATTGGGGTAAAACCTATTTTATATTCGTTACATGTCCCCATTTACATGGCATACCTTTAAAAAAATATTTAAAAAAATGCAGCTTATGTTTTTTAGATGCTCTGTTCAGGAAACGCCAGCTAGGAAAAATCCCACTCAGTTTTCTTTGTTTATGAGGGGGTGGAGAACTGTTTGTACTGAGCTGACAGATCTCATCTTATTAGTTCCAAACTAGATGTGAACAATGTTTATCTTAACAAAGGGTTAAAGATTTCCAAGTTGGGCTTCTTCATTGTATGTTAATGAGAACAAGCTCATTCTGTCCCAAGACTTTACCTTGGGACAGATCACATTGAACATGTTGAGAAATGCTTGCAGTCAGTCATGACACCTTCTCCTAGGAAACATCTAAAAGGTAAGAAATATATATAAAAAAAAAAAGATATTCAGTGTGAATGGGGACACATAACAAACAAGCAGTGAGGTTTAACAAATGCAAACTGGAAATACCCTCTAAATTTCAATGAAAATTGTGAGACTTTGATTAAATGCATTGATGTCAATGGGGAAGGTGTTTTTTGTTATTCTTAAAGTTGCAAGTGATTTCTTAGGTTTATGGAAGCTTCTTTTACCAATTCTACAGCTGTTCTTGTACCAAAAACAGCTCCTTATTAGCATCATTATTTTTTTTTACCACAATAATGAAAACAATCATACGAAATACCACAAAGAATGTTAAAAAAAGCAAAACATAACTACCGGAAAAAAAACACACCTTCAAAATAAATAAAAAAGGTTGATTTTTTATTTATTTTCACATAAATTCCACCTAAGCAGCTCAATAAGTGATATTGAGAGTTTCTGCTTTTATAAAAAAAAAAATAAAACGTAAAATCAAGTTACTGTAGCTGAAATCACTTGGCTTATCCTGTGTGAATTAATGTCCATGGGTGCAGTAGAATCTCCCAGCCATCAGCTTTTAGAAAAAGCAACCACTGAACAGGTTAGAAGATCTTTGTTACTAGATTTTCCCTCCCTTTGATGAGACTGTGTCTACATCTGAAGTTACTTCTTTCTTTTTTTTGTTTTCTTATGCCCACTCCAGTAAACTTTTTTGTTCAGCAGAATCAAGGATAAAAGTTTATAACATGCTCTGCAAAGGAATGAAGATACTGTAGCCTGAGGGCTATTGAATATTTTTCCACCCATTAACATTTATGACCATCTTTCATGTATCTAGTCTGGATTTGTGGGCAGGCCATTTAGGCCTAAACTTAGGGCAGAAAGATCACCAGAGATGGTCCCAATTGACCAGCCCATGGATCAGGATGGGTTTCCTATTTAATCTTTGGAGCTTTGTAGTACCGCTGATCTTCCCTACAATAGCAAGCAGCCAGCGGTGGATCAGTGTCATTGACGACGTTTCTTATTCAAAATATAATCAGATTTCATCTAATAATCTACTTAATTGGACCTTGTTTAAGAATTCCATTCTCTACTACATACATTTTACTGTATTATTAGAAGCAGAACGCCCACGCTCTCATTTGATTCATGTGAAAATTTACTATTCTTTTACATTAGAAATGATTATTATTCTAGAGTAGAAGCGTCTTAGAAATGATCGTTTTTGTTAAAATAGTGGAATGAAAATAACACTGAGTTCCAACAAGTTCATTAATTTTTCAGAAAATTGTTCACATTAGAGAAGCGATGAAACTCCCAAATGTTTCTGTACTTTAAAATGACAACAATATCTCTAATAGACTATGATTTTCAAGGAAATATGCCAGAAACTAACTTCCAGTGTTTAGTTTGCTGTACTTAATCCGTTATCAGGGCAGGCAGATGAAAGGATCTGTGGCAGTAGATAATTCTTTGAGGAATGATGAGCTGAGAAACAGTATATAGAAAGAACATGCTATCATCAAGATATAAGGCTTTGTACTCTTTCTTCTTTACCCAACCGCTGCCATGACAAATCAGTGCAGTGACCTAAAGATATTTCTGCTTTGTGCCTGCAAAAAATACAAAAGGAGTATCAAATATGAGCAATCGAGGATTCAGAGTTAAAATGCACCTACAGTACACTAGATACTTTTTTTTGTTTTTATTAGAATGGGGAAATGTTAGAACTTCTGTCAGGTTTTACCTTCTAAAATGGGCTCCATAATAAAGATTTCCCGACCACTTTCTATTCTGAGGATAACCTTTTACCAGACAGGAACAGGAAAGACCTTGGCAATAGAGCCTCCAATGGAAGTTACACTGGACTGAAATTTTAAACCTAACCCACTCTATCCACAGCTGGCTACAGATAGACTTTCACACTCTCAATACAAAGATATAGTTAAAAACAGCAGAAAGGTGGAATCCATTTTCTGGAGCACTATCTATAAACGGCGTTGCAGAAAACACACGTAGCTTACCAGTGCACCAGTAAATGTTTGCTAGCGTTTTGTCATTGGACAAAACGCTAACAAACGCTTTAAAGGATGTGAAGCCATCACAACAGATGAGCATTAAAACAATTGTTGAATAATTATATAAAAACATATTTATTTATTCAATATACAAAGCTGAAAACTACTCATAGAGAGATACAGATACAGAAATTGTACAAGTTACACCAACTCCAATACATTCTAGGGTTGTATGTCGATAATTAAACCTATTAGACTGTCCAAAGCGTTTCGCGGAACATTTTGCTCATATATTGCTTCTTCAGGGACCATTGCTTCGTCATTGGACAGTTCAGATCACAATCGCAATGTACAGCGCCAATCACAATAGCTCTGTACCTTGTGATTGCTGTGAACCCTTTACAGCCATCAAAAGTGTAACCACTGCCAGTGTTTTAAGCCCATTCACTTTGTAGGAAGAGGAGCAGTGAATATTTGTATATACGGGCAGTAGGGGGGATTGCAGTAGATCAAAGGTGAAGGTGTGAGGGATGGAGGGGTGGGATACTCTAGATTCTTCAGTGTCTTCCTTCTCCTTCCACCCCTCCTCTTCCAGAGAGGACAGCTTCAAGAGCCCTGGGTTCCCTTCCATATTAAAATACTGGCACACTTCCCCATTGTAAGTATGGCAGCCTGCTTGCATGTTCCAATAACATTGATGGATGTTTTTGGCCTAGATGTTTATGTACAATACTAATACATGTATATTGTATTTGTAGAAGAATATTTTTGCTGAAGAAGAAATCATCTCAGATTTTGAAACATGCCGGGATGTCTATATGAACTACGATTCGTTTGATCTCCTACTGTATGAAACCAACTATATGTTCTAGACCACGAGCATATTTTCTTATGTTTGGAATTGTGTCTTTTTTGTTTTAACATTTGGGTGGGGCTAACCCCCACTCTTTTACCCATGTGTAATTTTGATTAAAAATTGTTGAATTTGTATATACTGTCTACTACTTTACTTTACCTACTTCTTTGGCTGGCCTATGCCCTAAAAATCCCTGTAGGACATGTTGTGCTTTTTGTATTGTATAATTTTGGGATGTGGCAATTGTGCCACCACCTACTTGTAATTGTTAGTAAAATATCTAAAAACAAAATATTGATAAACAGTGCCAAAAGAAAACATTCAAGGGATTGTCAATCAAACTATCACTGCACCGAAAAGTAAAAGCCTGGTAATGAGGGGTATATACAGGCTACTGTTTAGGTGGTTAAAGACATTTTTTTCAAGCAAGCAGATAATAGAAACCTGTCCACATGTCTCATATTCCCCTTCCCCAACACTGATTTGATGTTTAGCTGGTGGCAAGCTGAGGCTTCCAAAATCTTAAAGAGTATTTTTTTATTTTTATAAGCCACTTGGCTTTAGAAATGCATTGTTTTTCAGTGCGAAATGGAAGGCGTTAGGTTTCCGAAGCCAATCGCTGAAAGATGAGATAATGATAGCCTTGGAGCTGTATGGCAGTCTGCTAAAACTGCTGACTTATGATATTTTCCAGCAAGAAGATTCTGGTCAACTATGAAGGTGGCGAAGGATGCAACTCTTTTAATACATAGAAATAAATATATCAGTTCTCGGAACGGCTAACCACATCCACATCCATGAACTAAAGTTGCACAATAAAATCAAAGAAGGGGTGAGGGAGCAAAAAACTTTCCCATATCCCTTGCAATGCGGTGGGACTTTAAAGGATGTGGAGCCATCACAACAGATGAGCATTAAAACAATTGTTGAATAATTATATAAAAACATATTTATTTATTCAATATACAAAGCTGAAAACTACTCATAGAGAGATACAGATACAGAATTTGTACAAGTTACACCAACTCCAATACATTCTAGGGTTGTATGTCGATAATTAAACCTATTAGACTGTCCAAAGCGTTTCGCGGAACATTTTGTTCATATATTGCTTCTTCAGGGACCATTAAATGTTGGCTAATTGGTTTCTACAAACATTACAATCCATTGAGAACCTTTCATCCATTGAGCATGGATAGCATGTGAAAAACAGTCAATTGCCGGCAGGGGTGGGGTTGATGTGCACCGGACCGTGCCTATGATATTCAGGCAGGAGGTATCAACTTCACTTGGAGAGTGCAGGGGAATGCAGTTGTACCCCCTTAGAGAGATGCTAGTCAATAAAACATCAGATCTTTTTCCTTACAGTGAGTAACCATCCCCCATGCGAGTGGGAGCCATGTCCAGCTGCTCTTTTAATATATTCCTAAATAGGTACAAAAGTATTTAAATCTACTTTGTTTTCACCAGATATTATTTGCAAACATAGATATTATTATGTAAAGCAGAAGTGACTTGATGAACATGTTTTACCATATGAAATTTTGTAACCATGATGTATATTCATTTTTTACTGCCAATAAGGCAATAAAATACTTGTTCTTACAAATACTATCCCCTTCTTTTATATACATGAATCTTCATTAGTTTCACATGTGATGCTAATTGTTCACTGCCATCAACGCACCTCATTTAAAGTCCCTTTTCCTCTTTTTCCATTTATCAATACTCAGTTAATATCCTTGGTAATGCAATATTAGCACAATTTGTTTCAATCCATAGAATTCTATATCCAGCATTATTTTACAGTATATATGCTGGACACTTCTTTTAAAGTGGAATTACACCCAAAAGTTATTAAATTGTAGGCAAAAAAACTGAATATTCCATTGAAATACTTATGTGTTATTGGTCTTAACTACCAAAAAAAATATTTTTCTGTTTAGGCATACCTTATATATGGTTCAGTCTTCTTACTTTTCTCAACTGCAGTCTATGTAATAAAATGTGGTTGTCTATTGCAATTGGATAGCGAAGGAACAGCATTATACCAGGAAGGTCAGCTCTATGCTCTCTCCCCCAGTTAGAAAGCATTATGCTTTTATGCCTTATCTATTTCAAAAAATAAATACATAAACCAAATAGAATGGTTTATTCATTCACCTACACTTTTATTTAACCACTTCCCGCCCGCCCTATAACAGATTGACGGCGGGAATGTGGTTGTATTATCCTGACCGGACGTCATATGAGCAGAGCGGCGATCGGTGATGCGATGTGTCAGCCTGACACCCTGCATCTCCGATCTCGGTAAAGAGACTACTGACATAGCTCTTTACCATGTGATCAGCCGTGTCCAATCACGGCGGGTCACATAGTAAACAGGAAGAGCCGTTGATTGGCTTTCCTTAGTTCGTGCCTGACAGGCACGGGTAAAGGAGCGCCGATCGGTGGCTCTCCTGACAGGGGGGGGGTCGGCACTGGTAATCAGACCAATGAAAATTGGCCTGGGCAGGAAGGGAGGAAAGTGCCCTGTATTGAAGTGGTTAAACGTTTGACATTATTTTTGGATGGAGTGGATAAGTGTCTTTCGGGTTTTTATTGCTGTCTGCATCTTCTCAGAGGAGAACCCTCACTTGCTCTTTCAGTTACAAATGTCATCAGAGCAGGAAGTAAGTGAAAAAAAAGGAAAAAAGAAAAGCTCCCATTAAAGATATGGATCGTGCAAAAAAAAATAGTAAACTGGCAAAGGTTGTAATCCTTCTCTATTGTATTCAGAACTTAAAAAAAAAAAAAAAAAAGTGGAAATTTAAATACTGGTGTGTCCTAAGCTTGTATCATCCTCCAGGTAACAGAAGCCTGCTAATTAAAAAAATAAATCTATTGGGACTTTCTGGATTTACTTAGATTAGGAGAATAGTTACATAACGTTTTCCTTTATTATAGTATAGGGAATCATTGACACAATTTTTCAGAAGGCTGCAAGGTGCTGAAATATTGTATTGTAGTGTTTTTGTGCTTGACATCTGGAGATAATCAGAATGGAGGAGACCTTATGCTGCAAACACTGTATTCAACAGCTACCAGGAGCCACGCTTCTTACCATAGGGATCTATTAAGAGAAGCTGAATGAAACATCACTGTAATTTTCCTAAGAGATTAATGCATGTATCGTCAGATCCATCTAGTTGCCAAAAGGCGGTATAGTTTTCTGAAATACCTCAACGAGAAAACTACATTGAATTTTGTCCACTAGATAGAACTGATGGTACAGGAATTAACGTCTTGGAAAAATTACGTTGATACTTCCATCAGCTTCCACAAATGCTTCTGACATTCATGCACAGGGCCAGGGCCACCTATATGCGGCTACCCCCCATCCAGGGAGGATGTATGCTGTGGGATTGGGTGTATGTTAAGGGATATCCCTCTGGCCTTACCAGGCATTTGTGAATACAGATACTTGTTATGTGTATGAGTATTTTACTCTGTACAAGTATGCTCTATTGGCACATCAATTGAGTTGTCTTATACCAACTTGTGTTGATTTTTAACGCCGGGTTGCGTGTTTACCTATACAATCACCCAAGTGACAAATCTGATCCTTCATATATCCTTCCTGTCGGGTATTTGTTATACCTTTTACTTGTACCTTCACTGCCTACTGAACTCTACAGAATATTGATCCATTAGCTCCGAGAGGAAGCATAAGGCGAAACATGTCGAGCAATATGGTTCAACGATACTGTATGATCTACTGCTAACACACATTGTTCGATCGCCCCGGGATGACAGTACCGTTCCCTGTCACCTGTGGCCATGATCGTCCCGATGTGAAGTTTCAATACTACTGGCATATTATTGTGACTGTATTAATGTGTATTATTACCACCAATGTAAATTATTTCCCTACTAATCCTGTCTCTCATATTCCCCTCATATGGGATATGACTGTTGTATGCTTTTTTTCTCATTTTTTGATGTTTTTAAATGCATTGTAAAATAAAGTATGTGATTTTATGATACCCAGTGCCTGAAAAGTCCATGTTTCCTTTTTTCGCAATTTTTGACCCAATTTAGGATGTGGCACTTATTACCTTACCCATACGCCCAGCACACCGCTATCTGGGAGCGTATTTTCCAACTTCTCCTATAGGCAAAGTAGGCACTGGCCTAGAGTGCACATCAGTCGTGGGTGCTGCCAGGGCTGAAACTAGGGGGCAGGCAGTCGCTCGCCTGTTCTGCTGCTGTCCGTTCCACCACTGTGGGATGAGGGGGTGGCTGCTGCCTGCTAACTCGCCATTGGGGAGGCTAAGCACTGTCACTGCCCATTCTCTCCTGAGAGAAGACATGTAACCTGTACGGAGGAAGAAACTGAAGGACAAAGTCAGCTGACTAGCTGACATCCAATAGAGGTAAGGGGGAGGAGCTCTGCGAGGAGCGATGTCATCAGAGCCAGCACTGGAGGCACGTGAAGAGAGTAAGGAGGAATCCATCAACTGGCAAGGTGAGTATTTGCCAACCCCCCTCCCCATCACCACAGGTTTCATCCCTATCCCCCCCCCCTCGCTGTAGAGGTGATGGGGTGGGGGGGATAGGGATGGGTCCTGTGGTGATCATCCTTTACCCCCCCCTTCCCCTCTGCCACTCATCCTATCCAATCACCACTGATCCAATTTCCCCCTCCCCCATCCCTGCTGCCACCCATTCCATCTCTTCTGCCACCCATCCCATCTCTGCTGCCACTCATCCCATCTCTGCTGCCACTCATCCCATCTCTGCTGCCACTCATCCCATCCCACCACCACCGCTGCCACTAAGCCAGGGTGGGGGGGGCAAAATGAGGTTTCGTCTAGGGTGTCAAAAATCCTTGCGCCAGTCCTGTTCATGCAATAAATGCTTTATAAATAGGTTGCATAGTGTTTTGTTTTTAACATTTGTGATTTATCCACGTTTCTGCAGGACTGAATATTTTACATGTTTTAAAGAACAGAATATTTTACATATTTTAAAATCCATTTACTACAGTAAACATTTACTTAGTACTTGTATTTTTTTTTTTAGGCATTTTAATTGCACACGTATTATTGCAGAGGTTATCACTCCATAAAATACTATTGCTTCAACAGGAGATAACTGAGTTTTTATAAGGTGTTTATTAAGGAGAGCAGAAAAAAAGAGCTGCTTGAAGCTATGATAAAATAAATCTTTATGAGATAATTCATAAAATGAGTCTTTAAATAATTTAAACTTGTAAAAAAATAGCAATTCAATCCCTATTTGGTTATGTTTGCGAAGTGCAGTTTTATGCCTTGTGAGAGAAAATAAGGAATGGAGTCAAGAAAATACAGCTTAGGGTATGTGTAAGTATCATGCAATTTTAAAAAAAAGTTTAGAATATGTTGCTGAATTTTACTCATATCTCACAGAGATGTATTGTAGGTTGTTTAGCAGTTTTCTTCCAGCATATATTAGTTCACTAGGATATATAATTTGATATTATTCTTAGTAGCTTCCAGTGAAAGTTATGGCTTGCCTGCCACCTGCTGGACAACATACACTATTGCAATTTATTCTGTAGAGGAAAGGTAGATATTAACTGTAGCAAGGATTTTTTTCCCCCTTAATGGATCATTTGTCACCAGCAGAGGACTGTTTTAACCAGTAAGATTTACATCATAATCAGTATGATCACTGATTCATAAAATGTTCACTCAGGAATGCGCTTAGCCTTTAATTATACTATTGACGCAAGAAAGGATGGCTTTTCTTTATGTTAATAAATAATCTTTATTTTTCATTAAATACTACAAGAAAGCAAACACACAACTACCACACAAAAACATATTTTAAGTAGAAAAGCACACCGCAAAAGATATCTATGCAAAATATATAATGCAAAAGTAAAGGAAGCTTTCCATAAAAGATATTCAGGGAACTTCTTTGCTACCTTCCTCTGAAAATGCTAATTGCCTGTTTATACCAACCCTTTGGTTTTAATTTAATTCTTACCCACAATAAGTACCCGGATCAGGAAAGTCAGAGAAAGTCATACATGCTTATCAGCATTCTTGTTCTGGGTAAGTAATGTAAAGTAATGAAGAATAAGGGTCAGCATGACACCCAGGCAACAAGACATCTGCTAAGCCAGCCTGCATGTTCCTCTACTCCTTTAAAATATATATTCTTTAGGCTCCATGCACACTGGAATTTTTTTTAAGATAAAAAAACGCTGGATAAAAAAACGCTGGTAATAGTTTTTTTGTAGTAGTGTTGCAGGAGCATTAGAATTTTATTAGCATTTTTGGAGTTCCTTAAGAAAAAGGGAAAAAAAGCTAAAAAAAAACTATTAGTATCATTTAGGAGCGTTTAGGAGGGTTTAGCAAGGTTTAGGAGGGTTTAGCTGGGTTTAGGAGGGTTTAGCTGGGTTTAGGAGGGTTTCTGCTGGAAAAACCCTCCAAGAAACTCTACAAAAACATTTTTTTTTTTTTTGCTCCTAGACGCTGAAGCTCAAAAAATGCTAATAGCCTAAAGTGTGCATCGACACATAGGACAACATTATTTAGCATTTAAAAAATGTTAAGAACAGCTTCTAGGAGCTTATAAAAACGCTAGTGTGCATGAAGTCTTAAAATATATTTTTTTAGTTTTGGATAAAGTGAAGAGGGATTAGGACACCTGTTTATATTGCTGTGTCCTCATTAAGGAGAGTCACCCTCTTTATTTGTCCCTGTGCCCCTTATCCATGAACGAGAAAGTGAAAGAAAATTCCAAATTTTGGTTCATCACTAGAACAGGAATAGAGGGGGAATCTTTAAATGGGGATCCTAGTTCTGGGGACCCTCAGCCTTTAGTTCTACTTTAAAGTTCAATAAAAAGAGATTATATATATATATATATATATATATATATATATATATATATATATATATATATATTTATTTTTTATTGACAATAACTGTGTTATTGTCAGATAAAAGTAGCATGAGAGCAGATATTGTTTTTAAATAAGTATAGCTTTGCAGCACGCATTTACTTAAGCAGAATGTGCTCACAAAGATAATATACAAGAAAGTTAATGTTAGACAGCAACCAAACACCAAAATACACCACTAAAATACATACAGTATGTAAACTGTTTTGAAGGGATTTGTTCAGCTAGTCTTATGATCCAAGCAGTCCTGCCAGACAGCACAGCCAGGTCTTGGACCACACTCAGGCCACACTGCTGTATCACTTGAGTCCAGGGCCCAGCATGTGATTGGGTAATGAGTGAGCTCCGAAACTTTACTGAGCACACCCCTGTACTCTTCCTTTCTGTAAGCTGATGGTGATGTGTAATGTAACATAGCTCTGGATGGCATGTAGTGTCCCTTCCTCCTTTTACCAATGATAACTTTATGTAAACATATATGGAACAATTTTGTATGACTTTATTATTATATACATTTTTTTTTTAGCTCTCTGGGGCTAATGCTCAATTCCTTAATGAAAAAAATTTGACAAAAATGCAGTTTGGAGGGTAAGAAAAGAAGACATACAGTAGGTTTTCCTCAAATATAGAAATGTAATTGGATACTAATTATACATAAGATGTAAAAAAAAAGGGGGGCCATGTAGCACAGAATAAAGGATAAGTTCACCTTTGGGAACCAGTTTTTAGTGTGGAACATGTGAACTTGTTCCCACTCCTGCAGCTGCCGCTCGCTCCTCTGCCTCTACTGACAGCAAGATGGGGATCTTCTCCCTCCACTTGCTGTCATTCTCTCCCTGCCCTCCCAGCCACAAAATTAATTCACAGATAGTCATACAAATGTGCAGCGCTAGTATGTTCTAAACAAAACCTATAATATAGATAAACCTATATTCACTCCTAGATGTAAAAATGTACCCAAACTACATCTACTCTCAAATCTATCCTAAAATCTGAAAAAGACCATCAAAAGGCAAAACTAAAAACACAGAACCAAAATCAGTCCACCACAAGTCCTTGAGGGGTAACGTGTTCCTAATAATTTTAACCCTGACTGGATTCCACCTTCATGTTTTGTGTATCCACACTGTGCTGAAACCTCAACCAGATGTACTATCACCTTAAAATTATGACCTCACATTTTATTGTACGGTAATATCCCGCTTTTGCCCCTTGGATAGGACTGTGATCTGTAATCCTCATTGTGCTGAATGGCCAGTTTTCCTCACTTGTACTCTCTCCTCCTCCTTAGTATCTGCTCTTTGCCATGCAAACAAAGTACTTAAGATAGTGCTTTATCCTTTATATTATTTATTAGTATAAAAAATACTTGTAAAACACACTCACTTTTAGTGGGTGCTCAATCGAATCATATATATCCAGCCTATTTTTGAGTATAGTAATACTGTGCAATATCGCTATGATAGAGAGAATACACTTGCCGACCTAAATCTTGCATTGTGACATCATCCAAGCCCCAACCCTACGCGTTTTGACACACAACACATGACTTCATTAGAGGGATTGATTGGACAGTCTGCTGCTCGAGGTTTTTATAGAGTTGTCCTACCACCATTTTATTGTAGTTTATCTCTCTATGAACTGGCGTTGCCATTTTTGTTGTAGCTCACATTTGTTGAAAGAAATTCTGAAAGCCATGTTAAGTTAAACTGTGCCATGGCTAGTCTAAAATACTCAAAATTATTATGTAATTCATCCCTTCCTAAGGAATATATACGCCATAGGGCACCAGGTACTTTAAAATGTAATGCATTAGCTTATCCATTCTTACTCTGGAAACAACAAAATAAAATAAAAACAAAAATAGGAACGGAAATAGAGATAAAAAAATAAATGTAATTCAAAATGAATAGCAAAAATGTAAATAAAAATGAAATTAACAATAATCCTTATTATATACCAAAAAAAATTATTATACCATATTTAAAAAATTATTTTATCTAACAAAAATTATTTTATATTCAAAAATACTATGGAAAAAAATATGTAAATAAATATACTAAAGAATATTTTGTGTTTATCTATCCAGTATTGCCCAATATTAAAATCAATATTACGTTATTCCTCTCATTTACACACATCAATATTACAGTTTTGCTGAGTTCTGTGAATGGGAAACTACAAGTACGGACGACCTTTGCTGCTGTTGGCTTGCAGTTCTCAGTGAACTACTACAGTGCTGTTGAGTGCTCTTCCTGTCAATGTGTATCTGCCTGCCTTTACAGGGTACAAACAGACAGATACACTGACAAGTCTGCAGGAATCCTGCATGGCACCCACAATCTGTTCATGGTGTGTGCAATGCATTACAAGTTCCAAGTAAAAAATATATAAATAAATGCACAAATTGTTTTACCTGCAAAAAGATGTGCATTTATTTATTTATTTATTTTTTAAAAGGTGAACTTATCCTTTAAACTACAGGAAGAATTACTTCTCTAGTGCAGCCCCTTTCCTTCTGCCTCATCATAGCCCTCTCCTCTTATGGGAGTTTTTTTAAATACTTTCTGTGCTGACCCAGCTCCTCCAGTCACCTCCTCTCCCCACATAACCTTTTATATAACAACCAGGAAAGGAGTAAAGGGGAGTACTATAAAAGCAGCCTTTCTCAAATGTCTTACCCTTAAATAATTTTTAGGTCTTGGAGAACCCCTGCTAAAACCATTTCATTAGGAGTAATTGAAAAATAAGCCTCATACATTGGTGGTTAGTGGAAGGAATGCAACCCCTGGCAGATTATCAATCAGAATTCTACCCTTTAAGACAGATAAAATTATCATTGGTGTCATGGCACTGGTTTGGTTATGGAACAATGTAGGCACCACTGAGCTCAAGAAACCTTTAGCAACCTGTGTAGGAACCTTGGTTGAGAATGGCTGCTATAGAATGTCACTTGAGTGAGAGCTCTGAGTCCACTAGAGCTGCTGACATACCATTCAAGATGGTGGTGCCCAGCAACCGTCTCAGCACTTTTGGATATCTACATAAGGTAGGTTTTTACAAATAAATAGCATGCACAAAATATGTTAAATGTTGATGTATTCTTAAGGGAAAGTTTTTGTTAAAATAAATAATTTAACATTGGGGGGTCTCTTTAAAAAACAGGTGGTATAGTGGTCAGCAGGGTTGCCAACTGTCAGTAAATTTACAGTTTGTAAAATCCGTAATTTTTACATCTGTCCTTAAATATCTATTACGGATATGCAGTCTGCATGTTCGTAATGGACATGTATGGACAGATGCAAAAATTATGAATTTTACAAACTATTTGTAAATTTACTGACAGTTGGTAGCCCTGAGTGGTCAGTATCCCTCTTCGGTCATAGATAAAAATTGCAAGGTGTTAGTTTGGAGCAAAATATTCAGGATTATTCTGAAGTCCATAGTTTATGATGTATTTTTTCAACATTTGAAAGTTTCAAAATTTTCACCCCCTCCTCCCGCTCTCTTTTACCCCTGCTCTCTCTCACCTCTGCTCTCTCTCATCTCCACTCTCTCTCACCCCCATCACCTCTCTCTCTCTCTCACCCCCTCCCTCTTACCCCAGCTCTCTCTCACCCATCCTCCCGCTCTTTCTTACCCCTGCTCCCTCCGCATCCTTAAAATATGCAGGGGGTTCTTCACTGTAAGAGCAGTAAGGATGTGGAATTCTCTTCCGCAAACAGTCGTATCAGCAGGGAGCATTGATAGTTTCAAAAAACTATTAGATGGGCACCTTAAAGACCACAACATACAGGGGTATACAATGTATGGTTAACAGCAAACACACACACACATTATAGGTTGAACTTGATGGACTGATGTCTTTTTTCAACCTCACTAACTATGTAACTATCCCCACTTTCTCTCACTCCCCCGCCTCTGTCTCTCATCACCTCTCTCTCTCACAACCCCTCTCTCTCTCTCACCCCCTCCCTCATACCCCCGTTCTCTCTCACCCCTCCTCCCTCTGAAAAATAATAGTAAATAAGCTACTTATATTGTAATTACATAGTTACATAGTTACATATAGTTACATAGTTAGTGAGGCTGAAAAAAGACACAAGTCCATCCAGTTCAACCTATGATTGGTATTCATTAACATTTATCTCAGTATGCATATTGTTAGTATTATGAGCACAGAGAAATTATGATTATAGAAAGTCTAACGCTAAAATGATGACAGATTTAGTTGGATACATCCATCTTACAACTGTTGGGCATAGGTGAAAGTTATCCATTAAGCTGTTTGTTCTGCATGTCTTATAGAGCAACCCGACCTTCTAATTCAGATGTTATGATTAAGAGTTTCCTGATGATGAACTGTGTATAGATGAATGCAGAAAAAATCATTAGTAATCAATAGTCTCTATCTGAGTCAACTCTGCTTGACAGCAGTAGCAGTGTCCCTTTTGTAGAATCTTCATGAAAGTCTGTTTGAGCTTAGGATTTCCAATGGCAAGCACAAGGGAGTGTAGGGAAGGGTAAGCACCAATAACGATAGTGCAAAAACTGGACCACATTCCGTTACCCAATACTCCGGATACGTAGAAATTAAATGATAATGTGTAAAGGGAGAAGAAAATGAAAAAGGCACCCATCATATTAACAGCTCTATAATGGGCATGCAACGATGGCTCTCTGAAGCCAGTTCTCTCTTGCCCTTTAACCTTGCGCATGTGCCTGAAAAGAGAGCCCACCACTAGCCCAGATGAGACACAAAACAGGAGAAATGGAGGAGCAGTGCTCACTGCTGAAGTAGTCGAGAAGGTTGCAAAGTCTGAGCCACCTAAAATAAATGGTGACGACCTGTTATCTTTGTCAAATTTGTCAACGTTGAACACATTGTTGAGGCTGGTGTAAGTAAAAGAGTTGCTACAAAGCGCTGAGATTCCAGCACTGGCTAAGATGAAATAAGGTACGCATCTGTCAAAATGGGTTTTCAAAAAGACAAAAATATATTGCTGAATAGTGACTATTCTTACACAGTAGAATGTGGCGAGTAAAGCAGTCAGCCATACGTTGATGTTATGGAAAAACAGCCATACATATTGTAGATTGTTTATGCTGCTTTGTGAGCTAACAGAATCTGAAAATAAGAAGGACAACAAGTACAAACCTAAAACCAGATACTGAAAACCAAAGCGAGACAAACTAAGGCTAGTAAGGATTATGTTGCCAGAGCCAAGTTTTCTTCGGGTAACCAGGTCTAGTAGGAATACAATCACAATGTATCCATTCACTAAGGTTCCAATGACCGTTTCCAAAATCAAGAAAGTCAATGATAATAATTCATATGTTGACAGTTCTGTAGTAGATGATGGTTGTGAATTTTCTTGGTGTGTTTGATTGTCTGCCTTATACATTTTTATTTCTTTCAAGTTTCTCTCCTTTTATCTTGAATAGGAATGTGTCTCTCTTGTTTGTTTTGCTGTGTTCTTCGCATTGGACTCCTGTCCTGGTGTATGTTCCTCTTTTATGTCCGAAGAAAAGGATTAATGTGTTGTGCTGTCAGTATATTGAATGCAAATGAAAAGAACATTTACTCATGAGGTAACCATATTGTTGACTCTTTGCATAGGTCATTTGCTATGCGATTCAAAGTTGGTGTGAATATTTTCAGTGTTTAATGCGAATTACCAACTGCATCATTTTGAACACAGGATGTTTCCACTTTTTGTCACTCACGCTATGGAAAATGATTTGTTTATCTACTTTTTTAGAGTCAAATTATTAAAGCCTAAAACAATGTTTTGATGCCATCTAGTGGACATTGAAAGTCGTCTTGCAAGACAGTTGATTAAGGTAGGTGAACACTGCTTTGTAATATGTGGCCCTAAATTAACAAAAGGGGTACAGCTGTATGGCCTAGCGCATTATCCTCAATAAAATGGCTTTATTAAAAGAATTACAAATTCATACTCACAAACGTAAGTTTAGACAAAGGTACATCAATATTATCACATCACAGATGTATAGTCCTACAGCGACTGGCTAACGCTTTTCGAGGCTGAGCCTCTTCCTTAGGCTCCATTCACACTGCCGTGACTTGTCAGGCGACCTGTCAGCCTGACAAGTCGTGGTCCCTCGTGGTCCATTGACTGGTACAGGACCCGTTTTAATAGGAGCGACACAAGTCGCTCCGACTTAGAAAAAGGGTCCTGTACTACTTTGGGGCGACCTGGAGGCGACTTGCATTGACTTCCATTATGTGAAGTCCGTGCAAGTCGCGCCGAAGTCGCGGTGCACGGGACTTCACAGGTTGCCCCCGAAGTCGTGCAGGAGTCGTGCCGCTTCAGTGTGAATGCGGTCTTAGAGTCTCAGGGGAAGAGGCACAGCCTCAAAACGCGTTAGCCATTTGCTGTAGGACTATACATCTGTGATGCGACAATCTTGGTGTACAACATGAATATTGATGTGCCTTTGTTAAAACGTATGTTTGGGAGTATGAATTTGTAATTATTTTAATAAAGCCATATTTTTGAGGATAATGCGCTAGGCCAGTGCTCCTTCTTTTTTTCTTCTTTTGCTTTCAGTGTTTCTTGACATCCCCAGCAAGGCTAGTGATATCCCGGCGAACAAACATTTTGAGTCCTGATATACATCTATTGTGAGGCCCATCTTCAAGCGCAGGAGAGTGGAGTGTTTTCTGCAAATTCGTACAGCTGTATGTCATGAACAAGAAAGTGGATACTATGCTGTAGATTTAAAAAAAAATGTTGATTTTTATCATGAGATGAGTGTGCTGATGCCATCTACCTATATTGTGCCTGTGGACAGTTAGATAGCATCCAGTCTTGCCATTCTACAAGGGTCATATTTAAAAAGCAGTAAATGTGACCTAACCAATTATTGATTGCTTTATAAATATGCCCTCCTTGAGGATGAACGATTCTGATCAGTTGCATGTTGAAACTGACTGAAGGTAAAAAAATTATTGAAGGGGATCTGAAACCAAAAATGTTTTTTTTATTTTTAAATTTGGAGCAGAGAAAAATTAGAACCCATTTCAGATTTTTACTGTCTGTGTCCCCACAGGATAGATTCATCATATTTTATTGTGGCGACCATTTCATGAAAACTAAATTCAAAAAATGTATAGTTGTCCCAGGACAGGAAAAAATTCTCACAACGGGGACACTTGCTTCAGTAATAGTTATCTACGAGGCGATTTCCCTCACTTTGGTGAGATTTTTGTTTCCAGGGTGTACAAAAATTTGGAAACAGAAAAAAACCTTTATTGGGCTTATAAACGATTTCATACTCTTTCTAAAGTTATAATAATACATTTTAGTTATACACTATATTACCAAAAGTACTGGGACGCCTGCCTTTACACGCACATGAACTTTAATGGTCAAACATTCCCATAGACACACTCCTAAACCCTGTAAACAGCCTTTCCAGAACAGTTGAAGCTGCAAAGGGTGGGCCAACTTAATACTGAACCCTACGGACTAAGACTGGGATGCCATTAGAGTTCAAGTGCTTGTCAAGGCAGATGTCCCAAAACTTTTGGTAAAATAGTGTACTTCAATGTGAGTACACCCAAATTGTTAAATTCTATAAACAATTTATCTGTTAAATGTGGTTCTGCAAGTTTTTTTTATGGTTCTTAGTATTGGTGTAGAAAATACCTATTTATACAGTCAGTTTCTGCATTCTCTGTGGGCTTACTGTGATAGGGTGACAACACTGACAGCCCCTTATTCTCATTCTTAGATGCTGGTTTTAGAAAACTTTCATATCTTATTGACCAGTGTTAGTATTTCCAGCATACAAAAATCCCAAGTGTGCGTTAAGTCCATCTCTTGCTAAAAAAAACCTTTTACTTTTGCATAAGTTGAGGAAAGTTAAAGGAGGTCTCTGGGCAAAAACCTTTTTCCTAGTCCTTGTTGCTGATCTCCTACCCTCACCGACTATGCCACCCATCTTCTTGTTAGCTCAGTAGTTCCTCTGTAATAGCCTGATGATTTTGAAGTAAAACAGTTAATCCCCAGCCACTGGTCTTGGGACAGCCCATTTGTAGTTATTTCCAGCAAGCAGGGACATGTACTTCTGTCCCTGCTTGCTGTAAACGGCGGAGGGGTCTCACAGACGCCCGGTCTGTACCGCCCATGGAGGTGGTGTCTTCCTCCTTCCCCCTCCTCTGCTTCCTGACAACATTCACCACCACCAAAACCCCTGCTGCCCGTCGCCCGCCCGCCAGCCATTTGTCACTGCTGCACAGGTATCGTTTGGAGAGGCGGCTGAATGACAGAGCGTGGATCTCCTGCTGTGACAGATTATGTAGGTCAGGGATCTCCAAACTACGGCCCTCAAGCTGCTACGTCCAATGAGGCATTGCAAAACTGATATATAAAGACATGACTAGGCATAATGGGAATCGTAGTTCCTGAACAACTGGAGGGCTATAGCTCGGAGATCCCTGTTGAAAGTGAAATGCCGGTCGCATTATAGTCCTGCCTCCAGGACCCGCTCCTGTGATAGACAGCACACTGGTCCAATGCCGTTGCAGGAGATGGGACTTTACGGCGACTTGCGTTTCACCTACAAGATCTGTCACAGTGGGAGATCCGTGTCATCCAGCCGGCTCTCCTAACGATCCCTGCTGCACTGATTGGCACAGATAAGCTGCACTGATGGGCACAAATAAGCTGCACTGATGGGCACTAATGAGGCTGCACTGATGGGTACTGATGAGGCTGTACTGTTGAAGCTGCACTGAGGCAGGACTGATGGGCACTTATGAGGCTGCACTGATGAAGCTGCTAAGGCAGCACTGATATTCTGCACTGATGGGCACTGAGGCGGCACTGATGAGGCTGCACTCATGGCCACTGATAAGCTGCACTGATAAGGCAGCACTGATATGCTGCACTGATGGGCACTGATAAACTGTACTGAGGAGGCACTGATAAGCTGCACTAAGGAGGCTACACTGATGGGGCAATGCCCAGATCCCTCTCCCAAGCAATTTGATAAGGAAGATTCATGCCTTTTTTAATTGCATTGCTATAATACATTTAATTTATTTACCACTCAATTGCTTTTGGTCTAATTCCCGTTTATTATTATAGAGTGTTAGCGCACTAACTCTTAAGTCAAATCAGTGTAAATGGCTTTTAGTATAGGACCAAGTGCGTCAGTGCTGACTGAGCAGTCAAGTTAGTCCCCACCATCACCAGCAGCTTCAGCGGTGTGGTCGCTACATAGATATAGGTTCCAACTCTGCCCTGCTCCATCTAAAAAAAATGTTTAAAAAATTTTGGATTGGCAGTAGATAGTTTGGATAATAAACATTGTATAGCAATTTTCTCCCCAAGTACTCAAAGCATTGTATAGAAGAGGGGGGAGTTAAAACCGTACTGCTTACTGTTTACTGTAAAGGCAACAACTGGTGGATCCTATAGACCGGGCATCACTAGATGGCGGCTCCATCAGGACCGCCGCCATCAGCTGCTGGATTTCTTCCCTGTCTCTGCTGCTGTCATTAGCAGAGCAGGGCGGATGGCAGGAGGCGGGACTGAGACTGGGGGCGGGACCGGCATTGAATGGAGGGAGGCAGCTGCCTGAATTAGCATTTCAGGCTGGAGGTGATTGGCTGCTGGGAGGCGGAAGGTGATTGGCTGCTGGGAGGCGGGAGGTGATTGGCTGCTGGGAAGCGGAAGGTGATTGGCTGCTGGGAGGCGGGAGGTGATTGGCTGGGAGGCACACAGTCGGCTGCCTCTATGCATGCAGCGCTGCTGTTCCTCTGTCTTCCTCGAGATTGTCCCGCCTCCTGCTCTCCGCTCTGTGTAAGGTAGGAGAGTGAAGGGAGGACAGGGCTGTGAAGTTTGATTGGGGAGCAGGGGTCATGTGCAGGGGGGGGTAGTGTGGTGTTTCATGTAAAGGGGAGCAATGCTGTGGGGGTGATATGTTAAGAGGGTAGTGGTCTGTGTTGATGTAAAGGGGGGCAGTGCTATGGGGGTGTGTGTTAACAGGGCAGTGCTGTGTATGTGTGTGAGGGTGATGCAAAGGGGCAGGTCTGTGGGGGTGATATAAGGGGGCAGTGGTGTGTGTGTGTGGGGGGGGTGGGGGGGTGATGTAAAGAGAGACAGTGCTGTTGGGGGGATATGCAAGAGGGACAGTGCTGATGGGGGGATATATGAAGGGGACAGTGCTGATGGGGGGATATATGAAGGGGACAGTGCTGATGGGGGGATATATGAAGGGGACAGTGCTGATGGGGGGGATATATGAAGGGGACAGTGCTGATGGGGGGGATATATGAAGGGGACAGTGCTGATGGGGGGGGATATATGAAGGGGACAGTGCTGATGGGGGGGATATATGAAGGGGACAGTGCTGATGGGGGGATATATGAAGGGGACAGTGCTGATGGGGAGATATATGAAGGGGACAGTGCTGATGGGGGGATATATGAAGGGGACAGTGCTGATGGGGGGGATATATGAAGGGGACAGTGCTGATGGGGGGATATATGAAGGGGACAGTGCTGATGGGGGAATATATGAAGGGGGCAGTGCTTTGTGTGTGTGTGTGTGGGGGGTGGTGATGTGAAGGGGGACAGTGCTGTGTGTGTGGGGGGGGGGGGGACAGTGGTGATGTGAAGGGGGACAGTGCTGTGAGTGGTGATGTAAAGGGGGATAAGCAGCTGCACAGAAAACGTGCAGGGTACAATTGACTCTTAAATGCAATGAAATACAAGGTGCGGTTTCCCACACATGGAAATTGCATGGTACATACGCGCCATGCAGTTTCAATGCGACAGCGTTTTTAAAAAGGTGCCAGGGCCTTTTCCCAGCAGAAAACACAGACACAACAGCCCATTCAAATGAATGGGCTGTCGTGCCTGCACACCTGGGCTGTGATGTAAAGAATCCGAGTCATCACGCAAAAATGCAATCTGGACCTCTGCTGGAAGAAAATTTTGCTAATCGGACCTCCATGAATTTTAATTCAATACCCCTGCTATAGACCTTAGGAAAAACTATCACCAGAAGAAAATAATTATATGCACATCTAAGCCCATGCAGGGGTTGCTGAGCTGTGTTGTTGGATAGCTAGCCTCGTACACTCACCTAGCTACCCGACAACACTGATCAATGGAGACTGTCACGTACCTGATCCGAAGCCGGAGTGTAGAGAGGGCTCCCCCTTGCGGCTAGGTGCAGAGCACCCCTGGAAGTGGGACAGGGAGTGCTGTGCCCAAAGTTGCACGGGTTGCCGGTTGGGATGACCAGATGGAAGCAGGAACAAAGCTTGTTGTGAAGTTCCAAGCAGCTCCGGAACACTTTGGCAAGCCAGGCAGTAGCAGGATGCAAACAGGAACAGACTGGGAGTATGCTGTAGAGAAGTCAAGAGCCAAGCCGAGGTCAAGTATAGGAGCAGACAACAGGAAACCAGGAGTAAGCCAAGGGGTCAGGAGCCAGGAGAAACAACGTCAGACAGTCCGGGTCGGCAACAGGGAATCACGATCAGCAGGTTACAAGGCACAGGGAACACGGGAGGCTGTTGATCATCCAGCAACTTGTTGTTGAGATTGCTGGCTTAAAATAGGCCGTTTAGCGCCAAGCGCCATTACGCACTTGCGTATGCGCGTGCGCATTGGCGCACGCACATTTCGGACTGCGTTCGCCCGTGATTGGGCGCGCATGCGTGTTCGCGCCAATGCGCAAATTCGCTGATTAGCAATGACGTTGGTAGTGCCCTGACAGTGCCCCCCCCCGAGGGGCAGCCTCCGGATGCCCAAGTAAGATCGCTTTTCAGGGAATCTGTTGAAGAATACTCGTAGGAGTCTGGGAGTGTATATGTTCTTCGCCTGTTCCCACGAACTCTCCTCAGGTGCATAGCCTTTCCATTTTATCAGGTACTGAACCTGCCTTCCTCTTTTCCGGCAATCCAAGATGGATTCAATCTCGTACTCAGTTTCTCCATCTACCGTAACAGGAGGTGGAGGCAAGTCATCTCTTCCAGGAAAGGGGCCAGGATTTGCAGGCTTTAGCAGGGAGACGTGGAAGACTGGGTGAATCCTGTATGTGCTTGGAAGACAAAGTTCAAAGGCCACGGGATTGATCATCCTTTTGATCGAAAAGGGGCCAATGAACTTCGGACCCAGCTTTCTGGATGGGCAGGACAACTTAAGGTTCACTGTGGAGAGCCACACTTTGTCTCCTACCTTCAGAGCTGGACTGTCCTTCTTCCTCTTGTCATAGAATTCCTTGTAATCCATTTGTGCTTTTTGCAAGGTTTCCTGTAAGAGTAGGAAGTTTTCTTGTATAAGGGCTACCCTGTCTTGGATGGCAGGTACAGTAGCTTCGGGCATAGGTGTAGGCAGAGAAGATGGGTGGAATCCGTAGTTCGCCCAGAATGGAGACTGACGAGTGGAGGCATGGATGGAGTTGTTATAAGCGAATTCCGCACATGGCAGTAAGACTGCCCAGTTGTCCTGGGAAAAGGTAGAAAAGCAGCGGAGGTATTGCTCCAATGTCTGGTTAGTTCTTTCAGTTTGGCCATTAGTTTGAGGGTGGTAAGCTGAAGACAAGCAGACCTGGATGTTTAAGACCTTACAGAGCGCCCTCCAGAATCTGGAGGTAAATTGTACCCCACGATCGGACACGATACTGCCGGGTAGACCATGTAGCCTTAAGATCTCTTTCACAAAAGTGTGTTCCGTGTCCATGGCCGAAGGAGTACCTATCATGGGCAAGAAGTGGGCCATTTTTGATAGGCGATCCACCACCACCATGATTGTGGAGAATCCGTCTGAAGAGGGTAGATCTACTATGAAGTAGATAGACAACATTTCCCATGGCCGACTTGGGACAGGAAGTGGTCTTAGTAGACCCCAGGCTTGGACGTGGCTGCCCTTGTTACGAAGGCAGGTTGTACAGGAGCTCACGTAATTTTGACAGTCCTGCCTTAAGTTTGGCCACCAATAGGCTCGTTGGATTAGTTCCAGAGTTTTGCGGACCCCGAAGTGGCCAGCTAGTTGGTGATCGTGGCATGCTTTAAAGACTGCGAGTCTGGTTTCCTGAGGTACAAAGATCTTGTCCTTGTGCCAAAAAAGTTTTCCTCGTTTCTCGAGTGAAGGGATCTCAGGAACAAAACATTGGGCAGAGGCTGATTCCAGGGTAGACCTAAGGTCTGGTTGCATTAGGAGAAAATTTTGGGAGGACAGGATAGTGCTGGGGGTGGTATCCACAGGGGTTTCAGGGAACATCCGTGAGAGAGCGTCCGCCTTCCCGTTTTTGGAGCCCGGACGGTACGTGAGATGAAAATTGAATCTTGAGAAAAATAATGCCCATCTGGCTTGTCGAGGTCTCAAACGTTTGGCCGATCTGAGATATTCAAGATTTTTGTGGTCGGTGAATATCATTATCGGATGTGCTGCACCTTCTAACAGATACCGCCATTCTTCAAAAGCAGCCTTAATGGCCAACAGTTCCCGATCACCCACATCGTAATTCCTTTCAGGTTGGCTGAGCTTCCGGGAGAAAAAAGCAACTGGGTGAAGCATCGCCTTGGGTCCTTGGCGCTGGGAGAGAACTGCTCCTGTGGCCACTTCTGAAGCATCGACCTCTAGGACGTAAGGCAAGGCTGGATCTGGATGTTGTAACACAGGGGCACAGGTAAACAGGGCTTTGAGCTTGTTAAATGCCATCTGAGCTGCTGAGGACCATTGAAAACGGGTGTGTTGCCGGGTCATTTGGGTAATAGGAGCAATAATGCGAGAAAAGTCTTTGATGAACCTCCGGTAGAAGTTTGCAAAACTTACAAACCTTTGGATGCCTTTCTTGTCTGTGGGAGCAGGCCACTCCAGGATGGCAGATACTTTTTGAGGATCCATTGCCACTCCATCTGTTGAGATGATCAAGCCCAGGAATTGTATAGACGATTTTTCGAATTCGCACTTTTCTGATTTTGCATAAAGTCCGTGTTTCCTTAGAGTAGCCAGTACCTTTCTTACATGCATTCTGTGCAGTTCCAGGGTGGCAGAAAAAATAAGGATATCATCCAAGTAAACAATGAGAAAGTTGTCCAAAAATTCTCTGAAGATATCATTCACTAGGTGTTGAAAAGTGGCTGGAGCGTTGCACAGCCCGAAGGGCATGACAAGGTATTCGTAGTGCCCGAAGCGGGTTCGAAAGGCAGTTTTCCACTCGTCGCCCTCGCGGATCCGTACCAGGTTGTAGGCCCCTCGCAAGTCTAGTTTAGTGAAAACTCGGGCGGTACGGAACCTTTGAAAGAGTTCGGGAACGAGGGGAAGAGGGTACCGATTTTTAATGGTAATTTTATTTAGGTCCCTGTAATCCACACATGGCCTGAGAGTGTGATCCTTCTTCTCCACGAAGAAGATCCCAGCTCCTGCCGGGGAAGAAGAAGGACGAATAAATCCCTTCTTGAGGTTCTCATCAATATATTGACGTAAGGCTTCAAGCTCTGTTTCTGAAAGTGGAAAGATACGCCCAAAGGGAATTTCTGCACCGGGCAACAGTTCAATTGGGCAATCATAGGGACGGTGAGGTGGTAGTGCGTCCGCTTTTTTCTTGTCAAAGACATCCAGAAAGTCGTGATAAACTGAAGGGACCTCTTGGCTGGCATTAGAAACAGGTTGAATGGAGAGACAGCTTGTAGACTGCGGGATTCCCGATGGTATACAGTGTTGGAGGCAGTACATTGATTTGAAGGAAACCTCCCCTTTGAGCCAGTCTATCTGTGGGTTATGTGCCCATAACCAAGGAATTCCCAAAATTATGGGAAACATGGGTGAAGGAAGAACATCAAAGTGAAGGAATTCCTGATGGTTGGGGCCAGTTGTGGAAAGGATGGGTAGGGTTTCCTGAGTAATGGGCCCTGATCTGGGCGTGGTGCCATCTGCAAGGTGGATCTCTAGTTTATGGCCCTTAGTCTGAAGCGGGATATGAAGGGCCTTTGCTAGAGAGATATCCAGGAAGCAACTGCAGGCTCCGGAGTCAATGATGGCGGGCAGCTTGACTTCCCCTTCCGAAACCTGCAAAGACACAGAGAGGACTAGGTGAGTTGGGGAAGGTCCCGGAATCTGTAGATGCATGCAGCTGGGAGAAGGAGCCTTACTTGGTCTCACCGGGCAGTTGCAAAGGAAGTGTCCATCTCCTCCACAGTAAAGGCACAGGTTTGCTTGCCGGCAACGAAGTCGTTCATCAGGAGTTAAAGCTGCGCGGACCGCCCCAATCTGCATCGGTTCGTCAGGGGGAACCGGACTGGCAGCCGTGGGCAGCGGTGCCGGAGTTGGCGGAACTTTGGGCAGCATCCAAGATGGCAGAAATAATTGTGTACGTTCCGACCGACGCTCCCGTAAACGTCTGTCCAGCTGAATAGAAAGCTGAATGAGACCTTCCAATGTGGTGGGGGTCTCTATTCTTGTGAGTTCATCCTTAAGGGTCTCGGAAAGGCCTAGCCGATACTGATATTTGAGGGAGGCCTCATTCCAACCCGTGTCTGCAGCCCACCTACGAAAGTCCACGGTATAGTCCTCCACAGGGCGTCGGCCTTGCTGTAACTTGTGGAGGGTTGCCTCGGCAGTGGCCGTGCGTTGTGGGTCATCATACAATTGACCCATAGAAGCAAAGAAAACGTCTATAGAGTTCAAGACAGGGTCTTTCTGTTCCAACAGATGGTGGGCCCATGATTGGGGTTCATCGGATAATAAGGAAATAACAAACCCCACTTTAACTGTCTCTGAGGCAAAAGTTCTAGGCTGTAGAGCCAGATATAGCAGGCAAGCGTTTTTAAACGACTTGAATTTCTTGCGGTCACCAGAGAAACGTTCCGGAGTGGGTACCCTCGGCTCAGGGGGAGGAGCCATCACAGCAGGTGCTGAGGATCCTGAAGCTGAAGGAGCGGAGGCGGAGACTGCAGCGGATGGACAGGGGTTGCCGGCAAAGATGGTGCTGACAGGTTCTGGAGGCGACCTTCTATCTGGAAGTAACCATCTTGGAGGTTCTTAACCGCTTGGGTTAATGCTGTTACTTGTTGACATAAAGCTTCCAACGGGGAGACACCTCTCTCGGCTTCTGTCATGGCTGGATGATACTGTCACGTACCTGATCCGAAGCCGGAGTGTAGAGAGGGCTCCCCCTTGCGGCTAGGTGCAGAGCACCCCTGGAAGTGGGACAGGGAGTGCTGTGCCCGAAGTTGCACGGGTTGCCGGTTGGGATGACCAGATGGAAGCAGGAACAAAGCTTGTTGTGAAGTTCCAAGCTGGTCCGGAACACTTTGGCAAGCCAGGCAGTAGCAGGATGCAAACAGGAATAGACTGGGAGTATGCTGTAGAGAAGTCAAGAGCCAAGCCGAGGTCAAGTATAGGAGCAGACAACAGGAAACCAGGAGTAAGCCAAGGGGTCAGGAGCCAGGAGAAACAACGTCAGACAGTCCGGGTCGGCAACAGGGAATCACGATCAGCAGGTTACAAGGCACAGGGAACACGGGAGGCTGTTGATCATCCAGCAACTTGTTGTTGAGATTGCTGGCTTTAAATAGGCCGTTTAGCGCCAAGCGCCATTACGCACTTGCGTATGCGCGTGCGCATTGGCGCACGCACATTTCGGACTGCGTTCGCAAATGCGCGAATTCGCTGATTAGCAATGACATTGGTAGTGCCCTGACAGAGACACATTGTGCATTGCTGTGCTGCTGTGCTGTCTGCTCATATCTCCTGTTTAGTTTACACAGTCTGGTCCTGTAGCCTACTATTTAGGGCAATTGAGAGAGTACAAACTGCTTTCTTGTATTATGAATGATAGCAGCTCAAGAAGAGGGCTTTAATTTACAAAAACACAAGCTGACAACAGCACAAGCCAGATACTATACTAGGATGTTACTGAAAAGTGTAGTAGCCAGTGTGTGCTATTGTAAGCTTATGTTTTTGTGAATGAAAGCTCCTGTTCTCTTGTTGCAATCATTCACAACACAAGCTGACGGTTTCCACTATCTCTGGTCCCCTGAATAGCAAGCTTCAGCAATGTACTCTGTGTAAACTAAACAGGAGAAATGAGGAGACAGCACTTTAGAATGAAGACGGGGTGGGGATCAGGGGTTGCTGTAGCTAAGCTATAGGGATGCCCATATTGTAAGCAGTGGCGGCCCGTGCATAGGGGGCGCCAGGGCGCCGCCCCCCCCCCTCCCCTACTCCTAAGAAAAAGAAAAAAAACTTACAAAACGAACAAATAAAGTTTTGAAAAAAAAATTACAAAACGAACAGATTTTTGTGTTCGCTGCTACACCGGCCTATGTGGTGGCTATGGGGCCGGGGGGGGGGGTTTACGACCCAGAAAAGGCGCCGATTGGCTGCCTTCTGGGGGCGTAACCTGGGCGCAAGTCATTGCGCTTGGACACCCCCACTTTCCTGATATCCTGGCTGTGATTGGTCCAGTCTACAGCCTGGACCAATCATCATCCTGGACATCCCATGGCCCCATGCTGACCCCGCTGACGTCGCGTGGACCGGCATTGCAGAGAGCGGAGCGGAGTGGAGAGAAGACCGGAGAAGAGGAGAGGGAGAAGCCGCCGTGACTCACAGGGCTCCAGCCTTCAGGTAAGTGCACTGCTCTGTCGGGCACGCACGCATAGCTCTGCATTGGGGGACGTATACTGGTGGTAACTGGCTGCACTGGAGGCACGCACGCATAGCTCTGCATTGGGGGACATGTATACTGGTGGTCACTGGCTGCACTGGAGGCACACACGCATAGCTCTGCATTGGGGGACGTATACTGGTGGTCACTGGCTGCACTGGAGGCACGCACGCATAGCTCTGCATTGGGGGACGTATACTGGTGGTCACTGGCTGCATTGGAGGCACGCACGCATAGCTCTGTATTGGGGGACGTATACTGGTGGTCACTGGCTGCATTGGAGGCACGCACGCATAGCTCGGCATTGGGGGACGTATACTGGTGGTCACTGGCTGCATTGGAGGCACGCACGCATAGCTCTGCATTGGGGGACGTATACTGGTGGTCACTGGCTGTACTGGAGGCACGCACGCATAGCTCTGCATTGGGGACGTATACTGGTTGTCACTGGCTGCATTGGAGGCACGCACGCATAGCTCGGCATTGGGGGACGTATACTGGTGGTCACTGGCTGCATTGGAGGCACGCACGCATAGCTCTGCATTGGGGGACGTATACTGGTGGTCACTGGCTGCACTGGAGGCACGCACGCATAGCTCTGCATTGGGGGACATGTATACTGGTGGTCACTGGCTGCACTGGAGGCACGCACGCATAGCTCTGCATTGGGGGACGTATACTGGTGGTCACTGGCTGCACTGAAGGCACGCACACATAGCTCTGCATTGGGGAACGTATACTGGTGGTCACTGGCTGCATTGGAGGCACGCACGCATAGCTCGGCATTGGGGGACGTATACTGGTGGTCACTGGCTGCACTGGAGGCATGCACGCATAGCTCTGCATTGGGGGACTGTTAGCTCAATTCTTGTCAGGAGGCAATCCCGATGATATTACAGCCCTTCAGTTGCTAACCCCCCAATAGATAATGAATTTCCCCTCCATCCAGCCGGGAGTTATGACGACACACAGCACTCAAACTTAGTGCAGTCACAACTAATTTTATTGCAAGTGTAGCTCTTATTTAAAGCACATTTAAGCGGGAAAAAACTGCTTCAACTGGTTTACGATTCATCAGTCAATAGCACATATCAGACAGAATAGTACATAAAAGGGCCTTTGCTTTCGCCATGCATTTGTGTCAATATGAGGTGTTCCCGTATCTGAATATGTGTCCTGTGAGAGTCGCCCCGTCTGCATTCAGTTGTCATGTGTTAATGTAAGCAATTGTCAATTGTTTATGGGTGGCGTCAGCAATCTCTATGCAACATGTCTTGTAATCTAAATGCAAAATATCCAACTGTCAAGTGTTCAAATGAATGAATGGAGAGGCGGTTTAACATGTCGTCTAAATGCAGATTACGGCTGGCTGCTGTCCAAGGTGGATGAATGGTTGTCAGTCTTAGCTCGTTAATATGTAAATGCAAGGGCCCACATTTCATCACAGGATGGGCATAAACTGAAATATATATCTGAAATATCATAAGGCATGTTAATACAATCTTTCAACCCAACCTTTGATCCCAGCTTTATTCATAACGGTGGGATCACTTGGAGTCTCTGAATAGCACAAAACAGGTGACATTATATTCCAAGGTGTATGTAGGCTGGTGACTTGGTTGTGTGCACATAGGGATATAACTTCTTAGAATTCTATCAAATCAAAACAGACATGTTCAATGGGGAGGGCCATAGGTTGCAAGAATCCATGGCCTGAAAAATCCAAACTCCATATTATTGCAATAAAGTCACTACAAGTAGACCATGGCAGCAAATACCACCTGTTGACGATGGCATGTGATTTTTCAACATGTCCTAAGGCCTTTTCCAGGAAAGGGCAAAAAATAAACCTCCCGTCTAATGAGAGGAAAAAAATTCCCTTTCAACCCTCGTTTCAGAGCGGTCAGACCAAGTCCCTGGCGGCTATAACGAAAAAACAATGTCCTTTGTGTCCAATCGGCTTGACTTTGACTGTAAACTGGAGACATGAATGTCTTGTGTCTCTCTCTTTTCCTGGGGTGAGCAAGGGCAAAATGAGGAGAGGTTCTCGGGGGGTGAGCACATGTTGCAAGTAACCAGACAGTGGCTACTAGTGCTCAGCTTGCTACAAAGCGTACCACTGTCGCACGAATGCGAAGTCTTCCAGGAGTAGGGGTGTCCACTGGCATTGTACCAATGCGTCTGTCTAGATCCAGCTGCAATTCGTCTGATGCTCGTCGTCACAAACTCCAATGATTCGGCTGGTGCTCGTCACAATCTCCGGTAAGTTGTCGTGGGGTCCAGGGGTGGGGCTTCCTTCAGTCGCGATGCGTGGATCCAAACCGGGGAGTCGTCTGTCAATACCACTGTTCTGGTCACTGCTTGAACTATTGCAGGGGGTCCGTAGGGTGGGTCTAGCGACGTCAGCTTATGGAGGGGCCTTCACCAGGACTCTGTCTCCAGGCTTGAATGGGTGGGTTGGTGCACCTGTTGGCAAAGGAAACGAGAGCGAGATATCACCATAATCACTGTTTAATTTTTTCAACTAATCCATTCTGCCACATATTCCTCTTGCAAAATCTCTAGATATGAGAATAAATGGACTCATGGGGTTGAGACGGGTCTGAAGTCATTCTGACTTTAGCAAGAATAGCAGGTAAGTACAGAGACAAAAATACAAGTTTTACAAGAATGGCAGGAGTATTTTGCGCCACTGGGCTTCTGGCCTACAGGCACGCAGCAAAAAAATAAATGCTAGTGAAACTACTCGCAGCACTGAGGTTTAGGGCCTACAGGAAGGCAGGTAACAGGAAGGATACCTAATGGCACTGTTTTGGGAGAACACAGCATGTCTTCGCATGCAACAATGGTGAGGGCCCTTGGAGGGGTTGAACTGCCTTGTATTCCTCCAAAGGTGGAGATGGGTTAAATTGCAGTCCTCTGACTCACCCAAGCAGGCAGCTACCTAGAACTGAGCATCCCTTGCATGGCTAAGATGCTGTAATCACTGAACAACAGGGAGTGAAATTCAAGCTGTCTTGTGTACATGGACACATAGAGACACACAAAACAGCTAGAAGTCAGTACTCATGCAAACATAAATTTATAAGAGATTGCACAGTTTGCTTGGTGACACCTGAACAGGAAATTGAAACCAAATAGCCTTGGAGACACAAGATCTGACTTCAAGGACCATTCATATGCAAAACCTGGGCAATGAGTCACCTTTAGGATGAAAAGAGATCAACTAATTGAATTCACCGCAGGAGGTTACCTTAAAATTTTATCAAAGTAGTAACGCTGGCAAAAATTCATTTTAATTTTTAGCATACTATCAACAAGCCAACCACTTCCATCCTATTTTTTTTTTTAAATGACAGCTTTCTATTTTATTATTTAACAATACAGATTTCACATACTGCACATCTGATAACGTGCTGTGACATATAAATGACAATCAGCTCACTAGTTTCCAGAGTTACATATGGTATATGTACACAAATCTGTAAAATTTCATTTGTATCCAAGATTATATATAAGAGTAGTACTACATTATCTGCCTAAGCACATTATCCCATACCAATAATCTTGTCAAGAGAAAAGGTAGTAAAAGCATGAGTGCATAAATTCGATCATGGATGCAAAAATTAGTGTTTAGCACCAGAATACAAAAGTATGTACCAATATACTAAAAGAAAACTTTAAAAAAAGACCAGAGATGCTTAATTATCTAAAGCGGGCATCACTAAATGGCGGCCCGCGGGCCGTCTCCAGCCCGCGCTGCTGCTCCATCAGGACCGCCGCCATCAGCTGCTGGATTTCTTCCCTGTCTCTGCTGCTGTCATTAGCAGAGCAGGGCGGATGGCAGGAGGCGGGACTGAGACTGGGGGCGGGACCGGCATTGAATGGAGGGAGGCAGCTGCCTGAATTAGCATTTCAGGCTGGAGGTGATTGGCTGCTGGGAGGCGGAAGGTGATTGGCTGCTGGGAGGCGGGAGGTGATTGGCTGCTGGGAAGCGGAAGGTGATTGGCTGCTGGGAGGCGGGAGGTGATTGGCTGGGAGGCACACAGTCGGCTGCCTCTATGCATGCAGCGCTGCTGTTCCTCTGTCTTCCTCGAGATTGTCCCGCCTCCTGCTCTCCGCTCTGTGTAAGGTAGGAGAGTGAAGGGAGGACAGGGCTGTGAAGTTTGATTGGGGAGCAGGGGTCATGTGCAGGGGGGGGTAGTGTGGTGTTTCATGTAAAGGGGAGCAATGCTGTGGGGGTGATATGTTAAGAGGGTAGTGGTCTGTGTTGATGTAAAGGGGGGCAGTGCTATGGGGGTGTGTGTTAACAGGGCAGTGCTGTGTATGTGTGTGAGGGTGATGCAAAGGGGCAGGTCTGTGGGGGTGATATAAGGGGGCAGTGGTGTGTGTGTGTGGGGGGGGTGGGGGGGTGATGTAAAGAGAGACAGTGCTGTTGGGGGGATATGCAAGAGGGACAGTGCTGATGGGGGGATATATGAAGGGGACAGTGCTGATGGGGGGATATATGAAGGGGACAGTGCTGATGGGGGGATATATGAAGGGGACAGTGCTGATGGGGGGGATATATGAAGGGGACAGTGCTGATGGGGGGGATATATGAAGGGGACAGTGCTGATGGGGGGGATATATGAAGGGGACAGTGCTGATGGGGGGATATATGAAGGGGACAGTGCTGATGGGGAGATATATGAAGGGGACAGTGCTGATGGGGGGATATATGAAGGGGACAGTGCTGATGGGGGGGATATATGAAGGGGACAGTGCTGATGGGGGGATATATGAAGGGGACAGTGCTGATGGGGGAATATATGAAGGGGGCAGTGCTTTGTGTGTGTGTGTGTGGGGGGTGGTGATGTGAAGGGGGACAGTGCTGTGTGTGGGGGGGGGGGGGGACAGTGGTGATGTGAAGGGGGACAGTGCTGTGAGTGGTGATGTAAAGGGGGATAAGCAGCTGCACAGAAAACGTGCAGGGTACAATTGACTCTTAAATGCAATGAAATACAAGGTGCGGTTTCCCACACATGGAAATTGCATGGTACATACGCGCCATGCAGTTTCAATGCGACAGCGTTTTTAAAAAGGTGCCAGGGCCTTTTCCCAGCAGAAAACACAGACACAACAGCCCATTCAAATGAATGGGCTGTCGTGCCTGCACACCTGGGCTGTGATGTAAAGAATCCGAGTCATCACGCAAAAATGCAATCTGGACCTCTGCTGGAAGAAAATTTTGCTAATCGGACCTCCATGAATTTTAATTCAATACCCCTGATCTAAAGCATAGCACCTCATTTATGCCACAGCTCATATATATCAAATTAGAACACATCAAATATCTGACACCCAATAAATAAAAACTTTCTAACACCCATAAAAACAGTCTAATCAATCAGAAAAAAAACAATTTGGAAACAATACTCCCATAAGGTTGGTTGTCGTTGAAGGCTGTGCTTGGTCGTTCTGAAAATCTCAAATTAAAGTTATCTGAGGAATAAGCATCAAGAAAAGTTTAGTAACAAAACATTTTACTTTTCCTCCTAAAAACAAACCAACGGTTAGAGGAATTTAGCATACAGTAAGCATGTCAAACATTTCCCTTCCTAACAGTGCACTTCTCTAATACCAAAAATTGTTGACGTCAAATTAATTATTACCACGTGGATTTCTAGATTTTTTTATATTATTATGGTATACCATAAAGAAAAAAATTATTATTGTTCACCATGGTTGAAAAAATGAGCAGCTCAAAAATAAACGTTTGTAATTTCACATTTGAATACAAGAACCCAATACGTCACCATTTTTCACCCATTCGGAACATTCCTCAAAAACTGGTTTTCTTCTACAAAGCAAAACTGATCGTTAATTTGTATGACAATACAACTATTTACAGTCCCTCTTGCTATTACCTGTGTCACAGACAGAAAGAGGGGGGAGGGGGGTTTGTTTGCTAAAAAGGCACTAGAAAATATATATATATTTTTTTTTAAAAGTCAGTGATAAAGAAAGAAAAGTCGGTGACACAAAACCTTACTGATAAAAGTTCAAAATTGCTTACGATTTTTTAAGGATAGAGATACAATTTTAGTCCTTAAGGTCACACTTTACACACCAAATATATATTTCCTTGCTTCTAAAAGCTGCCATGACCAGTATAGTACGGCAAAATCACATCACTTTAAAACATAAGTAATAAACACAAAACAAATTATTATGCAACCAACATTCATTCAATGTTATGAAATGCTTTGCTGATACAGCACCTTTAGGAACAGTGTTAAAACGAACACAACATAACGATTCATGGATCTAAGGTTGCCCATACACGATACAATTTTCATACAATCTTCCTAAACGTAAATTTCATCATTTTTCGGGATTACCTTGAGAATTTCCCATTATCTAGGCTCAGAATACAAAGTGAGATCAGCTGAGTTTGAAGGTTTATATATATATATATGGGTGGTAAGGTCAGTGTTTAGACTTTATTGGGAAACCTCGTTTCCCAACTTATTTGGTTTCCTGCGTCTTAATAATCAGATTTATACACATCCGACTCATCTATGTTAACTATCCTTGGTGGCCAAGTGTATACCTTCAGGCTCAGCTTAATATCACATACAATCTCCACATACATCTGCACAATGGCATGCAATCTTATATAACGACTAAATACACTTAAGTGTCTATACAAATATATACACGTTTTGGAGGGAGAATTCACTATCACACACAGTACTGCTTTGTAACCGGGTCCCAGACCCTATGTTATCTTTGGGCTTCAGGCCCTGGAGTATCAGACCCCATCTTTGGGAATTTCGGATTCCCGGGAGGTGCTAAAATTAGCGGTTAACTGGGTACCGTTTATCTGCTCTGACAGTATAGGGTAGTAATAATAATAATAAAAAATATAATTACTTACCCCATACTGTGTTTTTGGCAGATCTCACTTTCTGACACCAAAACTGTTAGCTCAAATCTCGTCAGGAGGCAATCACGATGATATTACAGCCCTTCAGTTGCTAACCCCCCAATAGATAATGAATTTCCCCTCCATCCAGCCGGGAGTTATGACGACACACAGCACTCAAACTTAGTGCAGTCACAACTAATTTTATTGCAAGTGTAGCTCTTATTTAAAGCATATTTAAGCGGGAAAAAACTGCTTCAACTGGTTTACGATTCATCAGTCAATAGCACATATCAGACAGAATAGTACATAAAAGGGCCTTTGCTTTCGCCATGCATTTGTGTCAATATGAGGTGTTCCCGTATCTGAATATGTGTCCTGTGAGAGTCGCCCCGTCTGCATTCAGTTGTCATGTGTTAATGTAAGCAATTGTCAATTGTTTATGGGTGGCGTCAGCAATCCCTATGCAACATGTCTTGTAATCTAAATGCAAAATATCCAACTGTCAAGTGTTCAAATGAATGAATGGAGAGGCGGTTTAACATGTCGTCTAAATGCAGATTACGGCTGGCTGCTGTCCAAGGTGGATGAATGGTTGTCAGTCTTAGCTCGTTAATATGTAAATGCAAGGGCCCACATTTCATCACAGGATGGCATTAAACTGAAATATATATCTGAAATATCATAAGGCATGTTAATACAATCTTTCAGGGACGTATACTGGTGGTCACTGGCTGCACTGGAGGCACGCACGCATAGCTCTGCATTGGGGGACGTATACTGGTGGTCACTGGCTGCACTGGAGGCACGCACGCATAGCTCTGCATTGGGGGACATATACTGGTGGTCACTGGCTGCACTGGAGGCATGCACGCATAGCTCTGCATTGGGGGACATGTATACTGGTGGTCACTGGCTGCACTGGAGGCACGCACGCATAGCTCTGCATTGGGGGACGTATACTGGTGGTCACTGGCTGCATTGGAGGCACGCACGCATAGCTCTGCATTGGGGGACGTTTACTGGTGGTCACTGGCTGCATTGGAGGCACGCACGCATAGCTCTGCATTGGGGGACATATACTGGTGGTCACTGGCTGCATTGGAAGCACGCACGCATAGCTCTGCATTGGGGGACGTATACTGGTGGTCACTGGCTGCATTGGAGGCACGCACGCATTGCTCGGCATTGGGGGACGTATACTGGTGGTCACTGGCTGCATTGGAGGCACGCACGCATAGCTCTGCATTGGGGGACGTATACTGGTGGTCACTGGCTGCACTGGAGGCACGCACGCATAGCTCTGCATTGGGGGACGTATACTGGTGGTCACTGGCTGCACTGGAGGCACGCACGCATAGATCTGCATTGGGGGACGTATACTGGTGGTCACTGGCTGCATTGGAGGCACGCACGCATAGCTCTGCATTGGGGGACATGTATACTGGTGGTCACTGGCTGCACTGGAGGCACACACGCATAGCTCTGCATTGGGGGACATGTATACTGGTGGTCACTGGCTGCACTGGAGGCACGCACGCATAGCTCTGCATTGGGGACATGTACGCTGGTGGTCACTCCATTGGAGGCACGCACGCATATCTCTGCATTGGGGACATGTACACTGGTGGTCACTGCATTGGAGGCACGCACGCATAGCTCTGCATTGGGGACATGTATACTGGTCACTGCATTGGGGACATTTATGCTGGTCACTACATTGAAAGGGGGCATTTATACTGGTCACTATATTGAAGGGGGCATGTACTGTGGGGTTTTTGCTAGGGGCCTGTACTGTGGGGTTTATGCTAGAGGGCCTGTACTGTGGGGTTTGTGCTTGAGCTGTTTGTGCGGGGTTTGTGCCTGAGGGGTTTGTGCTGGGGGGGTCTGTACTGTGAGGTTTGTGCTGGGGGGGTCTGTACTGTGGGGTTTGTGCCACTCTCAGTCCATGTATCCCATAATAGGATGTCTCTCACAGTATATCCCATAATAGGGCCCCTGTTCCCTATTATGGGATATACTAGTACTGATGGACCCCTTAATATGTGATATATTGGGAGAATTGGTTCACGCAAGCAAAATACAGGGGACAAAATGGGTGGAGTCTATAAGGGGTGGGGCTTCTGATAAATGGGAGGGGTCAAATGGAAGGGCGGGGTCTTGCGCCCCCCCATCTTAAAACTTCACCAGCCGCCACTGATTGTAAGCTTAAGGGGGTTGAGCGACAGCCAGCAATGACAGAAATGAAATAATTATTTTATTTCATATTTTTAATGCTTGGATTTTAAGGGGGCAAGTCCTATGTGCATGGGGACTCATAGGGGACTTAAAACCTACTTGTTTATTAAAGATCTATTGCTTTTTAAGTGTTGCTAAACCCACAATAGTAAAATCAGCCTGTGTATGCAGTAAAGCATGCTTGTTATACTCACTGTGGAACCTAAGAGTTTTATCCTCTGCATTGCGTAAAAAGGTTGTTTGATCCTGTCTTCTCTGATACTCCCCTTCTTCCACTGTCCCCAACCATCTGATTTTTTTCTTTTCTTTGGAGAGTGTATGTGATTAGCACAGGGCCAATCAGCACTGTCCAGACAGAGGGTCAGGGGTCCTGTGGCCTCATAGGACAGTCAGAGTAAAGTGAAAACTGCTGATGAGAAAAGATATTTAGCAATTTATATTTACTAAAACTATTCAATGTTCTGTGTACTGTGGGAGACCAGATATAGTGAATGCAGGCTCCTGGGTTTAGTAACACTTTAAGTACATTTAGTGATGGTGCCTTCTGGAATTAAAAAGATCCTGTCAACTCTTTGAACCATTCAGTTTAAAGTATTTCAATGTTTACATGCAGTGTTTTCCTGCCCATGAATTATTTTTTATTCAATTGCAATGTACCTTTGAACTTTCCAGAATATGTGACTACTCCAGGATGAGTCACTTGCACATCATAGCCCTCTCTTCATTTACAAGCATCTAATTATTTCTCTTTGCTGGCCACAGCTTCTTTACATATACCATATCCCCTTCACCTTCCTACATAACCTTTCATGCAGCTGCCAGGGGAAGAGGCATTAGTATAGAGTGTCAATTGAGTGACAGCTCTAAGTTCTGTGGGGCTGCTGACCGCACATCCAAAATGGCAGCGCTCAGTAGCACTCTTGGATGTGCTGTCAAGGAAAGGCTTTTACAGGTAAATACCATGCAAAAAATATGTATAATGCATATATAATCTTGTTGGAAGATTTTTGTTGAAACGGGTACAGGTTCTGGTTTCATATTGTTGGCGCTGGGTATAAGAAGGCCTCTGTGCTATATAAAATGTAACCACTTGCCGACCGCCGCCGGACTACATACGGCGGCGGTCATCTTCTCCCAGGCAAAGTGACGTACCGGTACGTCACTAACCTGGGAGCGAATAGGGGTGAGCGCGCACCACCGGAGACACGCTCCCGCCCCCGCTCGTACCCGAAGAAGCCGGCGCGTGTGACCGGCGGACCCGATGTCCGCCGGTCACTCGCGATCATCGGGTAGAGAGGGAGAAAGGCAGGTGGCTAATGTAAACAAAGCCGCCTGTCATTCTCCCCTGTGTAAAAGCACAGATCACTCGGTCCTGCTATGTAGGACCGTTGATCTGTGCTGTTACACACACAGCAACATCCAATTACAGTAAGAAACACGCCCCTAGGGACACACTTAACCCCTCCCTCTCCAATAAAGTTAACCCCTTCCCTCCCAGTGTCATTTTTACAGTAACAGTGCATATGTATAGCACTGATCACTGTAGTAATGTCACTGGTACCCCCAAAAGCGTAAAAAATGTCAGTCAAGGGTCCGATCTGTCCGCCGCAATGTCGCAGTACCGCAAAAAAAATCGCAGATCGCCGCCATTACTCGTTAAAAAAAAAAACAACAAAAATGACAAAAATCTTTCCCTTAGTTAGTAAACGCAATAACTTTTGCGCAAACCAATCAAAATACGCTAATTGTGATTTTTTTTACCAAACATAGGTAGCAGAAAACAAATTGGCCAAAAATTTAAAAAAAATTAGATTTTTACTTTTTTTTGGGGGGGAATTTCATATAAAATAAATGTGAAAAATGTTATTATTTTTGCAAAATTGTCGCTCTTTTTTTGTTTATAGCGCATGATCAAAAAATCGCACAGGTGATCAAATACCACCAAAAGAAAGCTCTGTTTGTGGGAAAAAAAGGACGTCAAATTCATTTGGGAACATCGTTGCACGACCGCACAATTGTCCGTTAAAGTCACGCAGTGCCGAATCGCAAAATACCCCCTGGTCAGGAAGGGGGTAAAAGCTTAATCTAGCTTAAGTGGTTAAGGAGAATTCTGTGTTCAGGCAGGTTTTTCCACTATGATGTACTGGGGTTAGGGTTCCAATATATTTTCGATATGTATGGTTCCAATAGTTTTCACTCTAAAGACACAAGACAATAGATGTTAGTTCTGCATTAAACTGGCTGGCAGGAAAGTTTTAATAGGCCAGAATAGGCCAAAATGTAAATTGAACAATATAATAGCGCACACATACACAAAAAAAAGTTGCTTTCAAATCTTGCAAGGCTACTTAAAAACACCTGCTCTTATTACGTAAATATGGGGATTTAGTCCCACCATATGGCCATATTGTGCTTAAGCTCACCACTACGTCAAAGTACCCCATTTTCAGTGGGTCCTAAACTATTCATAGAAAAGATAAATCCCACTTCTCAGAACCTTAGGGCATAATCACTCCTTTCATGGGATAAGTTTGCTAGCTGCAGATTCCTCTGCTAAAACTGCAATGAATTGACCCCTCCTATAACTACTCACAGGTGGACAATGATAATTAGGTATTGGTGTGGGAGAGTGGGGTGCTCCACCCAGAAAGCTGGTCAGGACTAAACATGTAACAAAAAAGATATTGGGGGGCACACCCTAAACACACAATTCTAAGGTTGATGCTGCTAAAAGACCAATACAAGCAATCAAAGAGTGAGTATGCCCTATGGTTCTGAGAAGTGGGATACATCTTTTCTATGAATAGTGTAGGACCCACTAAAAATGGGGTACTTTGATGTAGTGGTGAGCTTAAGCACAATATGGCCATATGGTGTGTCTAAATCCCCATGTTTACTTAATAAGAGCAGGTGTTTTTTAAATAGCCTTGCAAGATTTGAAAGCAACTTTTTTTTGTGTATGCGTGCTCTATTATATTGTTTAATTTGTATATTGGTCTTTTAGCAGCACCAACCTTAGAATTGTGTGTTTAGGGTATGCCCCCCAATATCTTTTTCGTTAGGCCAAAATGTAGACACAAGACATAGGCAAAGCATTAAGGTTTAAAAAATGTTATGCTAGTGAACTCGGACAAAGAATTGCCAGGACATTCCCACCTGTCCATATTCACATATTTACATGGGACCTTCTCAAGTTGAATACCGCACTGAAGCTAAATTTCATGTTAGCAGTTAGTACAGCTGGCTTGGTCTGTTATTTACCATTTCAGTTTGCATAGGTGTTTGCGTTGTAACGTGCAAGGCTTTTTGGTAGTAAAATCCATTCTAGTAACAAAATATGTCACATTTGCATGTTCAGTTTCTGTTTTGGGGAACTTCACACACAAGAGGTAACAATAGCACACAGAGGAATTAGCTCAAACAAATAACATTAAACCAGGGATAATGGTCAGGGTTTAAACTGATGCTCCGTACACACGTGCAGATTATCTGTAGACTTTTGTCTGCAGACTTACCTTTTCTATGTAGTGCAAGGGCCTGCCGGATTGCATACAAATTGAAAGTGTTTAGGTTTGACCTCATATTATATGGTTTTGGTAAGTCTGCAGACAAAAGTCTTCAGATAATCTGCACGTGTGTACGGGGCATTAGGCTCTTAATTGCTAAATCCTTCACATTTCTCCTGTGGCTGGAAAAGTCCAGAAATACAGTGTTGACGGAACTGAGGGTAATAGTCAGAGTTATATAAAGTACTCGAAACCCATACTTGAGTAAAAGTACAAGTGCTCGATCAAAAAGTGACTTGAGTAGAAGTGGAAGTGCTCTATCAAAAAGTGACTTTGTACTTAAGTATTGCAAGTAGTTTTTTTAAAAATTTTGCTACTCAAGTACTGAAAGTAAAAGTACTAGTAGTTTTGAAAAAAAAATTGCTACTCAAGTACTGAAAGTAAAAGTACAAGTACTGTGTTATGTAGTTATTAAAGAAAGAAGTCAAAAGTTTGAACATCATATTGTTTTTTATTATTTCAAATGCAGCTTTTATTTATACATACAGTAGCATTTATTTTCGTATGCACTGATAATACACACGTTTTGAGCTTCATGAAACCTGCCATCTACTGTTCTGGCAGTGGTAATTTTTATAATTGTAACGAGTAACTATGCAGCACAAAAAAAAAATATCGGAGTAGAAATATTGAAATCATCGAAAAAATGTAGTGAAGTAAAAGTGGAAGTAGGAGAAAAAAATTCTACTCTAGGAAAGTACAGATACCGCCTTTCAGTACTTAAGTACAGTAGTGAAGTAGTTCTACTTAGTTACTATACATCTGTGGTAATAGTGGTGCTGCATATTGCGCACATTGGAAATAAGTAGGAAGCTGCCAGGGGCCACTTAGATGTTTTGGTCAGAAGCAACTTTTGTCTCCTGGCAACTGTCCTCTCTGCTGTTAGTTTTCCATTTTTGCCCTGATGCGCTCTTGCTAAGCATATGGATTATTTGGATCATTTTGTCTGAATTTCAGCTAGTCTCATATAAACCATATGCAGGTGCTATATTTTAATTAAATATTCAATAATGACAATAAAAAATGACAATAAATATTGTCAGCACGTCTGAGGATTTATAAAGAAGGCAGGGAGGGGAGAATACAGGAAGGACAAGTTGGTTACATTAGGCCTCATAATTCACAGGCCCTATGTACTTTCACTGGCCCCTGTGGAATCAGTTTCACCACTGCCTGATCATGATTAACCACTTGCCGACAGCCCCATGCAGATTTACTGCGACAGGGTTGCTCGGTTGCGCATAATCACGTAGATCTACGTGATTACGTGCACGCAGTTTCAGGGCGCATGCACGTCGACGGAGCGGCACCCCCCGCTGTGATTAGACACAGCAGGAGGTCTGGGGTCATGATCTTTGTCAGCAGGGAGCCGGAGGAGGAAGCGGCCATCAGGCAGGACTGACACAGAGCAGGTCTGTGCTATGCAAACTTGCAAAACACACACAGAGTGACAGAAGGATAACGGGGGTGGGGGACATGGGCACTTACTGTGTGCTCTATGGTCCATGAGTGCGATCTGCAGGACTTCATCGCACCAACCCCCTCACCCACTCTATCAGCTGTCATAGAGAGATCCTTTCCTCCATCCACAGGTATGCCATCCTGGATATCCCACTACAAGGCAGGTCTTCTCTTCTACAGCCAGGGTCCATGCAGGAGAGAACACACACACACTGTACATTCACACGATACATACACTCACACAGCACACACACATACTGTACATTCACACATACACTCACACTGTACACACACAGACAGACACACACACACACGCTGTACATTCACACACTGTACATCCACACACTGTACACACACAAACAGCACACACACTGTACATTCAGACAATACATACATCACACAGCACACACACACAGCACACACTGTACATTGACACACTGTGGAATAGATGGCTTTGCTAGTTGTATGGGAGAAAAACATCCTGGAGGAGTGAGCATCTGCGAGCCAGAGGTCAGAATTGCAGAGGTCTTTGGTGTGGGCTCATCTGTTGTGTGTACAAGTGAGTATATGTTAGTGAATAACTTTATGTTCACCATTGTAATCTTCACCATACATAAAACATTTTTACTACAGTATAAGCATATTGTAACTTCTGTTTATAATTGAGTTCTTTGTATGATATCTCTATATGTGGAAATTAAACGACTATCAGCCCAGGCCACTGTGTGCCATAACCATTTACTATTCTGTGCCATGCCTGTACCATCACCTGTGCCATGCCTATATCATAATCTGTGCCATGCCTATATCATCATCTGTGCCATACCTGTGCCATGCCTCTACCATCACCTGTGCCATGCCCTTACCATGACCTGTGCCATGCCTAAACCATCTCCTGTACCATGACCTGTGCCATGCCTATACCATCACCTGTGCCACGCCTATACCACCATCTGTGCCATGCCTGTGCCATGCCTGTACCATCACCTGTGCCATGCCCTTACCATGACCTGTGCCATGCCTATACCATCTCCTGTACCATGACCTGTGCCATGCCTATACCTTGACCTGTGCCATGCCTATACCACCATCTGTGCCATGCCTGTGCCATGCGTGTACCATCACCTGTGCCATGCCCTTACCATGACCATTGCCATGCCTATACCATCTCCTGTACCATGACCTGTGCCATGCCTATACCATCACCTGTGCCATGCCTATACCACCATCTGTGCCATGCCCTTACCATGACCTGTGCCATGCCTATACCCTCTCCTGTACCATGACCTGTGCCATGCCTATACCATCACCTGTGCCATGCCTATACCACCATCTGTACCATGCCTGTACCATCACCTGTGCCATGACCTGTGCCATGCCTATACCATCTCCTGGACCATGACCTGTGACATGCCTGTACCATGGCCTGTGACATGCCTGTACCATCACCTATGCCATGCCTATACCATCATCTGTGCCATGCCTGTACAATGACCTATGCCATGCCTATACCATCACCTGTGCCATGCCTATACCACCATCTGTGCCATGCCCTTACCATGAACTGTGCAATGCCTATACCATCTCCTGTACCATGACCTGTGCCATGCCTATACCATCACCTGTGCCATGCCTATACCACCATCTGTACCATGCCTGTACCATCACCTGTGCCATGCCTATACCATCTCCTGGACCATGACCTGTGACATGCCTGTACCATGGCCTGTGACATGCCTGTACCATCACCTATGCCATGCCTATACCATCATCTGTGCCATGCCTGTACCATGACCTATGCCATGCCTATACCATCACCTGTGCCATGCCTATACCATCATCTGTGCCATGCCTGTACCATGACCTCAAAGTCACGCAATTTTTAACCGCATTTTTTGCCGCAAAGCAATACCTATTACATTTTTCTTTTTGCGCCCCCCCCCCCCAAAGTTTTTGAGCACCAGCCGCCACTGACTCTGTCTAGACAGCCAGTGTTAGGGAACAAGCTCCTTCGAGTTAAAGGAGGACCCCGGCATGTCAAGACACTGGTTGGCAGAGGTAGTCAGGGAGGGAATGGAAAGGTTGCCCTTGTTTTTTTTTAAGTAATGTCTTTCCATTCAACTGTTCAGTTAGTTAGAAATGTGATGTGATTTCTATGTGATGAGATTGACTAACTTTTGCTTCCTTTTCTCTATACAGGTGGGACCACCTTAGAGTTAGACAGTCAGGATGTTTGTATTGCATTGTTTTTCCTTATTGTTCTCCACCAGGTGAGTTTGTTTGGTAGGGGGTGCATCAGTTTTCATGCACCTTAAACTGTGTATTATATATGTACAGCAGATTGTATATATATTTTTTTTCACACTAACTTATTCTGTAAATTTGTTTTTCCCTTTTCCCCCTTTCCAGGTTTGTGGGATACTCCTGATTTTTGGCAGAGTTTTGAAAGGAGGCGGCTGCCTCAGAGTCAGAGGGACCTGACTCATTTGGTGTGGGGTGGGTTTAGCACCCTACAGGTAGGTGCTAGGTAAATGTATAGTGGGCCTTGTCTGCCTAACAGCAGGGCTATGATTTATTTGGCTAGGGTGTCAGGGCTTCCAGATGTGCCTGCTGAAGGGAAAGGAATCCCCACTGGCTCCTGTGAGAGGCTTCTCGAAAGGGCAGTGTGGGAAGCCCAATCAAGGGACACATCCCAGCTTGTAACTACCCCACAAGGCCGATTAGGCTGCAAAGGATTCTGGGAGTGGGAATAAGTTTGGGGGGAAGTGCGTGGCACAGTGTCTTTGGCGGGAGAAGAGTCCCAGAAGGGAGAGTACGGCTGTCTCTCCTCTTGTCTGAGGAAGAGGATATCTCGGGGTGTCGTCTGAGTATCCAGAGAGTGCTGAGTTGAGCTGAGGGGATCCGGTGTGCCGAGAGCCTGTGGAGAGCAAGAGGGGTCCAGTCCCAGGAAAGCCTACACAGGTCGTGAGTACTGAGGATTGCCCCTGGGGGGTCTGCCTAGAGTCAGAGGGGACCACTCTGGAAGAGGTTCTAGGATCCAATGTCAGCTAGCTGCAAAGGGGGTATCTAGTCAGTGGAACCTGAACAGTTACAGTCAAGGGGGCATCTGGATCTGGGCCCTGAATTGCATAGAGTGTGTCAGTTGCAAGTACAGATTTGCAGAGTTCTACTTCATACTACCTCAAGCTTGCCAAAGCGGTGGACAGTATTCAGTGAATTGTACAGCATAACAGTGTCAGGAGTTCTACAGTTTCACAGTCCTGGATCTTCTGGACTTTCAGTCGAAGATTCAGCACTTCTATCAAGTTGCAGTGTGTACTCAGTGTTAGTGAGCGTTGGCTGGCGCCGGTTGGCATCAGGGAAGCGCCAACGAGCATTTTCAGGATCAAAGTCCCAATTGTAATTAGTTCGAGCCTAAAGGAGTATCCCACTCATTCCCTTCTCCCATCCCCTTTAACTTATAATAAAAACCACAAACAAAGATGCCGGAATTGTCATTGGTTCAGTTGTCACACCCAGGGACTCAGCTCACATGGGCTGGAGAGGATTCCGGTACTAATGGCAGACCCACATTAGGCCACAGGCCTGGAAACCTTGCTAAAGAATAAATAGGTTTACCTTTTTTTATCCTGTCTAATAAAAAAACAAAATGTAACTGGGTATAACTGGGTGCTGCCACCAGCTGTGAAATCTTCCCGTTCGCTCCTGCTCCCCCTCCCTCCTGGCAGCAGAGGATCTGAGCCAATCAGGGGGAATGAGGATTTATTGTGAATATGCTAAGGATTCTGAGAACTGTAGTCCTTAAAGGGCTGCTGCACAATACAAGTCAATAGAAGCTAATGAAGCTGCAGACTTTATTACCCAGAATTGCCTGCTGCCCAGAGGAAAGATCAGTGTTTTTTCTGGGCAATTCTAGAGATAGAGGAGATCGGCATGAGGAACACAGTCCTGTTTCTGGGGCCTCTGCACTGTATGAGAGAGAGCCTGGTACTGAGACACTGGGAGGTCTTTCACTAAGCTGGGACCAGAGCTGGAGAGACCTGTTGCTTATGCCAGTGGGAGGCTGAGTCTGGTGAGGACCAGAGCTGAAAAACTGAGCCATATGAGAACCTGAATGGGAGGATTGGCGGGTTCTAGGACCACATACCACCAAGCGTAAAGGACCAGACTCGTTGCATGTCATAAGGGGTGGGACGAATCTTCTGCTCTTATCTCTACACTTACACATTTAAGGCAATAGAGAATCATCCTTGTTTAGAAGCCCATCAGCCAACCATTACACACTCTTAAAGGGACCGCTTTATGTGCACCACTTAATAGACAGGCCCCAATGAAAGCTGGCCAACATTTAGGTGCCAGGCACTTTGCCATCACCTCTAGAGGACCCCTTTATTAGAAACGCATGTGCCCACCCGCTATTAGGGCTGTATGCGATGTGTGCACATGAGGACCTTTACTCTTTTGAGCTAGTTAATGCTGATACTTTTAAGCCTGTTTGCATTCGTTAAAGTTTTTTTTAGCATCACTGCAGTTTAGTAATTACCATAATATAGGCCAGTGTTCGCCCTAATTAGTTCAGCATCTTTAAACGTGTTCAACCTACTGGTTTATGCCTTGTGTTTGACTTGCTTTATTACAATATACCTACTTTATCTTATCACTCAGCAGTCTGTGACGTATTTAGTGAATATTAGTGGTAATATACTAACACTTAAGTTACACAGGTGTGAATAGTTTACAACATAACCAGGTGTGTCAGTGGGGACAGCAGTTTAAAGAGTCGAGGCAAAACTGGGCACCCATCATAACCAGTGGCTCTCACAGGGGTAAGATTACACTTTATGCAATAGGTTCTGGAATCATGGGAAATGTTTAGGTAAGAACACTGGCAGAAATGAGAATATATGGATCACCTTACTGAAATTGTGCTGAAGGATGAAATTGCATATGGACAGGCAAGCCTAATAAGCATGTTGTCATTCTACTAATACCTGTGCATGTTTGACATGATTGATCACCAACCTTCATGTAACAGTTTCTGTTACATAGAAATACTGACCTAATGCTTCATTTAAACTAATGTCTCTTCATTAAATGTAAATATGCTGACAGCCTACTTGCTTGCATTGTGTTCAATGGAGTCTAAATCTTTCTCTGTCTACGCCTTCTCTCCATCTCTCATCCTCTACGTCTTTCACTCTCTCTCTTTTTCTGCCAATATTTTAATTCTTTCTCTTTCTCATTTTCTTTCCCCCTCTTTTTCTGGAACATACTGTCCTGCTGATCTTTAGGGCTATTTCTGAAGTTGCTCCTGGACCAGTAACAGAAAAAAAATCTATAGCGATGGTATCACTGGCACCATATAGACAGATAATGAAAAGATTGGTGTTACTAGGCTGTGCAAAAGAGATTCCTTGACATTACACATAGTCAGTGTTGGGGTAGTTACTCAAAAAATGTAACTAGTTACTAGTAACCTCTGTAAATTGTAATGAGATTACTTTACTAGTTACTGCATTTGAAAAGTAACTTCACTACTTATTACTTTACTTTCCTCTTTCTTAATTGAACGTGTAGAAGAAGATACATGACATTCTTTCTGCATAAAGTTTATTGTATAACACAGGCTTTGGGAAACATGAGAACAAAACCTGAAAAAACAGAATAAAACATAAAGTGCAACAAAAAGTCATAAACTTCATCCCTCTCGAAATAACGATTGTATCGCACGGCTTGGGTAACGCAGGAAAGCGCGTTCCTATAGTCTAGTAAAGTAGTGTAGTTACCTCCTATAGCCTAGTAAAGTAGTGTAGTTACCAATATTAGTATTGTAACTAGTTACTTTACTTAGTTACCAAAAAAAGTAATGTAGTTACTGTAATTAGTTACTTTGTAACTAGTTACCCCCAACACTGCACATAGTAGCATTGTGGTGTGCCATTAACTCCTGATAACATTGCTTGCTATATGTTTGCTATGGCTTTAAAATAGATGTCCACACTTGATGAACACATTATAGATGACCACACTAGGTGGACACAAGTCAGGGCTGGTGCAAGGATTTTTGACACCCTAGACGAAACCTCGTTTTGCCGCCCCACTGACTCCGCCCCAGACTCCACCCCCTTTGCCCTGCTGGTGTAGACGGCAAAAAACGTAGACATAAGGGCCCACTCATGCCCATCAGCTTAAGGTGACCACGTTTCTAAACTGCCATTCAGGAACCCCCTCTGCCTCCCCCCACCTTCCCAAAAAAAGATGATTTCAAAACCCTCGCTGACCATGGCATCTGTCACTCTTTTCTCTCCTGCGTGGCTATTTATAGCATAGAGCATTAGTAGGGAGTGATGTCACCTTAGGGCAGCGGTCCCGAACCCCTTTTTTGACATAAAGGACCGGCTTCATGGAGGAAACATTTGCCAAGGACTGGGGGGGGGGATGTAGTCTTGGGGTTGACAGGGAATTCGGAGGGGATTGATTTTTCAGGCGAATGGCTGGTATTAGCACTTAAACCATCCAGACACCATGCTTGATATGGTGTCAGGATGATTGAAACACATTATTTATATTATTACATTTTAATATATATTAAAATAGTTAAACTTACCATAATGCACAATCAGTGGGAGCCCTAAGCTTGTCACTTGCAACCAGATGCAGCGTGCCACAGTCGTCTGCCAGCAGATGCAGTGTGCCACCGTCGCCTGCAAGCAGATACAGCATGCCACCGTTGCCTGCCTGCAGATGCATCATGCCACCGTCACCTGCCAGCGGATGCAGCTTGTTACATGCCACCATCGCCTTCCACCAGATGCAGCGTGTCACTTGCCACCAGTGCTGGGACAGGGGGGGGGGGCAGGAGGAGCGGTTACTCTGGGCACAACGGTTTATTGCAGGGATGGGGGGGCGCCTTAACCCTAACCCTAAGGGAAAGGGGGCGCAGTTTGGCATCCTTGCCCTGGGCACTGGATCACCTTGTCCTGCCTGCCACCAGATGCAGCTTGTCACTTGCCACCATCGCCTGCCACCAGATGCAGCTCGTCACTTGCCACAGTCACCTGCCACCAGATGCAATGTGCTACTTTCGCCTGCGACCAGATGCAGCTTGCCAGTTGCTCCTATCGTCTGCTACCAGATGCAGCGTGTCACCATTGCCTGCCAGCAGATGCAGTTTGTCACCATTACCTGTCACCAGATGCAGCGTGTCACCATTTCCTGTCATCAGATGCAGCGTGTCACCATTGCCTGTCACCAGATGCAGCGTGTCATCATTGCCTGTCACCAGATGCAGCGTGTCACCCTTGCCTGTCATCAGATGCAACGTGTCCCCATTGCCTGTCACCAGATGCAGCATGTCACCATTGCCTGTCACCAGATGCATTGTGTCACCATTGCCTATCACAGGGTCAACATGTCACCATTGCCTGTCACCGGATGCAGTGTGTCACCATTACCTGTCACCAGATGCAATGTGTCACTATTGCTTGTCACCAGATGCATCGTGTCACCATTGCCTGTCACCAGATGCAATGTGTCACTATTGCCTGTCACCAGATGCATCGTGTCACCATTGCCTGTCACCAGATGCATCGTGTCACCATTGCCTGTCACCAGATGCGCAGGGGGTGTCAATTAAAAGTTAACGACACCCCCAGTTGAGATCGCATATCGCAGTGCGATCTGCAAGTTCGCACAGAAGCGGATCGCACTAGTGTGAACCACCATGTGTTCCGATTCTGCTGCGGATTAAAAAAAGGGTCATGTGTGTGTTTAGTGCGATTGCGGTGCGAATTCAGCCATACAAACTGTATGGCTGAAATTTGCACCGCAAAGAGATCGCATGTAATTTAGGAGCAGTGCACTCTGAATTACATGCGATCTCTGTGATCGCACTAATGTGAACCGGCACTTATAGATAAACTTGATCCAGGGAATATCCGATTGCCTCTCGGGGGATCAGGAAGGAATTTTTTTCCCCTGCTGTAGCAAATTGGATCAAGCTATGCAGGGATTTTTTCGCCTTCCTCTGGATCAACTGCGGGTAGATTAGAGTAGAGTAGAGTAGGGACTGGCCGGAGAGGGATTACTTTGACGCAGTTGGCCAGCTTAAACATGTATGGCAATGCATGTGAACCAAAAAATCCCTGTTTTTATGTAAAGTTTGATAAAAATGTGTAAGTGTTGATTCAGATTTTTTGTTATTCACACCCCACATGTGGTCACACCCCTTTAGCACCTGATAGATTATATTTATGTGTAAAGCTATGTGGATTTGAGCACAGAAATATCTTATTTCTATTGCAGTGCAGCTCAGTGACCGGACCTAAACCTGTTGCTCACCAACTTGTGTCTATTTGCCCCAAATTGCCACTATAGTGGCTGAAGTAGGGGCTATAAGCAAGTCAGTCATTAGCATTTTGTAGAGTAGGAACTGGCTAGAGAGGGATTACTTTGATGCAGTTGATCAGCTTTACCGTGTATTGCAATATATGTGAACCAAAAATCCCTGTTTTCATGCAAGGTTTCTTAGAAATGTTTAATGATGTCTACGATAAGGGTGTCTAACAGGGTGCAGAGAGGTGATTCAAATTTTGAGACTGGAAAGAAGGCCATTTGCTGCCTAAGATGCATATCCTTGACACATTTCACCACATAAAGTGAATTTCTCTTTAGGACATGTACTATTCTAACAATAGACTGTAACACAACAAAACTGAATTCCAGGTAGGGTTGGTATTGCTTGGTTACAATGATCCAGTTTAGACCAATGTAAGTATACATATTCCATACCTGTGGGACTGTTGTGGAAACAGGTAATTACTGTAGTTATCACAACTACCACAGTGATCGCCACAGTCTTCTATGTCTTGTGCATTCTGCATAGTGAATACAGGGGGCGCTCACTGAGCACAGCCACCATTCACACAATGCCTTGTATTTTTATCAATGATTACAAGGCATTTTCTAATTGGGAGAGGTGGAGAGACGGGGGGGGGGGTATTGCAATCTCCACCTTGCCCAATCATAGCATTCCTATATATATATGCGAGGCAGCGTCGCTGGAAGTGGCAGCAGAGGAGACATTGTGTCTGATGGGCCACGCCTCTAAAGACGTCAAATTGATGACGAAATGCATAAGGCAGAACCCTACGTTGGATGACATCACACTTTGCATCGCAGTCTTTTCACATATGTTTACATGCCAGCTTTCAACTGATTTTATGTAAGTGCATTTCTCAATAAATGTTATTTGATTTTGGATGTGCAATTTGGGTGGGTGGTGCGCTTCAGAAGTGGAAATGTAACTTATAAGGGTGTGGCTTAAAACATGGCTTAAAATGGTGAATATATAAAATAAAGACGTGTTCCTGTGATAAAATTGTGTATTCGTTAAATTATGCCGTGGTGATCAAACAAATTAAAATGTAAATAAACCATTACAATATATCTTCTATACAAAAAAAAGTGCTGAGTACTTCAATTTCATAAAAAATCAGTAAATAAATAATCCGTTAATAAAGTATAAATATATAGATGGAGTTTCAAAACCAATTAAAGGTGCTTTGTGCTTTCTGAAATAAATAAATAAAGTGCACTGTTCAAGGTGTCCATTTATAAAAATCCAAAAATCAGGTACAATTCCCTTCAATAGCTTCAAAGAATAGTAAACGTGCTCTCATGCAAGAAATAAGGGTGTTGTGACTTGCTGCCTCCACCAGGTGTCACATCTAGGTGTTCTATATTCTCACCTCAATAAGGTGTATATTGCGCCTGTATGTAAAGCTTAGCCTCCGGGTAACATGTAGGCTTTTGCTAATTCCAGTCTCCTGTTTCGACCTCCGGGTGTTTTCCTGTCCTGTCCTTTCAGCTTTTGGGGTGTAATCTGTAATCTCAATAAGGTGTATATTGCGCCTGTATGTAAAGCTTAGCCTCCGGGTAACATGTAGGCTTTTGCTAATTCCAGTCTCCTGTTTCGACCTCCGGGTGTTTTCCTGTCCTGTCCTTTCAGCTTTTGGGGTGTAATCTGTAATCTGGCTATCCCGGGCGGCCCGGCCAGGAGCAGCCCGGCCCGGGATAGCCAGATTACAGATTACACCCCAAAAGCTGAAAGGACAGGACAGGAAAACACCCGGAGGTCGAAACAGGAGACTGGAATTAGCAAAAGCCTACATGTTACCCGGAGGCTAAGCTTTACATACAGGCGCAATATACACCTTATTGAGATTACAGATTACACCCCAAAAGCTGAAAGGACAGGACAGGAAAACACCCGGAGGTCGAAACAGGAGACTGGAATTAGCAAAAGCCTACATGTTACCCGGAGGCTAAGCTTTACATACAGGCGCAATATACACCTTATTGAGGTGAGAATATAGAACACCTAGATGTGACACCTGGTGGAGGCAGCAAGTCACAACACCCTTATTTCTTGCATGAGAGCACGTTTACTATTCTTTGAAGCTATTGAAGGGAATTGTACCTGATTTTTGGATTTTTATAAATGGACACCTTGAACAGTGCACTTTATTTATTTATTTCAGAAAGCACAAAGCACCTTTAATTGGTTTTGAAACTCCATCTATATATTTATACTTTATTAACGGATTATTTATTTACTGATTTTTTATGAAATTGAAGTACTCAGCACTTTTTTTGTATAGAAGATATATTGTAATGGTTTATTTACATTTTAATTTGTTTGATCACCACGGCATAATTTAACGAATACACAATTTTATCACAGGAACACGTCTTTATTTTATATATTCACCATTTTAAGCCATGTTTTAAGCCACACCCTTATAAGTTACATTTCCACTTCTGAAGCGCACCACCCACCCAAATTGCACTATTGTATTGACTGGTTCCTGGTACCAGTATTGTGGTGCAGCAGCAGGAAGGGAAACATATACGACCTCGGATAGCGCAGGAACCACCCATACATATAAGATTGATTTTGGATGTACTACACCATCCCAGTCTTCTTTTGTTCCGAGGTATTCACTCTTCATCAATGTTGAAAGTCACCCATTTATCATTCATCTGGTGTCACTACTGCTGAATATCTGCTACTATTGCCTTATATGACCACTCTATAATTTGAGGGTCATGTTCATCTGGTAAGCAGTTTGGAATAGCCACGGGGTGATCTATGCATTATATTCTACCTCTATTCACTGGTGCTGGACGTATTTTCCCTCTACCTTTATGATGGACTATGATTGTTGATTTATGAACTATAATCCATTTCTATTCATTGGTCCTGGACGTATATTCCTTTCAACTGTATTATGGACTTTCATTGTTGTTGATTTTTATCATATTGGCGTTACCTTGTTTTATATTATACTAGATATATATATATATTTGTTCCACTATGGGGAAGTGCTTGGAGTCATTCAGTGGTAGAGGTAATAAGTCCAGCTGAAGTAAGTTGGCTCATTAGAGCCTCTACAAAAACTCCCAGCATGCTTAAAGAGTTGCTCCATCCTAGAACCAGTTTTGTGCTTGTGTAAACTGGGGAGCTTGATACCAGCCTGTGTGGCCTAGTGGGACTTTTTGGAAAAAAAAAACTTTTTTTGTGTCACTTTTTTCAGCCTTTGCTGAGGGGTTCCCCTGGTGCAACATGGACCCTACAGATATTGTGTCCCCACTTGACCCCAGCTGTCTACAGATGCAATTTTGGCGGTCCTGGAAGCGTTTGTGTCCCAGGTAGAGGTGGCCTTTAGCCACCTCCCACCCGGCCATAGTACATATACGGCCGGGCGGGAGTCTCGTCCTTCTGAATGGACGTCCTTCAGAAGGAGAGAGATCGCGCCGCCGCGGGCACGCGCAGCGGCGCGATCTCGATGTGCCTGTGTCCCTCGGACACAGAGCAACATCATTCGGCAGGAGGGCCCTGTGATTGGCCCTCCTGATCACATGACGGCTGTGTCCAATGTAATGTAATGTAATGTAATGTCATGTAATGTAAATAGAGCCGTTGTAACGGCTTCGATCTCTTCTCCTCCTGACAGATCCTGTCAGTGAGGAGAAGAGGAAAGGATCGGTGCTGCAGCCGGGGGGATCAGTGAGTATTTCTGATTACTCACTGATCACAGGGGGGGTCTGTGCTGGTAATCAGAACATTGATTACCAGTGCAGCCCTGGGGGGGGGGGGAGGGGTGCCACTAAGCCACCAGGGATGACCACCAGGGATGCCCACTATGGCCACCAGGGATGGCAAGCAGGGCCCAGAGAGCCTGCCAGTGCCCTCCCTATCAGTGTTGCCCACCAATGCCATCTATCAGTGCTGCCCACCAGTGCCGTTATTGCCATCTATCAGTGCCGCCCACCAGTGCCCATTATTGCCCACCAGTGCTGCCTATCAGTGCCCATCAGTGCCCCCATCAGTGCCAATCAGTGCCACCCATCAGTGCCGATCAGTGCCGATCATTGCCGCCCAACAGTGCCACCTATCAGTGCCCATCAGTGCCGCCAATCAGTGCCCATCAGTGCTGCCTATCAGTGCCCATCAGCACTGCCTATCAGGGCCCACCAATGCTGCATATCAGTGCTATCTATGAGTGCCACATATCAGTGCCCATCAGTGCTGAATATCAGTGCTACCTATCAGTGCCCATCAGTGCTGCATATCAGTGCCACCCCATCAGTGCCACCCCATCAGTGCCACCCCATCAGTGTCTCCTCATCAGTGCCTGTCAGTGCGGCATTATCAGTGCTCATCAGTGCAGGAAAAAACATATCTATTTACAAAATTTTATAACCTACACAAAAAAACTTTTTTTTTTTTTTCAAACTTTTCAGTCTTTTTTTATTTGTGCACCAAAAAAGAAAAAAACCTGACGGTGATCAAATACCACCAAAAGAAAGCTCTATTTGTGGGGAAAAAATGACACAAATTTGGTTTAGGTACAGCGTTGCATGACCGCGCAATTGTCATTCAAATTGCAACAGCGCTAAAAGCTGAAAATTGGTCTGGGAAGGAAGGGGGTTTAAGTGCCCTGTATTGAGGTGGTTAAAGGGCGAGCTGCTAAGAAACGCCCTCCGCCTACCCCTGCCTCATCTGATGTCTCAGGTTCTAAGTCTGATTCAGCCACCGCAGACGCGGGTCTCCCTGCTGGGTCAGCTACCTCGCGCCCTGTCTCCTCTGATAGTGAGGATGATACATTTCTACCTCCACTGCCACGTTAGATAAGGCGCTGGTGGATGCACTAGTTGTTTCTGTGTGTGCAACCCTAAACATGGAGGATGCAGCTGCGACTGAGGCGCAGGTCACGTTTGGCACTCACAAGCCATCCAGAGCGGCAAAGGTTTTTCCCTTACCTGCGTATTTTGACGCCATGCTCAAAAAAGAATGGGACCACCCAAAGCGTTCCTCTGGGGTGCCTAAGCCGATTGCTAGATGCTACCCTTTTGAGGAGTCCCTGATAAAAAAAAGTGGACTGTGCCACCTACGGTGGACCCTCCGGTCTCTAGGCTGAATAAAGCTACCGTGATTCCAGTGGAGGATTCCCCATCCTTTAAGGATCTGGAGGATAGGAAGGCGGAGTCTGTGGCCCACAATATGTACTCCCTGGCGGGGTCTGCACTGAGACCGGTGTTTACGGTTGCCCTTGTCACGCAAACATTGACTGAATGGGCTAAGTTACCACGCCGTGACTTGGAGGGTAAACGTCTCCCTCCTGCCTTTGAGGAGCTGTTGGACCAGCTGGTGCAGGGGCTGCAATTTGTTTGTGATGCTGCGCTGGACACTGCTCCCATATTGGGCCAACTGTCGGTTTCGGCAGTGGTCCTCCGGCGTATACTTTGGCTAAAGTGCTGGACTGTGGATCAGACTTCAAAGAAATGCCTTGACTGATCTGTCTTTTCAAGGAGATTGCCTGTTTGGAGCTACCCTGGATGACATCATTAAGGCTCTCACAGGGGGGGGGGGAAGGGTACCTTTCTTCCACAGGCTAACAAGGGTAAAGACCCTCGTCGCAGATGGGGTCCCTTCTTTTTCAGCACACAAGAAGTTTTTTCGTCCTTCAGGGTCAGTCGATAAGGCAAAGCGCTTCAAGGCTCCCTCGGGCGGTTCTAAGCGACCCTGGTCTGGCAAACAAAAGTCTGGTTTCTCCAGACCTGCGGACAAGCCTACCTCGGTCTGAAGGTGCCCCCTCACCCATATCTGGGTAGGGGGGACGTCTTTGCCGGTTTCCGGACCTGTGGCTATCCCAGATACCAGACAAATGGGTTCAGGAGGTCATATGGTCCGGTTACAAGATCGAGTTTCGATCCGTCCCTCCGTTGAGGTTTTTCCTTTCCAATGTGCGACGGTCCCTGGATCGATTGCGGGCGCTCTCTGGGGCATTTCAGGACCTGGTACAACAGGGGGTAATAGTTCCGGGTTCCGTGTGTGGAACATTTAAGGGCTTTTATTCAAACCTGTTCAGGGTTACCAGGAAGGAAGGCAAGGTGCATCCAATCCTGGACTTAAAAACACTAAATTGCTTCATGCAAGTTCAAAAATTCAAGATGGAATCGGTTAGCATGGTGGTGGCCTCCATACATTAGGGGGGATTTCCTGGCCTCCATAGACATCAAAGATGCCTACCTTCACATCCAAATCTGTGCAGGACACCAACGGTTTTTTCGTTTTGCCGTGGGATAGGATCACTATCAGTTTGTGGCATTGCCCTTTGGTCTCGCCTCTGCTCCTCGGGTCTTCACAAAGGTGTTTGCTTCGATCCTGGCACTGTTGCGGCAGCGGCTGATATCGGGCCTGGGTTACCTGGCATGGTGGTGGTCTCCCTACATTAGGGGGGGATTTCCTGGCCTCCATAGACATCAAAGATGCCTACCTTTACATCCAAATCTGTGCAGGACACCAACGGTTTTTCCATTTTGCCGTGGGATAGGATCACTATCAGTTTGTGGCATTGCCCTTTGGTCTCGCCTCTGCTCCTCGGGTCTTCACAAAGGTGTTTGCTTCGATCCTGGCACTGTTGCGGCAGCGGCGGATATCGGGCCTGGGTTACCTGGACGATCTGCTTCTCTATGCGGAGTCTCCTACGGTGCTGGAAACAAATTTGAAATCACCATAAGAACTCTGGAGGAGTTCGGGTGGATTCTGAGCCTTCAGAAGTCATCCTTGGTCCTTTCCATGAGACTAGACTACCTCGGCCTGACTTTGGACTCGTCCTCAGCCAGGGTGTTTCTTCCGCCAGAAAAACTCCATAAAACCAGCCTGCGAGACATGATACAACTAAAGAGAGCAGCACCCAAGTCAAGCACGTCTCAAAATTCAGAGCTGTCAGAGAAAACCAATCTCAGGGATGTAATAAAAACTCTCAAGCCAGTGCCAAGAAACCAGCCACCACCTCTTGTCAAACTGATGCCAAGGGATGAACTTTTGAAAGCTATTCGCCAGAGTAACATGGCTTATCTTAAAGCGGTGAGTCATTCCAATTTAAAGGGTTTTCTACTTAACCAAGTTTATCCAGTCTTCTCATACACCCTGCACACTTAAACGAGTGCACCCTTCTGCAGTATAGCATAACCTTAGCCATAACATTTTTCCTAGGGTTTAATACTGATTATTATTATTATTTAAATCTGTTTTCATACTTACCATTTAGTTTTTTTTTTTTAAATCTGTGCTGCTCCTTTCCTGACCAGCAACTCATTAGGCTAAAGCCCCGTACACACGTACCGATCGTCGGCATACAAATGTTCGTCTTTTCTCCCCGGGATGTCGGTGTCTGTTGAAAAGTGCAAAGACAGCACAAGGACAGCACAAGAATTTTGTCTGCAGACTTCAGCTGACTGCAGAAGTGATGTCATGTAATGGTTAACTTTCCCTTTGTTTTTAATTTTCTGAGCATGCCCAGTCTTGCAAATCTGCGGTCTGTCGGCCGAATTCTGTACTGACAGGCGAACAATCGTCCGTTCTGGTGTCCGCAGACAAAAATTTTCATGTTTGCACGAAAGACTTTTGTCCGCGGATTGTGCGCAGACATCTGACGGAGGCACCATACTAACACGCGTACAATCGGCAGATCTTTCGTCCGCCGACGTTTGTATGCCGACGATCGGTACGTGTGTACGGGCCTTTAGTCAGCTTTGCAGTCCAAATCGTGAGTAAGCAGCCAAGGGTGACAATGCTGCTTTTGCTTTGCAGATGCCGCTGTCAGAAAAGAATGTTCCAACAGGTGATTGGGGGGATTCCTTCATTCATCTCATTTGTGTGGATGGAAGTATCTGTTAATGTATTTTCCCCTTTTTGTTTCTGTTCGGCTAAATGGCTGAGTGGAAAAATTGTATAACGAGCTTAAAGTGGAGTTCCACCCATTTTTAATAACTTAGATTACATAGATGTATGTAATCCCCTTTAAAACGACTTTTACCAATGGAAACTTTTTTTTTTTGCTAGTAAATACCTTATTTTCTTCTTTATTCATCCTCTCCTCACTTCTGGGTCCAGTCAGGGATTACGTCATTCGGCGATTTGCAGGGGGTGCTGGGATGTATCTCATAGCATTAAATCTTGCATTATTACACAGGAGCTGATCTGTACTGTTTGTATTGAGGTCGTGCTCTGCCCCGCCTCTGCCCCGCCTCCTCTCAGTGAGCTGTATTGTATGTTTTGTAGTGAGGCTGTGCTATGCCCCGCCTCCTCTCAGTGAGCTCAGTGAGGATATAATGCTTTCAGTCCTCGCTCACTGAGAGGAGGCGGGGCATAGCACGGCCTCAATACAATACATACAGTACAGCTCACTGAGAGGAGGCGGGGCAGAGGCGGGGCAGAGCACGACCTCAATACAAACAGTACAGATCAGCTCCTGTGTAATAATGCGAGATTTCATGCTATGAGATACATCCCAGCACCCCCTGCGAATCGCCGAATGACGTAATCGCCGACCAAACCCGGAAGTGAGGAGAGGATGAATAAAGAAGAAAATAAGGTATTTACTAGCAAAAAAAAAAGTTTCCATTGGTAAAAGTCGTTTTAAAGGGGATTACATACATCTAAAGTTACTAAAATGGGTGAAACTCCACTTTAATTAAGAGGTGTCATACTGTGCAGGCAACACATTCCGGATTTAGGACATACCTTGAACTAGATAGATAGATAGATAGATAGATAGATAGATAGATAGATAGATAGATAGATAGATAGATAGATAGATAGATAGATAGATAGATAGATAGATAGATAGATAGATAGATAGATATTGCAAAAAAGGACATGCCTTCAGGCAAGAATGAGATTAGGATATAGAAAGAAAGAGATATATAGAATTAGAGAGTGATAGACAGAGCAAGATAGTGGGATAGAGATAAAGATCTCATAAGCCTATATTTTATTCACGATAGAAAACATATCAAATGTTTAAACTAAGAAAATGTACCATTTTAAGAAAAAAGTAGGGTAATTTTGAAAATGATGACAGCAACACACCTTAAAGCGGAGTTCCACCCTGGATTTATTTTTTTTTTTTAATACCCCCGGGACAGTCAGGGCTAGTACATTCCACAATGGCTAGCCTCTGATCTGTCCCGGGTTGCACTTACCTGTTAGGACAAATACTTACCTTGCAAACGTCTTGTCCAGCGCTGCCATCTCAGATGTGGGCAGCTTGAAGCCAGCGAGATCCCCTTCGGCGTCTTCTTCCGCCTTCTTTGGTCCCACGATGCTCTGCGCCGGCCCCGACGTCACTTCCGGGTCTCGCGCGTCAACCCTCTACAGCTTCTGGGCATGCCCAGAAGCTGTTTAGAAGGGGATGACGCGCGCGCCCCGGAACTGACGTCGGGGCCGGTGCAGGCGCAATGATTCCTGGGAGCTATGACGTTCAGCTTCCAGGAATCATTGCAGAGCCAGGAAGTGACGACGGGCCGCGGCCGAGGAAGGAGGAAGAAGGAAGTAAGGTAAGTATTTTTTCTTCGCTACGAGGTAAGTAAAAAAAAAAAAAATATGCGATTATCCATTTCTTTTTCAGGTGACCCGGAGCGAGAAGATGGAGGTAAGTATAAAAATAGGGTGGAACTCCACTTTAACCTTCTCAGCGGTATTCCGGAGCGTGGCTCGGGGTTAAATTTCAGAGCCAAAAGCGGTAACCCCGAGCCACACTCGGGGTACCGCCAGAAACATCGTTGAATCCTGTAAGCAGGGTTACTTACCTTGTCACCGGGATCCAGCGATGTGTCCCGACGGTGACTCGCGGCGGATCTTCCTCCCGATTGTCTCCGTGCCCCAGCTTCCGTCTTCTGTGACGTGATGTTCGCAGGGGGGTGGAAATGGCGGCAAATTCAAATGTAAAAACACACCAAACACACTGATACTATTCAAAATAAAAAAAAATCATATTAGTTTGCCCCCCAGTGCCCTTTCCTGCAGTTTTATTGTACTTTTTATGTATATATATACGTATATATATATACGTATATATATATATATATATATATATATATATATATATATATATATATATATATATGCATATATGTATATGTATATACAGTATATATATGTATATATATATATATATATATATATATGTGTGTGTGTGTGTGTGTGTGTGTAATTCTTGTGAATGAGCAGCCCAAACCAACTGTATACATTTATTTATATATATATATATATATATATATATATATATATATATGTATACATATGTTATATATATATATATATATATATATATATATATATATATATATATATATATATATATATATACATATACATATATATATAAAATATATGTATACATATATATATATATGCTGTGTCCTCCAGCTTAAAGAGAAGAGGGACCTTCCATCCTGTTATCATTGCTCAGTTTAAAAGCCTGCATCTCTGATGGTATGGGGGTGCATTAGTCTGTATAGAATGGGCAGCCTGCACATCTGGAAAGGTGCCATCAATCCATCAATGCTAAAAGATATATTTAGGTTTTAGAGCAGCATATGCTCCCATCAAGGCAAAGTCTTTTTCAGGGAAGGCCTTGAGTATTTCAGCAGGGCAGTTCTATACCGCATACGATCTATGAGAACAGCATGACTTCACAGTAGAAGAGTCCGGGTGCTTAAAGCGGAGTTCCACCCAAAAGTAGAACTTCCGCTTTAGGTAGTTCTAACCCCCTGACATGCCACATTTGGCATGTCATTTTTTTTGGGGGGGAGCAGGTACCTAGATTTGACAGGTACCTGCTCCCACTTCCGCTCGGAGCGCCGCGGTGCTTTGAGCGGAAGTTCTCCTCTCCCCTTCCCTCCCTGCAATCTTCTGGGACATGTCAGAGGTCCCAGAAGATTGCCGGACAATCACAACGCGTAGCGCAACTCGCGCATGCGCAGTGCATACCCGGCTGTGAAGCCGCAAACTGTCACAGCCGGGTGCCCACACCAGTGATGCCGGCGCCACAGAGCAGAGAGGGAGAAGAGCGAGGCTTCGGGCGGCCGCATTGCTGGACCGTTGGACAGGTGAGTGTGTGATTAGGCTGGAACTCCGCTTTAACTGGCCTGCCTGTAGTCCAGTCCTTTCACTAATTGAAAATTTTTGCATTTTGAAATGAAAAAAATGACAAAGAACACCCAGGACTGTTGAGCAGTTAGAATCCTATATAAGGCAAGAATGGGACAACATTCCTCTCCTAAAACTCCAGCAATTGGTCTTCTTTGTTCCGAGACATTTACAGAGTGTTACATGCTACTCTGTGGTAAACATGGCTCTGTCCCAACTTTCTTGATATATGTTGCTGCCATCAATTTCAAAATGACCTTTTTGTTTTGTTTTTTAAGGGTACATCTTCTCAGTTTAAACATTTGATATATTTTATATTGTAAATAAAATATGGGTTTATGAGATGTGTAATCGATAGATAGATAGATAGATAAGCATAGATAGAGACCTTGCAAATAAGGACATGCTTGCGGTCAAGTAAGAGATAGGATATTTGAAAGATAGATAGATAGATAGATAGATAGATAGATAGATAGATAGATAGATAGATAGATAGATAGATAGATAGATAGATAGATAGATAGATAGATAGATAGATAGATAGATAGATTCTTGCAAATAAGGACATGCTTAAAAGCAAGTTTCACCAACTATTTTGTTATTAATAATGCAAAAGATTACCCAGAGACTTTATTGGAGGAAATTTGATTGTATGATTTATGTGAGAGGCACATGTGGACTAAGTAAAACCCGTAGGATTAGAAAATACAGCAAATTCTAGAACATTAGACCTGTAGCTCCCTTCTTTCGTTATGTCACTTAATACCCCCTTTGTGTTCAAAGGAAAGGGATTCAGGGTGACATGGTGCCCCCATTGCCCTATAACACCCTAGGCACAAGTCCTAGAAACTAAAACCTGTTGTCCTACTCAACTGTCTTCAGCTAATATATTTTAAATTATCCATTTCAATGAAAATATCATGTAACACATCAGATAAGTATATGTTTCCTAATTTTAATTTGTGTGTTTATTTGTATTTTCAGGTACCCCTGGAGCTGGAAACCCCCCTGGATCAATTGTTGTGAAGATTTTTATACATAGGCTGTACAAATATTGCTTACAATAAACTTGTGGAAACAATGGAAAAGCCTTTTTAGCTAGTTATATGGGATCAACGCAGCACATAGGATAGATAGTAGATTGAATGGTGGGAATTAATAACACGTATCTGTCAACAATCTATTCAGGCACGGAACACAGCAAGTGACAGGCACGGAAAGTCGCTGGGTACAGCATATAATGGTGTCATTAGGAGTGAACACACAAGTACTGCAATTTCTCATTGTGTCTCAAGAGAAAATCCCAAGATTGTACGTCATTGCATATCATAAATCATTTACTACAGATAAAATAGAAATATTCTGATATCTGAATCCCCAAATGAAACACTAAAAAAAAAAAATACATCCGCTTAGAGTTCTTTGTAATTAGTTGTTGCTAACTTACTTTTTATTAACAGGCCATCATATTATATATAATATAATAAGGTTATCTGTAAATGTAAAGTCTAACTTCGGACAAAATGTTTTTATGGCTTTAAACTGCACTGTGCTGTTTTGTAGTTTGGAGTAGAGTTCTCTGTGGCCCACCATGACAGTATAGCAAATGATGAATCAACTTTACATTAGTGTGGGACTGTGCCTGGAAGTTATGTTAAACCCTGGGCAATGACACCATATGACGGGTGTTATTAGAAACTTAAAGTTTCAAATCTTCAAAAGTTGGCGATCGTTTTGATGTGAACAACATTTTAGAAGAAATAATGGAAAGTTTTCAGAAGGACTTCAGGAGCTCACATTTGAACTGAGCTATGTCTGCATTTAGGATAGGTTTATGATATGTGATTATGTTGAAAGGGAAACTGAGTGCTGCAAATTAAATCAACTTGATTGTAAAGGATAATAGGCAGTAGCTAGTCTGTTTTGCTGCCTGCTCAATAGGAAATGATCTTGCCCCCTCTAGTGGCAGAAAAACATAACACGCTTTGAAAACACTTCAATTGAAGTCTATGGACAAAGAACAGGCATTGTCACACCAAAAAAGCACCAGTATTTCTTTCCAAGACATACAGAAATGCGCACAAGTGTGAATGGGTATCAAAGAAAAAAATGGTAATCCTCTGGTCGTGCATTGACATGTATCGACCAACGCATGTAAAATTGCACAGGTATAAACAGGGTGTAAATGTACTTGAGACCCCAGGATGAAAGGGAAACACAGTATGCATTACTAGGGCAAAGAGTTTATTCTATTTGTTTACTATCATCAGAAGAAATCTTAGAAGTAAAGATAAACCCAAGCTATAAAATCTGAGCAATTTCTTTTTTTTTTTTTCAAATTCTTTATTTAAGAAACAGTATACAAATAACAAGGTAACAGCCAAGATCAGAGAAATAACAACATAATGTATGGAGAGTATACAACAGTGATAGACATTTAGCTTGAGTTATCGAATGAAGTAATCTGAGAAGACCTTAGCTGAAATATGCTTTTATATTATTAAGCAAAAAAAAAATGTCCGGAACCCGTGTAAGCGACAGGAAGCAGATCTGCAGGTAACGGGGAAGAGGAGAGTGGGAACACTTTTTTTTTGGGGGGGGGGGGTAAAAAGAGAAAGAGAGCTAATAAAAAAAAAAGGAGGGGGGGCGAAGGAGGCACCAGAGTATGAGCTCAGCCAGGGATCAGAGCATTTAATCACCTAGGAGTGCTTTGCCCTCATCAGAGTAAGCAAACATATCCCAGAGTGACCATGTTTTCGTATATTGTTCTCGTCTGTTTTGGGAAGTCAGTACCAAATCTTCTAATGTAAATCTAAGCAATTTCCATTAGAATAATATTTGGTGATCCTTCCATAAAGGTGCTGGTTCAGGCCCCTTCTGTTATAGGGTGACAATGCTGTGTCTTAATAAGAAACGTTCCCTGAGAAATGCCATGCAGCCTTCGCTGGACTGCATATTGTAGACTGGAAGATCAGCAGCACTGAGATACAACGATGGTGAAAAATATTGTATATTTAAATGAAATCCATTTAATAATTGATGAGCAGATAGAAAGGAGTATGATGGCTCAGTGGTTAACACTACTGTTACCTTTCGGCACCTTAGTCGTTAGATTTATTTCTAGCCGAGATCAATGTTTGTGTGGGTCTCTTCCACAATCCAAATAGTAAGTGTTTTTTGTTGTAATTGGCCATACTGTACGTATGACATTTTGAGGATGCTAGATTGTAAGCTCCTTTCGGGCAGGGACTTAGGTGACTGTAGAGATTGGTAAATGTAGAGTTATGAGTCTGTACAGTGGAGTTGGATCCCACTTTCATTTAAGCTAGACTCCAGGCAGATGTAAAAATATACCAATAAATTTAGATGTGATTTAAAAAAAGAAGTGCAATTTTTAAATGTACCTACTGTTTGAATTTTACTTTACTTTTCATTTGAAACCCCTCTGGACAGCAGTTCTCAGAAAAGGGAGAGGAAAGGACAGTACTTAAAACCAATCAAGTGTCCTGCATGCACATGTGCTGATAAGAAACTGATAGAGAGCAAGGAGATGACCTCATTAGTTATTTGCTGTACCTTTACTGTGCAATCACTGGATGGAGGCAAGTAGGGGACTTATGCCCCATACACACATGCAGATTATCTGCAGACTTTTGTCTGCAGACTTACCTTTTCTATGTAGTGCAAGGGCCTGCCGGATTGCATACAAATTGAAAGTGTTTAGGTTTGACCTCATATTATATGGTTTTGGCAAGTCTGCAGACAAAAGTCTGCAGATAAGCTGCACGTGTGTATGGGGCATTAGCTGTGTTGCTTACCTGAAGCAGAGAAAAGTCAGGTCACCATGTTGGATGCACTGTGTGACAGGTCTGTTGTAATTAAAACAAAAAATGTCCTGCTCTTGGTAACCTCAGGGTGGGGTCTAATTGAATACACCCTAGTGGGACTGCTGCAGACTAAAAAAATGGCCGACACAAGGCAAATAGTAAATACAAACAATAGTGCGCTGTCCTTCTAAGTGGTTTAATAAACATGTGTAAATAATTACATTATATAAGCATATCGCATGAATGAAAAACTGTGCAAATAACAGAAATAAAAAGCATATAAAGATATTCACAAAACATGTGTCTTTGTCCAAAAAGTTGTAAAGTGCAATAATAGTCCATTATAGATAAAACAGTGAAACAAGGTGCTTGATGTGCAATCACTTTCCAAAAGTGCAGAGTGCTCAAAGGTGCTCTTTAAAGAAAAGTTGGCTGCTTACCCCATAGAGTGGATCCCGAATTACAGGGATCACATAAGCCTGTACTCCATCTAGCACTGCATGTAACCAAAATCAGTGGATATCCCCAATCTCAAACTTTGTGTTGATCCAATGGCTGAGAAAGACTCTCAATCTCCTTTCAAATGCTCATCAGCAATGATCATACAAAATAAGCAGGTAGAATATCATAGTGTAATACAGCAAGCGTTTATAAAAAAAAAAATATATATATATACAGTGCCTTGAGAAAGTATTCGGCCCCCTTGAACTTTTCGACCTTTTGCCACATTTCAGGCTTCAAACATAAAGATATAAAACTGTAATTTTTTATGAAGAATCAACAACAAGTGGGACACAATCATGAAGTGGAATGAAATTTATTGGATATTTCAAACTTTGTTAACAAATAAAAAAAACTGAAAAATTGGGCGTGCAAAATTATTCAGCCCCTTTACTTTCAGTGCAGCAAACTCTCTCTAGACGTTCAGTGAGGATCTCTGAATGATCCAATGTTGACCTAAATGACTAATGATGATAAATAGAATCCACCTGTGTGTAATCAAGTCTCCGTATAAATGCACCTGCACTGTGATAGTCAGAGGTCCGTTTAAAGCGCAGACAGCATCATGAAGAACAAGAAACACACTAGGCAGGTCCAAGATACTGTTGTAGAGAAGTTTAAAGCCGGATTTGGATACAAAAAGATTTCCCAAGCTTTAAACATCCCAAGGAGCACTGTGCAAGCGATAATATTGAAATGAAAGGAGTATCAGACCACTGCAAATCTACGAAGACCTGGCCGTCCCTCTAAACTTTCAGCTTATACAAGGAGAAGACTGATCAGAGATGCAGCCAAGAGGCCCATGATCACTCTGGATGAACTGCAGAGATCTACAGCTGAGGTGGGAGACTCTGTCCATAGGACAACAATCAGTCGTATACTGCACAAATCTGGCCTTTATGGAAGAGTGGCAAGAAGAAAGCCATTTCTTAAAGATATCCATATAAAGTGTTGTTTAAAGTTTGCCACAAGCCACCTGGGAGACACACCAAACATGTGGAAGAAGGTGATCTGGTTAGATGAAACCAAAATCGAACTTTTTTGGCAACAATGCAAAACGTTATGTTTGGTGTAAAAGCAACACAGCTCATCACCCTGAACACACCATCCCCACTGTCAAACATGGTGGTGGCAGCATCATGGTTTGGGCCTGCTTTTCTTCAGCAGGGACAGGGAAGATGGTTAAAATTGATGGGAAGATGGATGGAGCCAAATACAGGACCATTCTGGAAGAAAACCTGATGGAGTCTGCAAAAGACCTGAGACTGGGACGGAGATTTGTCTTCCAAGACAATGATCCAAAACATAAAGCAAAATCTACAATGGAATGGTTCACAAATAAACATATCCAGGTGTTAGAATGGCCAAGTCAAAGTCCAGACCTGAATCCAATCGAGAATCTGTGGAAAGAACTGAAAACTGCTGTTCACAAACGCTCTCTCTCCATCCAACCTCACTGAGCTCGAGCTGTTTTGCAAGGAGGAATGGGCAAAAATTTCAGTCTCTCGATGTGTAAAACTGATAGAGACATACCCCAAGCGACTTACAGCTGTAATCGCAGCAAAAAGTGGCGCTACAAAGTATTAACTTAAGGGGGCTGAATAATTTTGCACGCCCAATTTTTCAGTTTTTTATTTGTTAAAAAAGTTTGAAATATCCAATAAATTTAGTTCCACTTCATGATTGTGTCCCACTTGTTGATTCTTCACAAAAAATTACAGTTTTATATCTTTATGTTTGAAGCCTGAAATGTGGCAAAAGGTCAAAAAGTTCAAGGGGGCCGAATACTTTCTCAAGGCACTGTATATACTGTAGATATATACAAACCCAACTCCAAAATGTTGGGACACTGTACAAATTGTGAGTAAAAAAGGAATGGACTAATTTACAAATCTCATAAACTTATATTTTATTCACAATATAATATAGATAACATATCAAATGTTGAAAGTGAGACATTTTGAAATGTCATGCCAAATATTGGCTAATTTTGGATTTAATGAGAGCTACACATTCCAAAAAAGTTTGGACAGGTAGCAATAAGAGGCAAGGAAAAATTAAATGTACATGTAAGGAACAGCTGGAGGACCAATTTGCAACTTATTCGGTCAATTGGCAACATGATTGGGTATAAAAAGAGCCTCTCAGAGTGGCAGTGTCTCTCAGAAGTCAAGATGGGCAGAGGATCACCAATTTCCCCAATGCTGCGGCGAAAAATAGTGGAGCAATATCAGAAAGGAGTTTCTCAGAGAAAAATTGCAAAGAGTTGGAAGTTATCATCTTCTACAGTGCATAATATCATCCAAAGATTCAGAGAATCTGGAACAATCTCTGTGCGTAAGGGTCAAGGCCAAAAACCATATTGGATGCCTGTGATCTTAGGGCCCTTAGACAGCACTGCATCACATACAGGAATGCTACTGTAATGGAAATCACAACATGGGCTTAGGAATGCTTCCAGAAAACATTGTCGGTGAACACAATCCACCGTGCCATTCGCCGTTGCCAGCTAAAACTCTATAGGCCAAAAAGAAGCCATATCTAAACATGATCCAGAAGCGCAGGCGTTTTCTCTGGGCCAAGGCTCATTTAAAATGGACTGAGGCAAAGTGGAAAACTGTTCTGTGGTCAGACGAATCAAAATTGTAAGTTGTTTTTGGAAAACTGGGACGCCATGTCATCCGGACTAAAGAGGACAAGGACAACCCAAGTTGTTCTCAGCGCTCAGTTCCGAAGCCTGCATCTCTGATGGTATGGGGTTGCATGAGTGCGTGTGGCATGGGCAGCTTACACATCTGGAAAGGCACCATCAATGCTGAAAGGTATATCCAAGTTCTAGAACAACATCTGCTCCCATCCAGACGTTGTCTCTTTCAGGGAAGACCTTGCATTTTCCAACATGACAATGCCAGACCACATACTGCATCAATTACAACATCATGGCTGCGTAGAAGAAGGATCCGGGCAGTGGCGGTTTTGGGCACGGGCGAACAGGGCAGCCGCCCGGGGCGGCATCACGTGGGGGGGCGGCACTCGGCACTAACCTGGTGGTGGTGGTCATGGAGAAAAAGAAAATCATCTTTGCTGCGGGATGCAGCGCCGCTGCCGCCCCTTCTGCTGAAGGAGCCGGCGGCTGGAACGGGGATTGTGCATAATGCAGCTCAGAACTAGCGGGGGGAGGAGGCGAGGAGGAGGAGCCGAGGAGAGTACACACACAGCAGCGGCGCGCTCAGAACTAGCGGGGGCGGGGGGAGGTGAGGAGGAGGAGCCGAGCCGCCGAGGAGTACTGTACACTACACACACAGCAGCGGCGGCAGCGCGCTCAGAACTAGCGGGGGGAGGAGGCGAGGAGGAGGAGCAGAGGAGAGTACACAAACAGCAGCGGCGCGCTCAGAACTAGCGGGGGCGGGGGGGAGGCGAGGAGGAGGAGCCAGCCACCGAGGAGTACTGTACACTACACACACAGCAGCGGCGCGGAAGGCGAGTAGGAGGAGCCGAGGAGAGTAGTGTACACTGACTGTACTGTAGTCACTACACTACACATACTTGCAGGTAAGTTGCTCTCGCTCTCTCCTCTATGTTCGCATACCTGCACTGTGCAGGCTGCACAGCACAGCAGCAACCAGGTTAGGGTAGGTCGGACTCGGAATCATTTGTCATGCTGCTAGAAACTGAGAACCCCTATGAAAAGTATATATTCTTGTTACCATAAAATATTTTTTGCTTTATATCCTTATGTTTTTGTAAGTGAGGCTTTACTGTAAGTGTAACCGTTAAAGTAAAGGGCACCTAACCCAGCTAAAAAATTTCTAAGGGCTCTTTCACACGGGCGCTCCGTATGTCCGCAAATCATCCTATTTTTTTGCGGATGATTTGCGGACATAATGTAAATGAATGGCATTGCGGATGTCAGCGGAATACCATCCGCTGACATCAGATTTTCTTCCTTTCAGTTCTGTTCCATTTTTTGGAACGGAACAGAACCCTATTTTTGTTCCGTTCAAAAAACGGAAAGGAAAGAAAATCGGATGTCAGCGGTGTCATCCGCTGACATCCGCAATCCCCATAGACTTACATTATGTTCGCATATCATCCGCAAACGGATGGGATGATATGCGGGCATACGGAGCGGATGACACAAATGTCATCCGCTCCGTGAAAAAAAAAAAAAAAAAGTCCCGCAGCGGAGCTTTCACACGGAGCAGCCGTGTGAAAGAGCCCTAAGGTAACAAAAGGGCTGAAACTACCTGCCTTAGATTCCAGACAGGGATTGTACACAGAGCCTTTTGTCATGTTATTTATTTTTTTTCTTTTGGGGGGGGGCGCCGGGAGGGAGTCTCGCCCGGGGAGCAATTTAATGTAGAACCGCCACTGGATCCGGGTACTGAAATGGCCAGCCTGCAGTCCAGATCTTTCACCCATAGAAAACATTTGGTGCATCATAAAGAGGAAGATGCAACAAAAGAAGACCTAAGACAGTTGAGCAACTAAAAACCTGTATTAGACAAGAATGGGACAACATTCCTATTCCTAAACTTGGGCAACGTGTCTCCTCAGTCCCCAGACGTTTGAAAACTGTTATAAAAAGAAGAGCGGATGCCACACAGTGGTAAATATGGCCTTGTCCCAACTTTTTTGAGATGTGTTGATGCCATAAAATTTAAAATGAATTTATTTTTTCCTTAAAATGATACATTTTCTCAGTTTAAACATTTGATATGTCACCTATGTTGTATTCTGAATAAAATATTGAAATTTGAAACTTCCACATCATTTCATTCTGTTTTTATTCACAATTTGTACAGTGTCCCAACGTTTTTGGAATTGGGTTTGTGTATCTATCTATCTATCTATCTATCTATCTATCTATCTATCTATCTATCTATCTATCTATCTATCTATCTATCTATCTACAATATATATATATATATATATATATATATATATATATATATATATATATATATGTACATACACGTCAGTGAGGTCAATATGAGCCTGGAAGAGACCATTTCAGCCTGTGGTGGTGGTGGTGGTGGTGGTGTTGGTGGTGGTGGTGTTGGTGGTGGTGGTGGTGGTGGTGGCGGTGATATTATTGTCTTTTTATGGTGACAGAGATGGGTCTTTATAACATTGAGGACAGTTTCTATCTTTACTTATGGATTATTTGACTTTTATGGACACTTATCAATTTTAGCGCAACTTATTTTTATTTTTTAGTTTTTGCATTGTGTATATCTCACTAAATAGTTGCTGCTTATTAATCTGACTTATTATATAAATTACACTAGCTCTGTATTTTTTTATTTTTAATCTTTGGTGTTTTTATATATCTATATATATATATATATAGATATATATATTTATATATATAGATATATATACAGTATCTGACAAAAGTGAATACACCCCTCACATTTTTGTAAATATTTTATTATTTCTTTTCATGTGACAACACTGAAGAAATTACACTTTGCTACAATCTAAAGTAGTGAGTGTAAAGCTTGTATAACAGTGTAAATTTGCTGTCCCCTTAAAATAACTCAACACACAGCCATTAATGTCTATACCGCTGGCAACAAAAGTAAGTACACCCCTAAGTGAAAATGTTCAAATTGGGCCCAATTAGCCATTTTCCCTCCCCGGTGTCATGTGACTCAATAGTGTTACAAGGTCTCAGGTGTGAATGGGGAGCAGATGTGTTAAATTTGGTGTTATCGCTCTCACTCTCTCATACTGGTCACTGGAAGTTCAACATGGCACCTTATGGCAAAGAACTCTCTGACGATCTGAAAGAAAAGAATTGTTACTATACATAATGGCCTAGGCTATAAGAAGTTTGCCAAGACCCTGAAACTGAGCTGCAGCACAGTGGCCAAGACCATACAGTGGTTTAACAGGACAGGTTCCACTCAGAACAGGCCTCGCCATGGTCGACCAAAGAGGTTGAGTGCATGTGCTCAGCATCATATCCAGAGACTGTCTTTGGGAAATAGATGTATGAGTGCTGCCAGCATTGCTGCAGAGGTTGAAGGGGTGGGGGGTCAGCTTGTTAGTGCTCAAACCATACACCACACACTGAATTAATTTGGTCTGCATTTCCATCGTCCCAGAAGGAAGAAACTTTTAAAGATGATGCACAAGAAAGCCCGCAAACAGTTTGCTGAAGACAAGCAGACTAAGGACATGGATTACTGGAACCATGTCCTGTGGTCTGATGAGACCAAGATAAACATATTTGGTTCAGATGATGTCAAGCGTGTGTGGCGGCAAGCAGGTTAGGAGTACAAAGACAAGTGTGTCTTGCCTACAGTAAAGTATGGTGGTGGGAGTGTCATGGTCTGGGGCTGCATGAGTGCTGCCGGCACTGGGGAGCTACAGTTCATTGAGGGAACCATGAATGCAACATGTACTGTGACATACTGAAGCAGAGCATGATCCCCTCCCTTCGGAGACTGGGTTGCAGGGCAGTATTCCAACATGATAACGACCCCAAACACACTTACAGGATGACCACTGCCGTGCTAAAGAAGCTGAGGGTAAAGGTGATGGACTTGTCAAGCATGTTTCCAGACCTAAAACCTATTGAGCATCTGTGGGGCATCCTCGAATGGAAGGTGGGGGAGCACAAGGTCTCTAACATCCACCAGCTCCGTGATGTCATCATGGAGGAGTGGAAGTGGACTTCAATGGCAACCTGTGTAGCTCTGGAGAACTCCATGCCCAAGAGGGTTAAGGCAGTGCTGGAAAATAATGGTGGCCACACAAAATATTGACACTTTGGGGCCAATTTGGACATTTTCACACTTTTTTTTTTACTTTTGTTGCTAGCGGTTTAGACCCTAAGTGTCGGTTCACACTATGGTGATCGGACTTCGGGGGCGACCTGTGAAGTCGCGTGCACCGCGACTTCGGCGCGACTTGCACGGACTTCACATAATGGAAGTTAATGCAAGTCGCTCCGATGTCGCCCCGAAGTAGTACAGGAACTATTTTCTAAGTCGGAGCGACTTGAGTCGCTCCTATTAGAAGGGTTCCCGTAGCACAGAATGGACCACGACTTGTCAGGCTGACCAGTCGCCTGTCAAGTCGCTGTAGTGTGAACCGGAACTAATGGCTGTGTGTTGAGTTATTTTGAGGGGACAGAAAATTTACACTGTTATACAAGCTGTACACTCACTACTTTACATTGTAGCAAAGTGTAATTTCTTCAGTGTTGTCACATAAAAAGATAAGATATAAAAAAATATTTACAAAAATGTGAGGTGTGTATTCACTTTTGTGAGATACTGTATGTATGTATGTATGTATATATATATATATATATATATATATATATATATATATATATGTGATGCGATTATTTACACATGTTTATTTAATCACTTAGAGGGACAGCGCATCCTTGTTTGTAAAATGTCAGGACTAGCTGCACAGAAAACCTCAATATGGGTGGCTTTGTTATGTGCCCACCCCCCTTACTATAAAGGGGTCAGTTCCCAGAAGCCATCTGTCATTGTCATTGGAGTATGTTGTAGTTTAGGTAGATTTAGTTGCTCCACAATACTATATGGATGGTATATTGAGCAGATTTACTGTGGATTGCATTACATTGCTGACCTACATATTCACGTGTACCCGCTGTGTTCACAGTTCAAAATCCCAACAGCACTTTTTAGGATTACCTTGTCCACAATAATTGTAATTGCTGTTTAGATACTCGGTCCCTCCTGATTTTTTTATGCTGTTTTTTGGGGGTTTTCCTTTTTATTTTCAAATTCATCCATATATTTTTTTTCTGCTATGTTAAGAAGTATTTTTCTGTTGCTACAGCTTTTTTTTCCTGGTGTGCACAGCGTACCTTTGCTACTGACAAGTAAAGCTGCTTGTATGCAGCATCTCACTGCATTCCATGGACTTGATCAGGCAAGGAAGGTTTATGGGCACTTTAGGTGGTCATATCTGGCCATTGCTTGGCAGAAATACAACATCAACAATAACTGCCTGCCAACTGTCTTATCTGTGATACACCCACACATTGGAACTCAACGTTGGCCATGGGTGCAGCAGCAATGTGCCATCAATGAGTACCTCTATGATTATGGCATGAAGACTTTTGAGTTTGCCACATTTTGCTGGTTGGAAACTGTAGAGTGGGATATTTGAGTGGAGAGTAAAAACAGTTTTGTTTTTGACTGCTGGTGATTGCTGTGGTTGCAGTTTTATTTTCTTTGTCATCTTTACTAGCTGCTTTTTAAAACATCCTTTCTGTCTCTTTTTAAATAGCATTGTTTTTCTTTCCTTCCTTCAGTCTAGGTTCATACTGAATGCAGCTTTAAAATTGTGCAACTTCATTTGAAATCACACAATCTCAAAGCCGCATGTCAGTGCGACTTCAGGTGTGACTTGGCTGACATCTGTACGACTTCATGCACAGATATCTTTGCATAAGGTAGCAAAGGAACTAATTATTTAAATCAGTGCTGCACCGCAAAGTTGGTGTTGCACCAATTTGAACAGTTTCATTGCCCACAATATGGTGCGACTCATGCGATTTGACCTTGAGGCCTGATCGCACTGTGAATGGCTAGCAGGGATGTCAATCAATGGGTCCAGCGGACCCGATGTTCACTGGCCACCCACGATCATCCCCAGGAGAGGCAGAACGGCGATCTGCCTATGTAAACAAGGCAGATCGCCATTCTGCAAAGGGACAAGATGGAGATCTTGTGTACCTGCTAAGCAGGAACCAGGATCTCTGTCTTCCCCCAATCAGTGGAACCCCTCCAAAGTTAGTAAACACCCCCTAGGGACACGCTTAACTCTTTGATCACCCGATCGTCCACCGGTCACTCACGATTGTTGGTGGAGAGGGAGAAAGGCAGGCGGCTAATGTAAACAAGCCGCCTGTCATTCTCCCCTGTGTAGGAATAGTGATCATACGGTTCTACTATGTAGGACCGTTGATCACTGTTCCTACACCTCAAGCCACAGCCAATCACAGTTAGAATCACGCCCCTAGGGACACACATAACCCCTCCCTCTCAAAAAAGTTAACCCCTTCACTGCCAGTGTAATTTTACAGTAACAGTGCATATTTATAGCACTGATTACTGTAGTAATGTCACTGGTAACCCCAAAAGTGTCAAAAATGTCAGTCAAGGGGACGCAATGTCGCAGTACCGCAAAAAAAATCGCAGATCGCCGCCATTACGCGTTTAAAAAAAAACCAACAAAAATGACAAAAATCTTTCCCTTTGTTAGTAAACGCGATAACTTTTGCACAAACCAGTCAAAATACGCTTTTTGCAATTTTTGTTACCAAACATTTGTAGCATAAAACAAATTGGCCGAAAATGTTAAAAAATTTTGATTTGTAATGTAAAGGGAACCAGAGATGCAAGCTGTGTATCATAAAGGCACCCAGAGGTGCAGGGGGGCCATTTTTCAAAGTTTCCTGTGTTTGTTTTCATTATTACTGTAATAATTACTGTTCTGTTAATAATTTTTAAAAGTAAATGTTATTCAACGTTTCTTGTATTTTGTTGATTATTTTTATCATACAGCGGGATAGGGATCAGGGCACTGATATAAAGTGAAAACCATCTTAATGGGCAGCAAGGAAGTTTTCACTTTATAACGCCAGAATCAGTGGCCGGGTGTTACAAGGAAGGGGTCCGGAGACATGCTGGAGCTGCATGAGAGCACTGGGAGGGTGAGTATAAGTTGAACAAACTAATCACTGCAGGGTGGGGGGGAGACCCTGCAACGATGCCAGAGCCTTGAGGGAGTGAACCTGCAAACTGGCTTTGTATTAGTGAAGCAACCTAAAGTGAGGTAAACATGTACTGTTATTATTACTATGATAGGATTATTATTATCTTCATTTATTAGCAGGTGAAGGTGGCCCTCCTTGCATTCACATACACTAAATCCGACCCTTAAGTGGAAAAAAGGTTGCTGACCCCTCCGTTAAAGTAAATGGGGCCACTCTGCAAGTGCCCCGCAACTGAATGCTTCTGCGGAGTCTAAGGGGTTAAAGCAGGTGGTGAGAAAGCAACACAATGCTGCATGCTTTAACCTTTTGTTTGCTGTACTGCACAAGGTTGCAGAGCAGCCTAATTCACTTGAATGAGTCGTGCTTGGCGGGTGCTACACCCACCAACCATGACAGGGCGTATAACTCTTACTGCAGCTGCGACTGCAACACGTGTACACCCCTGTCCACTGCAGCTAAAGGGGGTGCAGTTGGGACAGGGGTGGTAAAAGCATGTCTTAACTATGAAGTTTTACCACCCCCAAGCTGCAAATGTAAATAAACCCTTACTTTTCTGAGCCCCCTATAAGGCTGCTTTCACACTGATGTGCTGCGGGTTTACATTGTACCGCGGGTGCAGCGCAGTGCACCTGCGACTATGCTGGGTTATCTGTGCTTTGCCATAGACTTCTATTATATCATGCAGGTGTTGTGCACTTTGTGAAAGCGCACCAAAACTCCTGCATTCAGAAAGTGCAAAAACCCGCAGGACATAATTGAAGTCTTTGGCTACGCTCAGCAAACCCTCAGGAAAGCTGCAGGTACACTGCACTTCACCTGCGGTGTGGGTAAACCGCAGCACATCAGTGTGAAAGCAGCTCTATACTAATAGGTCCAGTGTATTGCTTCACACTGACCTGAAGATCTCTTCTTTCTTGCTGCTGGCACCACTCTGGAGGTTGCTAGCCGGGATAAGAGGTGGAGTGCAGTTGGTATCACTCTGCATGGGACAGGAGCCAGCACTACAGAGGAGGCATCGACTTATGCTTCTCTTGATCTCTACTACAGCTCCAACTTTACAACTCTGCAAAGCACTCTGTTCAATGCTCTGGATGGCGGTTCAGCAAGCCCAGATCGCAATCTACAAGTCACATGGCCACGATCTACTAGTAGATCACCATCCACTGTACTGGTTGAGGACCCCAGGTCTACACGCTTGGAAAAAAACAGTTTGTAAATTGATAGAAAACTAGCTAAAAGACGGTATTCAGAGAGTAGTGGTTAATGATTCCTACTTTGAATGATCTAGAGTTATCAGTCATGTACAAAAAGTTCAGTTTTGGGAACCTTACTTTTTAATATACACTGCACAATATACACTGTTTTTCATTAGTTTTGCATTTGGCTAGAGTCTGTGTCACCACTGGTAGAATGTGGAAATACCTGGACCCTAAGGAGGTTGCACAGACTCCAACTCCTCCAGGTCGGCACTAATCAATAGGTGCCATTGCAAGAAGGCATACTATATCTCCCAGCACAGTCTCATAAGTATGGAGATTCAAGGAGCCAGGCAGGTACTCTAGAAGAGCTGGACAGGGCTGTAGAAGGTCCTTAACCCATCAACAGGACCGGTATCTGCTCCTTTGTGCAAGGAAGAATAAGATGAGCATCACCAGAGCCCCACAAAATCACCTCCAGCAGGCCACTGGATTGAAGGTCTCTGACAACACAATCAGAAACAGACTTCATGAGGGTGGCCTGAGGGCCCGACGTCCTCTAGTGTGCCCATGTGCTTACTTTCGGACACTGTGGTGCTCAATTAGCATATGCCATTGAATACCAGAATTGGCAGGTCCGCTACTGGCACCCTGTGCTTTTCACAGATGAGGGCAGGTTTACCCTGAGCACATGTGGCAGACGTGAAAGGGTCTGGAGAAGCTGTAGAGAACATTATGCTGCCTGTCTTTGGTGGTGGGTCAGTAATGGTCTGGGGAGTCCATGGAAGGGCACACAGACCTCTACAGGGTAGACAATGGCACCCTGACTGCCTTCTGTATTGGGATGAAAACTTTGGACCCGTTGTCAGACCCTACAGTGGTGCAGTGGGTCCTGGGTTCCTGCTGGTGCACGACAATGCCCGTCCTCATGTGGCAAAAGTATGCAGCCAGCTCCTGGAGGATAAAGCAATTGATACCAGTAAATGACCCCCACACTTGCCTGACACCAAATCCAAAAGAACACCTCTGGGACATTATGTTTGGATCCATCCGAAACTGCCAGTTTGCACCTCAGTCTGTTCAGAAGCTCAGTGATGCCCTGGTCCAGATATGGGAGGAAATACCCCAGGACGCCATCCGTCATCTCTTTAGGAGCATGCATACAAGCATGGAGGGCATACACGGGTGGGTGGGGGTGGGTACCATTTTGAGTTGCTGCAATGAAATTACAGCAAAATGGACTAGCCTGCTGCATCATTTTTTTTATTTTGATTTTCGGGGTGTCTTTGAATTCAGCCCTCTGTAGGTTGATAATTTTCATTTCCATCAAACGATGTGGCATCCTTTCTTCCAAACACATTACCCAGTCCATATCAGTATAGATATCCAGCTTGATATTTTCCCCATTGAGATCTGATGTGTTTTGACTCGCAGTGTATTTATTATTGATATTATAGGGTCTTGGAATAAAAATACCATTTCCGTCTTTGCAGATGACACCAAGCTATGTAGTGGAATAACGTGCTTACAGGATGTCTGCAACTTACAAGCTGACCTCAATGCACTGTTTAAATGGGCAACTACACTATATTGTCAAAAGTTTTCAGACGCCTGCCTTTACACGCACATGAACTTTAATGGCATCCCAGTCTTAGTCTGTAGGGTTCAATATTGAGTTGGCCCACCCTTTGCAGCTAAACTCGCCTCAACTCTTCTGAGAAGGCTGTCCACAAGGTTTAGGAGTGTGTCTTTGAGAATGTTTGAACATTCTTCCAGAAGCACATTTGTGATGCCAGGCACTGATGTTGGACGAGAAGGCCTGGCTCACATTCTATGCTTTAATTTATCCCAAATGTGTTCTATCAGGTTGAGGTCAGGACCCTTTGCAGGCCAGTCAAGTTCTTCCACCCCAGACTTGCTCATCGATTTTTTTTTTTTTTTTTTTTAAATGTAGATTAACATCTGAAATGATCTTCTCACAACATTCTTTCTAAAGAATAGATTTTGTAATATACATCATAGATGGTACAAGGTGAATACATTGACCTTAATCATACTCTAGTCTTCATTGACCTTTATGACTTCTTTTTCCTCCTTTTTTTTCTAATTTCTACTGGTTCCGCATAAGCAGTTTTAATGTGCCCCCTGTTAATATTAACATTTTGTAACTATAAGCTGTTCTCCCTTTCCATTGGATATCAGCCACTGCAATCCCCTTAGGGCTCTTGCTTACATAAAGGAACATGTAAAACACACATTAAAATGTCCAAGTAAAGCAAAACAATTACAAATGTGTCTGCATGGCTGCCTCTCTAAAGCAGACCAACAGTAATAGCAATACATTTTGTTTTACCAAAGTAGCAAAAGCTTGATTTGTGACTGCTAAAGCAATAGGTTAATAATATGCATATGCTTTTTATTATTTGCAACAAACCGGCAAGGGTGATGACTTCTAATAGCTGGACCATGAGGAAGAGCCATAAAACTAAGACTAATAATGAAACCACCCTACTGCCACCTTATTGGAATGCCACCTTCTGAGGCCTCCCATATGCCATAAAACACTGAACTAGAGCTGTTCACTAATAGTCCAAAAGGAAGACATAGAGGATCTGCTCACCACCTTTATCCAAAATGAAGGAATAGATGGAGAGTCTTCTCAAAGGACTTGAAGATTAGACAGCCAAAGACTACAGGTGAGAAAACATTAACAATTTATTTACATATACTATACCAGTTGTGATTTCTGTTGTGTTCCACATTGTCAAAAAAAGGACTGCTCATTTAATGCAGTAGTGTATCCAATGTATGGGAATGGGAGTACTAAATATGTATAGGACCTTTTTAATGTTTTTTTTCATCTCATAAAAAAATGTGGAGGTCTGACATGGTGTTTACTGTACTGTGTTGTACTGGCCTCCAGTACCATCCATTTGTGTTAGTATGGGCTCATTCACAACAGTCCTCAGCTTATAATGTGTGTGTGCTGGTGTACATGGTAAGGGGTTGTACTGACCTCCAGTATCAGCCCTTTGTGTTAGTATGGGCTCATTCACAACAGTCCTCAGCTTATAATGCATGTGTGCTGGTGTACATGGTAAGGGGTTGTACTGGCCTTCAGTATCAGCCCTTTGTGTTATTAGTATGGGCTCATTCACAGCAGTCCTCAGCTTATAATGTGTGTGTGCTGGTGTACATGGTGAGGGGATGTACTGGCCTCCAGTATCAGCCCTTTGTGTTATTAGTATGGGCTCATTCACAGCAGTCCTCAGCTTATAATGTGTGTGTGCTGGTGTACATGGTGAGGGGTTGTACTGGCCTCCAGTACCAGCCCTTTGTGTTAGTATGGGCTCATTCACAGCAGTCCTCAGCTTATAATGCGTTTGTGTTGGTGTACATGGTGAGGGATTGTACTGGCCTCCAGTACCAGCCCTTTGTGTTAGTATGGGCTCATTCACAACAGTCCTCAGCTTATAATGTGTGTGTGCTGGTATACATGGTGAGCTGTTGTACTTGCCTCAAGTATCAACCCTTTGTGTTAGTATGGCCTCATTTACAACAGTCCTCAGCTTATAATGCCTGTGTGCTGGTGTACATGGTGAGGGGTTGTACTGGCCTCCAGTACCAGCCCTTTGTGTTAGTATGGGCTCATTCACAACAGTCCTCAGCTTATAATGCCTGTTTGCTGGTGTACATGGTAAGGGGTTGTACTGGCTTCCAGTATCAGCCCTTTGAGTTAATATGGGCTCATTCACAAAAGTCCTCAGCTTATAATGCCTGTGTGCTGGTGTACATGGTGAGGGGTTGTCCTGGCCTCCAGTACTAACCCTTTGTGTTAGTATGGGCTCATTCACAGCAGTCCTCAGCTTATAATGCCTGTGTGTTGGTGTACATGGTAAGGGGTTGTACTGGCCTCCAGTACCAGCCCTTTGTGTTAGTATGGGCTCATTCACAACAGTCCTCAGCTTATAATGTGTGTGTGCTGGTGTACATGGTGAGGTGTTGTACTGGCCTCCAGTACCAGCCCTTTGTGTTAGTATGGGCTCATTCACAACATTCCTCAGCTTATAATGCCTGTGTGCTGGTGTACATGGTGAGGGGTTGTCCTGGCCTCCAGTACTAGCCCTTTGTGTTAGTATGGGCTCATTCACAACAGTCCTCAGCTTATAATGTGTGTGTGCTGGTGTACACGGTGAGGGGTAGTGTGATGCATTGTTATTCAACTCTATGCACCACAGCACAGTGGCTTTGGCACTGTTCTAAAAATGACCCACAGTGTCTGCACTGATAACTAGATTTATTAACTAGCAATGTGTATTAAAGCATATCTAAACAAAAAAAAATATATATATATATATATACAATATATTGTCAAAAGTATTGGGTCACCTGCCTTTACATGCACATGAACTTTAATGGTATCCCAGTCTTAGTGTTGGCCCACCCTTTGCAGCTACAACAGCTTCAACTCTTCTGGGAAGGCTGTCCAGTATCCACAAGGTTTTGGACTATGTCTATGGGAATATTTGACCATTCTTTCAGAAGCACATTTGTGAGGTCAGGCACTGATGTTGGACGAGTAGGCATGGCTCGCAGTCTCTGCTATAATTCATTTCAAAGGCATTCTATCAGGTTTGGGGTCAGGACTCTGTGCCGGCCAGTCAAGTTCCTCCACCCCAAACTCGCTCATCCATGTATTTATGAACCTTGTTTTGTGCACTGGTGCGCAGTCATGTTGGAATGGGATGGGCCATCCCCAAACTGTTCCCACAAGTTGGAAGCATGGAAGCATGAACGCTGATGTCTTAGGAGTTCCCTTTACTGGAACTAAGGGGCCAAGCCCAAACACTGAAAAACAACCCTACACCATAATCCCCCCTCCACCATATGATTTGGACCAGTGCACAAAGCAAGGTCCATAAAGACACGGATAAGCGAGTTTGGGGTGGAGGAAATTGACTGACCTGTGCAGAGTCCTGACCTCAACCCAATAGAAAATCTTTAGGATGAATTTGAGTGGAGACTGCGATCTAGGCCTTGTCCAACATCAGTGCACTTCCGGGAGAATGGTCAAACATTCCCATAGACACACTCCTAAACCTTGTGGAAAGCCTTCTCAGAAGAGTTGAAGCTGTTATAGGTGCAAAGGGTGGGCCAACCTAATAGGTGCAAAGGGTGGGCCAACCTAATATTAAACCCTATGCACTAATACTGGGATGCCATTAAAGGTCAAGTGCCTGTAAAGGCTGGCGTCCAAATACTTTTGACAATATACTGTATATATAATATATTTCAGCTTACCAGTCCTTAAATGTGATGGCTCATTTTTTTTTCAAGTTTTTTTTTTTTACCTTTGTTTTTTCACCTGGTGAAAATCACACACTACCTGTCCCTTTTATGCCTATACATTTTTCTTAATTCCATATGGTTATCACAAAGGCTGAACTTCAGACATTCAACATTCTATCACCCACAGTCAGCAGAGAAGGGTGTATGGCCAACAGTGACACTGTATAAATCTTTCATTTGGACTTTAAACATGGCTGTCTTTGTTCACCTCCACTACATGGTGAATTAATGGGACTAGTAGTTTACACAAGAAAGATGGCCTCCATTCACAGAACCAGATCGGATGTGGTATTTAGGTGTTTTCCCAAATACTGCAAAATGTCAATTCACTACTGCTTTATGTGGTATTTACGGCACAAAGCAAAAACGCTTGGTAAAGGCCACATAAGTGAAAGTCAATTCACAAAAAAATAAAAGAAATAATAATGTAACGCGGTAAATAAGTAGTAGTCTCGGCATGCAATATTTAAGGAACTGGCAGTCGCCAGCATCCTTAACAACCAGTAAACAACCTGGTTGATAAGAAGTGGGTGGCCGCCAAGTCTTTAACAACCGATGAGTCATCAGCTATCAGCGGGGATCCCCACTGACAGCTAAAAGTAAAAAAAACATTTGCCAGCAATTAAAAAAAAAAAATCAGGGAACTAACGGCGTGGGGTCCTCGATCCCAAATCCATACCAGGTCATTCAAGTCATCCATGGATTTTAAAGGGAACCCCCATGCCAAAACATCATTAGAAAAAGGCATTGGGTCGTCCCCCCCCCCCCCCAAAATCCATACCAGACCCTTATCCGAGCATGTAGCTTGGCAGGTCAGGAAATTGCCTACTGAACCATATGAGGCCGCATGGGGGGGGGGTGCTTTGTCTCCCGCCATCTGCCAGGTTCGCTGTCTGTCAGTGAAGTCCCCGGGTGATCCTGTCCCTTTGTGACATCGTCAGCCAGGGTATTCTTGGTAAATGATGTCACAAAGGGTACTGGATTACCCGGTAAAGTCACTGGGTGACCCCCACCCCTTAGTTGTTTGAGAACTGTCAGACAATGGGAGCCTACAGCATGAGCAGACCTTTTTTTTTTCTTTTCTTTTATCAGGTCGGTGGTGACGTGATTAATGATGGATCTATACCAGGGGGACATTTTTTACTTTATTTTTTAAATAAAGGAATTGTCAAAAATTGTCTAATGTCTTTTTTTTACATTACACATTTTTTTTGTGGTGAATGAGTAGGGGTACCATGTACCCCATACTCATTCACATGGGGGGGCAGGATCTTTGTTAAAGTAGACTTCCAGATTTCAATAAGCCCCCCACCCGCAGACCCCCACAACAACTGGCCAGGGTTGTGGAGAAGAAGCTATTTTTAATTTTGGCATGGGGGTTTCTCTTAAAAATCCATATCAGACCTAAAGGGCCTGGTATGGATTTTTTGAGGGGGACCCCACTCCGTTTTTTCCCCAATTTTGTTACTTTTAGCTGTCAGGTTACATAGTTAGTAAGGTTGAAAAAAGACACCAGTCCATCCAGTTCAACCTATGATGTGTGTGTGTGTGTTTGCTGTTAACCGTACATTGTATACCCCTCTATGTTGTGGTCTTTAAGGTGCCCATCTAATAGTTTTTTGAAACTATCAATGCTCCCTGCTGATACCACTGTTTGCGGAAGAGAATTCCACATCCTTACCGCTCTTACAGTGAAGAACCCCCTGCGTATTTTAAGGTTAAACCGCCTTTCCTCTAGTTTTAGTGAGTGGCCACGTGTCTTATTGTATTTCCTTTCACTGAAAAGGTTTTTCCATATGCCAGGGTTGCCAGTACAATATTTGTACATTGATATCATATCCCCCCTCAATCGTCTCTTCTCCAGAGAGAATAAGTTCAGTGCTTGTAGTCTTTCCTCATAGCTGATGTCCTCCATTCCCCTAATTATTTTTGTTGCCCTTCTCTGGACTTTCTCCAGTTCCAGCACATCCTTCCTGAGGACCGGTGCCCAGAACTGGACGGAATACTCCAGATGTGGCCGGACCAGAGTCTTGTAGAGTGGGAGAATAATCTCTTTATTTCTGGAGTGAATCCTCTTTTTTATACTTCCCAGTATTCTGTTGGCTTCGCTTGCAGCTGCTTGGCATTGCATGCCACTGCCAAGCCCGTTGTCTACCAGTACCCCCAGGTCCTTTTCCATCCTAGACTCACCCAGAGGTCCCCCCCCCCCCCCCAGTGAGTAGCTTGCTTTCTGGTTTCTGGCACCCAGGTGCATTACTTTACATTTTTCAACATTAAACCTCATCTGCCATGTAGTTGCCCACCCCATAATTTTGTTCAAAAGTGAAAAAGTGATGACTCATCGTTTGTTAAGGACATGGTGGCCACCTGCTCCTTAACAACCATGACAGTTACTGGTTGTTAAGGATGTCGGTGGTTGCCCTCTCCTTAACAACCAGCTAGTGACAGCCTATAGCAAGGACGATGGCTATCGCCGGCGGTAAATTACTGCAGGCTTTCACTACTAAAATACTGCATGACTTCATAAAATAACTCATGCGGTATTTTAGTAATTTTTTTTTTTTTTTTTAGTGAATGCCAAAAAACTTTTTGAAAAACCCTATGCTGTATCTTACCGCATACTGGGATGTGGTAGGATACCGCTTTGTAAATGAAGCCCAATAATGTTTGCACTCTTGTTTCAGCTCACAGGAAGCGACAAGGACACTGCACTTCTGGCAAGATCAACAGGTATTTATGTACTTGCTGATCATAACCTGAAAACTGAAAACTATTGTAGCTCCCACATCTGGACTGTAGTATATTATTATTATTTCTTTTTTAAGTTTGATACACTTTAAATGTCACTACCCTAGGTGGATAGAAAGATAAAACAGTTTTTTTCTTTTTTGAAAACTGCTATAGCTTACTGCATGTCACTGTCCGTTGCATTATATTATTGCCACTCATGAAATTAGTAGACAACCACTGGCCTATTTTATCTTTTGGGAGAAAGATCACCTACAATAGTTCCTTATTTTGTTTCTACCAGCGTTGGAGTTTTTATGTTGCTGCCTTTCCTGGGTGCCCCTACCTCTCCTTTTAAAGTATAAACTAAAATAAAAATTCAAGAGGAATAGATGAACCCTTCATAATGGGAGCAGCAGCAGGTGTAAAGACCTGGAAAAATAGCTGCAGAAATTTTAAAGCTAGAAAATATGGGAAAATATTTGGATACCAGATACCCATTGCTTCCAAAATTTGGGGAGCACGTGACCTTCCTCTTTGATGCAGTGTTAGGTTCTCAGTGGCTAATGGCCAGGCATTAACACCATCATATGAAATTGGGGGGGGGGGGGGATGTTAACATCATCAACCTTGTGTAAACGTCGACATAATTTGACATGAGGTTTACACAAGACATTTTGCAACAGCTGCAACAGAGGTAAGAGCAGTGAAGGCCAATATAAGTGAGTCGGAGATAAGCTTTAAGGAGGCTCTTTCACCTTGCCCAGAATGGGTTTAAAGTGGTTCTAAAGGTGAAATTGTTTTACCTTAATGTGTTCCCTGCATTGAGGTAAAATAAACATTTTGCCACTTTCTGTGCCCTGCTTACTATGGGGGCAGTCACAAAAGAGGATAAGCCAAGATTGCCGGCCGGGGACTCCAGAAGAGGAATTTCAGGGGTCACCCTGTGCAAATTATTGCCTATAAAACCATTTTAATGCTACAATATTTAGAGAACACTAAAAGATCAGTTACCATTGCACTTTTTATTTAGGTTTTCTTGCTTGTTTTATTATACAAGTGCTGCAGGAAAAGTAATACAAAAGTGGTTAAAATATTTTTATTAACTTACATAGGTCCTTCAAATTATATAATGGTAGAATAACTCTTCTATGGTAACTCTTCATTTTCATTGCAGGTAAATAATGGATTCCAAGCAGAAGCAAAGTGCCCTCATTGAGTTCCACTTGCTGATGATTCATCTGAGTGGTTGCAGTTGATGGTCTCCCACGGTTTGTCTTCAGTGCTGGTTTCCCCTTATTTAAACTTCTTCATCCATCTGTACACATTGCTCTTGCCAATGGTGTAATGTCCGTAAACATTTTGTAGCCTTCTTTGGATGTTGGGCAGCCTGCAGCCCTCCCAACAACTGAATGATGGCACATTGCTTCTACTTGGGATCCAATATTTACCTGGGATGAAAAAGAAGAAGAAGAGTTACTATAGAGGAAGAGCTACTCTACCAACATGTGAAATTTAAATAACCTATGTAGAATATTAAAAAAAAGTTATGCGCACTTTAGCATTTCCTTCAGTACAGCTCGTACTGTGAAATGGAACTGCATTATTATTTACCAGAACTAAAAAGAAAACCTACATTAACGGTATATTTCAAACATATGTGTTTTCTCATTTAGGTTCTATGTGGCACAGTAACATGAGAGGACAGATTGCATTGTCTGTGGTCACGGGACTCTATTTGGTAATGTTAAACACAGAATAATATTTGTACAGGGAACCTTATAAGTATGTAATCGGCACATGCAAACATATCATACATTTACACAATTGCAGCTTTTGGAACCCATACATTAATACATAGCAAACAAATGTTAAGTTATGTCACCAGTCAACCTTATATAATAACAACCTCTACTGAGGGAAATATGTTGCCTGCCACATCTGACGTCTGCTAGTTGCCTGGCTGCCATGCATATCCAATATTTTCAGAACATTCTAATTTATGGACCTGGAACAAGTATGCAAATCAGGACTTTTGACTTTGCTCTTACGTCACTTGCTGCACCAGCAGGTCAGTGAGCCAGAAATTATTAATACCACCGGCAGACGTGCAACTAGCATTTTCAGTTAGGGGATCAGCAAAAGGGATCGACCTATTTAAAAAAGTGAAAATCACACCATATTAAGTGAACGCCACCAGCAGCGCAAAAATAATTAGTGAATACGTGATTAATTAATGATGAATTCATTAACTGTAAAGAAGGTACTCTTAAATAGGAGTACTAACATAATCCAAAAAGTATATATAAGTCCAACCATAAATCGTGATCAGTGCACAGTCCAAAACAAATTTTTTAAAACAGTATTATTGATTTAGTGCGTCCAAAACTAGATATAAGTCCCGTGAATGAAGGATAAAGTCACCGCAAACCACCACCGCTGTGTGACATTCACTTCCACTCCCAACAGGTGGACACTTACCAAAGATTTTTGCCCCTCATTCACATGGTTGGGCGCAAGTGATGATAAACAGAAGTTTAGTGGAATCCTCTAGATTGGCTTAATCGTCTCCCTCCCTTTCCTCTAGTGGTCAAGTCTGGTCTCCCAGCAGGAATCCACTGTTCTCACTCAACAGGTGCACTCTCCTTTCCACACCTACCCAAGAAGCCTTGCCATACCTCTGCTCCTCTATAAGGATCGACCAAATATCGGTGGGGCCGATTATCAGAAGCTGATATTCAATTGTTTTGAAGCATTGGTATCGGCCATAAACTTGCCGATATGGCCGATATTGCTTCAAGTGGTTGTACCGCCAGATTTAAAAAAAATTAAAGCCAAACTTGGCTTTTTTTAATGCTTTTAAGTACAGAGGAGGGGTTTGGGGTCTTACAGACCCCAGATCCCTCCATTAAGAGTACCTGTCACTGCCTATTACTGTCACAAGGAATGTTTACATTCCTCGTGACAGCAATAAAAGTGATAAAAAATAACGAAATTAAAAGAACAGTGTAAAAATAAAAACTTTAAATGTACAGAATATCGGCACCTAATATCGGCTATCGGCCTGAAGGGTGGCCGTAAAATCAGTATCGGTATTGGTCCTGAAAAAATGATATTGGTCGACCCCTAGTCAGCATTAGCAACTCCCATATTTTTTGCAATAATAAAACAAGAGAGATAAAATATGGTTTAAAAAGGAAACCTGCCATGAAAACTAGAGGGTGGCTGTCATTGGTGATCTCCTAGTGAAAATGCTAGTTGCCTTGCAGTTATTATTATTCCTCCAGCTTCTATACTTTCAGAGTTTCTCTGTCTTTATTTGCCACATTCTTGTTCTCACTTCATTGCACAAAACTGAGTGAGAATGGTTACTACTATGGAATTATTATTATTATTATTATATAGGATTTATAAAGCACCAACAGTTTGCTTAGCTCTTTACAAAATGAAGGCAGATGCTACAGTTGCAATATAGGGGCAGGGCTGAGAATTTAAAGTGAGATCTCAATACAGGGGGTCTCTGAATGTCTTGAAGTTACTTTGTCACATGTGACACAAAAACTGAGCTGTACTTCAGATTAAAAGAGGGGAGAGGAAGAAAGGCGCCAAGCAGCCGCTGGTGTAGCACGATTTATTTGTTAAAACATAAACACACAAGTGAATACACTCACAATGGGTTCTTGGGTAACAGAAAGTGAGATGCAGGGTGTGTTCTATTGGGAGTAGTTCAGGGAAAGCCGAAACCCACAATGCAGGGTACTGCTGGAGCAGCGAAGCCAGGGCTGGGATGTTCCTGTTAGTGGACCCCACAGAGAGAGAACAGTCAAGTTTGACTGATCTGTCAACCCAAGCATCAGTGTAGTCAATCGGGATGCATTTCGGAGGTAAGCAACGCTTCCTTTATCTGCCTGAGGCCACATTGCTCCTTGGGTTTTTTAGCAGATTGGATTGGCGTTAGGCGGGTGTAAATGGACACATATCTGCCGCTTCATAGAAGTGAATGGGGGGTCGGATTGGGTCCGCCAGAAAAACAGACAGGCAAACCCGATCATACTGATCGTGTAAAAAGGGCCTTAGACTGCTTTCACACTGATGTCCGCACCTCAGGGCACCTGTGGCTTTCCTGCGGGTTAACTGCACTTTGCCATAGACTTTTATTATATCTTGCAGGTGTGTTGCACTTTCTGAAAGCGCACCAAACCCACAGGTAATAACAGAAGTCTATGGGTCAGTGCAGGTAACCCGCAAGTGCACTTCACTGCACTTCAGTTTGAAAGCAGCCCAGTATAGCTGGCATACCAGTGTAGAGAACAGACATGCCCATTGCTGTTTGATTTTTATAATTCTAATTATTAACTGACCTCAATCTTCACTTCTTCTTCAGGATTCCTGCAGATATCGCTGGCTGCTGCTGTCCCCCAGGCAGGTATGGCTGGCTGCTGCTGTCCCCTAGGCAGGTATAGCTGGCTGCTGCTGTCCCCTAGGCGGGTATGCCCGGCTGCCTGTGACTGTGCCCCACGCAGGTATGGCTGGCTGCCTGCTGCTGTCCCCAGGCAGGGTATGGTACTGCTGTCCCCCAGGCAGGTATGACTGGCTGCTGTCCCCCAAGTGGGTATGGCTGGCTGCATTCCCCAGGTGGGTATGGCTGGCTGCTGTCCCCCCGGTGGGTATGGATGTCTGCTGCTGTCCCCCAGGCAGGTATGACTGGCTGCTGTCCCCAAAGTGGGTATGGCTGGCTGCTGTCCCCCCGGTGGGTATGGCTGGCTGCTGCTGTCCCCCAGGTGGGTATGGCTGGCTGCTGTGGTCCCCTAGGCAGGTAATACTGGCTTCTGCTATCCTCTGTATCTCTGCCTGCTGCTGTCCCCCAGGCAGGTACTCCTGGCTGCTGCTGTCCCAGGTGGAGTGCATTTAGTATCCCTCCACCTGTAACAGGAGTCGGAGCTATATCGGAAGCATCGGCTCTGTTCTCTACCTCAGCCTCATGCTTCCTCTGCCGCCGACCCTATTCTTCACACTCTGGGATGGCAGGCTGGAACCCACAATCTGGGCTTGCTGACCCACCATCTCAAAGCAGGAGGTCGCGGGCCACATTGGAGGGCGCCGCGGGCCAGAAGTTGGGCACCTCTGCTCTAGCTTATGCTGGTTATTAAGCACTGACCTAAAACTAGCTATAGAATCCCAGACCAGAAGAGATAGGGTTAACTATTGCAATTGCAATAGACAGGTTCATTTACTAAGATATAGCAAGATGACCACTACAAACGTACACCATGGGCTCCATTCACAGATCCAGATCACGTGCGGTATGTAGGTGTCCAGACACATTTTCCCTAAATACTGCATCCGATCCTAAAACTGTCAATTTACTATAACGTTTTGTAGTATATACCTAAAAACACTGAAAGCGCTCGGTAGATACAGCATAAACAGGCATTAAACTCAATTCATAGAAGGAAATAAATAATTAAATGCATGCAGTAAATAAGTAATGGTCGAGGCATGCAGTATTTAAGGAGTGTGTACTGGCTGTCAAGAAGCAGGCAGCCGCCAGCATCCCTAATAACCAGTAACTGTCATGGTTGTTAGGAAGTGTGCAGCCGCCACATCCTTAACAACCAATTACCGGCATTAAAAATGTAAGAAAAAAAACTCCTGAACCATGCTCCTGAAGAAAAGCACCCTTGTGATGTCACTGACCCAGCATGCCCTGATCATGATGCCACAAGGGGCGGGGCCATCCGGTAATGTCACATGTACCGTGTACCCCATACTTATTCGCATGGGGGGTGGGAGAAATCTGGGGACCCCCTTGTTAAAGGGGACTTTTAGATTCTGATAAGCCCCACGCCCGCATTCTCCCACAACCACTGGCCAGGGTTGTGGGGGGAAGAGGCCCTTGTCCCCCATCAACATGGTACATTGTGGGGGCCCCAAAGTACCCCCATGTTGAGAAAATGTGGCCTGGTATGATTCAGGGGGGTCGCTCACTTATCCCCCCTTTCCTGACCTGCCAGGCTGCTGCTCGGGTAAGAGTCTGCTATGGACTTTGGGGGGACCCCACTGCTCCTTGTCATCCTTAACAACCAGTAACTGTCATGATTGTTGACGGCCACCCACTCCTTAAGAACGCTGTATTTACTACTGTTAATATACATGCCTGCTACCACAAGGCGTTAAATTACCGCATGTTTTCACTACTAAAGGCCCGTACACACGTACCGATCGTCGGCATACAAACGTCGGTGGACGAAGGATCTGCCGATTGTACGCGTGTTAGTATGGTGCCTCCGACAGATGTCTGCGCACAATCCGCGGACAAAAGTCTTTCGTGCAAACATGAAAATATTTGTATGCCGACACCAGAACGGACGATTGTTCGCCTGTCAGTACACAATTCGGCCGACAGACCGCAGATTTGCAAGACTGGGCATGCTCAGAAAATAGAAAACACAGGGAAAGTTAACCATTACATGACATCACTTCTGCAGTCGGCGGACAAAATTCTTGTGCTGTCCTTGTGCTGTCTTTGCACTTTTCAGCAGACACCGACATCCCGGGGAGAAAAGAGGAACATTTGTAAGCCGACCATCGGTACGTGTGTACGGGGCTTTAAATATCGCATGACTTCATGAAACAACTCGTATTTTAGTAGCATTTTTTAGTGAATGCCAAAAACTTTTTTAAAAACGCTGAGGTAATTTACCCAAGGTTTTAAAGAACAAAATATCGCCTTGTAAATGGAGCCCCATATCACAGACTTAGACTTCATCTACACTACAGCTCCTAAACTTGAGTTTAGAAGCTTCTGGAGTTTTTTGCCAAAGCTCCTAAACTCAACTCCATAAAAGCCTATGTGTGCATGTACACATAGGCTTTTAGGATTGTTTAGGAGCTGCTGCGGTTAGCGGAGGTTCAATCTCCCTCAACCTTCCTCTCCTGAACGTGGAAAATTTGTGTTCAGAATAGGAGTGTTTTGACTGCTGGCCGCAAAATGTAGCAAAATCGCATTAAAATTTTAGTGCGATTTTGCCACGTTTTGCCTTTTTCTGGGGCTGGCGGTCAACATAGGCTATATTTACATGAAGCCTACGTTTTTGGGTATAGTGCATGAGAGAAAACATCCAGGGAACAGATATAATGTACTTCTGTCACAAGTCTTTAGAAATTATGTATACCCAAAAGCTATGGGCAACTATAGTAAACTATTAAACTTACGAGCATTTGCCTAATAACCCTTGCTTCTGGCTGGGATTCAGCAGTAGCTTTTCCATGGACAGGACATGTGGCCTCAGCTCCCCTCTTTCTCTCCACTTCCTTCCTCTGGTGTTTCTAAACCCAGCTAGCAGGGACAGGAAGTACCTGTCAATACCCAAACAACTCTGTGGTAATTAACAAACAGCTTTTTACAAGTACAGACGATAGAGGGCAGCAGATCCTTGCATACAGTAAAATAACATACAAAGTTGAAGGTTTGCATTAACACTGCATTGTAGTCTAGTCTGTAAAATATAATGTATTGTGTTTCTTTCTGTTGTGTATTGCTACTCTACCTGTTATTGTGAATTATTCAAAGACCCAATTATTACCAGGCTGCCAACGTAAAGCTATCTTTATAAAGTGGAGCTGTGGTCTACCCAAACAATATATTACATCTGTACTTAAATACATATACAGTAACATGCTACACATACAGTATATATGCAGAATTTATTCTGTCTGTAGAGGTAATGCTTGACATGTAACTGTTATGATTGTTTTTCAGATTTGTCATGGATCGTGTGAGTTGGATTGTGAGAACTCGAAGCAGTAAGTAAACTACATTCATCGATATCAAACAACTCAATATTGCATGTCTGTAAATACAAAATGACTTTTGTTGTACCTAAATTAAACAGGATAAAAAATAACATATTAAAAGGATCTGCTGTTATTATGTAGAGTAAAATAAAAGCAATAACTGACTTAAAGCGGACCTTCAGTCATTTTTTTCATCTTTTCATCTATTAAATCCTCTGCTCTTGTTGTTTTAACTTTGGCTAGTAAAACATTTTTTTTTTTCTGCCAGTAAATGCCTCATACAGCCCACTTCCTATTTCTTGTCTGGTAAAAAGCCTAGGCTAATGACATCATGCTCAGCCCTCTCTCTCAAGTGTGTGTGTGTGTGAGGGTGGGGGGGGGGGGTGAGTCATAGGAGGGCTCATGATAGCTGCAGAGTGCAGAGCTGGAGGGGGCTGGATGAGGGCGGAGATAATAGGAGACTGCAGAAATCCATGTGTATTCATCCAGAGAGGAGAAATTTGCAGGCAAACAGTGGTGTGAGTGTGTGTGCCCCTGTTTGTCTGTGTAAATCCAGGAAGTGAACAGGCAGCAGCTTCAGCTGCCCACAGTTAAAATGGCTGCAGCTAGACTTATGCCCCGTACACACATGCAGATCGTCGGCCGAACGATCGGCCGTCTTTTGTACCCGGGCTGTCGTGTCTGTTGAAAAGTGCAAAAGACTGCACAAGAATTTTGTCCGCCGACTGCAGAAGTGATGTCATGTGATGGTTAACTTTCCCTGTGTTTTTTCTTTTCTGAGCATGCCCAGTCTTGCAAATCTGCTGTCTGTCGGCCGAATTCTGTATTGACTGGCGAACAATCGGGCGCTCTGGTGTCGGCATACAAAAATTTTAATGCCTGCACGACAGATTCTTTTCGGCCGAAAGTGCGCTGTTGGCTGTCGGAAGCATCATACTAACAAGCCGAAAATCGGCCGATCGTTCGGCGGCCGAACATTTTCGGCCGACAATCTGCACGTGTGTACGGGGCATTAGTAGAGGGAGATTTCTGAAGCATATTTGGCAAGTACAGAATCATAGTATATATAAAATAATATGCAAAGTGGTTGGAGGGAAGCTTCAGAATGGCAAATATGTTTTTATTACAAATTATGTGAGCAGACTGCAGTTCCTCTTTAAGATGAGCAAATTAAATCACACAAACCCAATGTATCCCATTTTACATCTATGCATATACTGTATGTTTACATGTTTTTTGATGCATCGCAGCATGTTGTGGGGTAATACCAATTAATTTTCAATAGACTTCAACTCATACGCACAGATCAAACAATTTACCATTTTTTTTCAGTGCACTGCAATGCCAAGCATCTGTTCTTTATTACATGTGTTGCTGTACGCTGTCGCTGAGAGTCAATTGTCTGTTTTTTTTCCATGTATGTACAATGGGGTGTCATTGGAAATGAATTGCAATGCAAATATGCGTATGTTTTCTGTACATCTGTTCATAAATAAGATGCATTATTATTTGCATGGTTAGTTGCACAGGCATAAATGTGTGTAAGCTGTTCTTAGAGTGGTGGGATAACTAATCAATATTGAATCACAGGTGGGGATGAGCCACAGCTTGACTTTCTTTGCAAAAGTCAACAGTTGCATAATAAAATTCCCTGGGTTTAGGGCTCCTGGGGCACCTGGGCATACATCTCAGGGAATGTGCTGACCGTATGGTTAACTATTATTAAGCCACATTAGTACTCAAGCAACTTTATTCTAACAGCAGGTTTACTTTAAAAAATAACTTGTTACTTGCAGGCTGCATTACCAAACAAATGAAGTTTCAAAGACTACAGACTTCCTGATATTGTATTCCAAGCCAGGTGTTATATGCATTTTTTTTTTAATTCTTAGAGCATTACACCCCTTTGTACAATTTAAAATCATACTGTATGGCTTTGTGACTAGAGAAAGAAGATCTTGTGTGCTGTAGGTGAAGTGACCTCTTTTATTCCATTCATTGTGTGTCATGTAAAGCAAATATAAACTAATTGTTCTTCTTTTTTTGCTGCAGCTGCTCCAAGACAGAATGGATAAATCAGTGGTACATATGGTAAGACCCTAAAATAACTTATAATGGTTTATGGATTAATCTTATTAAGTCTGGCATTTTGGATAGTGGCCTGTTAAAGGACATTTGTTGTTATTATATTCATATAAATGTATTCTAGTTTAAGCGTATAAGAGAATAGGGGGCCTATTTATGAAACATTTGTTGCACATGTAGCACTACTCCCTAGGGAGCTGATGGTGACAGGTTCCCCTGGGTTACCCATAGCAACAGTACAATAGTTCAGTGATTTTAAAGTGCTTGGCTCAGTCAAGAAACAGTCAAGGGGTTTTGGTTTTTGTGGTTTTATTGATAACTTGGATAGGAGAAGGGAAAGAGTGGGACATTTCAACTTGAATACACTATGCACAATTTGCTAGGTCGTTCAACTGTACTTGAATGCAGCAAGGCCGCTGCTTTACCTTGGCAATAGCGATGAAGTAATGAGAAATGAACCGCTTTAGATGAGCTGTACTGTACTGCAGAACACACTTCAGGGCCCTTCCTGGCACCCCCTTTGTTCCTATTCTTCAGGGCTTTGTACATGGCACCCCCTTTACTGTTATAAACTCCATGTAAGCTAGCTCCTTGATCCCCTGACTTCACTGGAGTGGTCCCCCTTCCTGGGCCAGACCCTTTGGCAGGTTCCTCAGTACTCACGGACAGTGGCGGCTGGTGCTCAAAATTTTTGGGGGGGCGCAAAAAAAAAATATAATAGGTATTGCTTTGCGGCAAAAAAACACTGTAAAAAATTGCGTGACTTAAACAATCATTAAGTTGGTTCAAGATTGACCAGCCTGTCCCCCATCAATGCACAGTGACCTGACCAGCATGTCCCCCATCAATGCACAGTGACCTGACCAGCATGTCCCCCATCAATGCACAGTGACCTGACCAGCATGTCCCCCATCAATGCACAGTGACCTGACCAGCATGTCCCCATTAATGCACAGTGACCTGACCAGCATGTCCCCATTCAATGCACAGTGACCTGACCAGCATGTCCCCATTCAATGCACAGTGACCTGACCAGCATGTCTCCCATCAATGCACAGTGACCTGACCAGCATGTCCCCATTAATGCACAGTGACCTGACCAGCATGTCCCCCATCAATGCACAGTGACCTGACAAGCATGTCCCCATCAATGCACAGTGACCTGAGCAGCATGTCCCCATTAATGCATAGTGACCTGACCAGCATGTCCCCATTAATGCACAGTGACCTGACCAGCATGTCCCCATTCAATGCACAGTGACCTGACCAGCATGTCCCCATTCAATGCACAGTGACCTGACCAGCATGTCCCCATTAATGCACAGTGACCTGACCAGCATGTCCCCCATCAATGCACAGTGACCTGACCAGCATGTCCCCATCAATGCACAGTGACCTGACCAGCATGTCCCCATTAATGCACAGTGACCTGACCAGCATGTCCCCCTTAATGCACAGTGACCACCTGACCAGCATGTCCCCATCAATGCACAGTGACCACCTGACCAGCATGTCCCCATTTAATGCACAGTGAGCTGACCAGCATGTCCCCATTAATGCACCGTGACCTGACCAGCATGTCCCCATTAATGCACAATGACCTGACCAGCATGTCCCCATTAATGCACGGTGATCTGACCAGCATGTCCCCATCAATGCACCGTGACCACCTGACCAGCATGTCCCCATCAATGCACAGTGACCACCTGACCAGCATGTCCCCATTAATGCACAGTGACCTGACCAGCATGTCCCCATCAATGCACAGTGACCACCTGACCAGCATGTCCCCATCAATGCACAGTGACCTGACCAGCATGTCCCCATTAATGCACAGTGACCTGACCAGCATGTCCCCATTAATGCGCAGTGACCACCTGACCAGCATGTCCCCATCAATGCATAGTGACCACCTGACCAGCATGTCCCCATCAATGCATAGTGACCACCTGACCAGCATGTCCCCATCAATGCACAGTGACCTGACCAGCATGTCCCCATTAATGCACAGTGACCTGACCAGCATGTCCCCATCAATGCACAGTGACCTGACCAGCATGTACCATCAATGCACAGTGACCTGACCAGCATGTCCCCATTAATGCACAGTGACCTGACCAGCATGTCCCCCATCCATGCACAGTGACCTGACCAGCATGTCCCCATTAATGCACAGTGACCTGACCAGCATGTCCCCCATCAATGCACAGTGACCTGACCAGCATGTCCCCATTAATGCACAGTGACCTGACCAGCATGTCCCCCATTCATGCACAGTGACCTGACCAGCATGTCCCCATTAATGCACAGTGACCACCTGACCAGCATGTCCCCATTAATGCACAGTGACCACCTGACCAGCATGTCCCCATTAATGCACAGTGACCACCTGACCAGCATGTCCCCATTAATGCACAGTGACCACCTGACCAGCATGTCCCCATTAATGCACAGTGAGCACCTGACCAGCATGTCCCCATTAATGCATAGTGACCACCTGACCAGCATGTCCCCATCAATGCACAGTGACCACCTGACCAGCATGTCACCATCAATGCACAGTGACCTGACCAGCATGTCCCCATTAATGCACAGTGACCTGACCAGCATGTCCCCCCATCTATGCACAGTGACCTGACCAGCATGTCCCCATTAATGCACAGTGACAGGGGCGTAACTACAGGGGTTGCAGGGGTTGCAATCGCTACCGGGCCCCATGCTCCAGGGGGCCCGGTAGCAAACCAGTGGGTGAACTTCCAGGATCGCAAAGGTCACACTTGCGACCGGACCCTGGCATTGCACCACTGTGGGGAGGCCCCAAGATTGCAGGAAGGGGGCCCACAAGATTGCAGGAAGGGGGCCCACTGCAGAACTTGTGAAAGAATCCTGCTGCGGGACCATAATAAAAGGCCATGCAACAAGTGTAAAGAGCCCCAGGATTAGTGGGAAGAGCCCTGGGCTTGAAGGTTTCTTGCATCAAGGCCCTGAAGGTTCTAGTTACGCCTCTGCACAGTGACCACCTGACCACAGTCATGTCACACATGTCACAGTCATGTCACAGGTCAGGTCATGTCACAGGTCAGGTCACAGGTCATGTTACAGTCATGTCACAGGTCAGGTCACAGTTCAAGTCACAGGTCATGTCACAGGTCATGTCACAGGTCATGTCACAGGTCAAATCACAGGTCATGTCACAGGTCATGTCAGGTCAGGTCACAGGTCATGTCACAGTCATGTCACAGGTCAGGTCATAGGTCATGTTACAGTCATGTCACAGGTCATGTCACAGGTCAGGTCACAGTCATGTCACAGGTCATGTTACAGTCATGTCAGGTCAGGTCACAGTCATGTCACAGGTCATGTTACAGTCATGTCAGGTCAGGTCACAGTCATGTCACAGGTCATGTTACAGTCATGTCAGGTCACAGGTCATGTCACAGGTCATGTCACAGGTCAGGTCATAGGTCATGTTACAGTCATGTCACAGGTCAGGTCACAGGTCATGTCACAGTCATGTCACAGGTCATGCTACAGTCACGTCAGGTCACAGGTCATGTCACAGTCATGTCAGGTCAGGTCACAGGTCATGTCACAGGTCATGTCACAGTCATGTCACAGGTCATGTTACAGTCATGTCAGGTCATGTCACAGGTCATGTCACAGTCATGTCACAGGTCATGTTACAGTCATGTCAGGTCAGGTCACAGTCATGTCACAGGTCATGTTACAGTCATGTCAGGTCAGGTCACAGGTCATGTCACAGTCATGTCACAGGTCATGTTACAGTCATGTCAGGTCATGTCACAGGTCATGTCACAGTCATGTCACAGGTCATGTTACAGTCATGTCAGGTCACAGTCATGTCACAGTCATGTCACAGGTCATGTTACAGTCATGTCAGGTCAGGTCACAGGTCATGTAACAGTCATGTCACAGGTCATGTTACAGTCATGTCAGGTCACAGGTCATGTCACAGGTCATGTCACAGTCATGTCACAGGTCATGTTACAGTCATGTAAGGTCACAGGTCATGTCACAGGTCATGTCACAGTCATGTCACAGGTCATGTTACAGTCATGTCAGGTCAGATCACAGTCATGTCACAGGTCATGTTACAGTCATGTCAGGTCAGGTCACAGGTCATGTCACAGTCATGTCACAGGTCATGTTACAGTCATGTCAGGTCATGTCACAGGTCATGTCACAGTCATGTCACAGGTCATGTTACAGTCATGTCACAGGTCATGTCACAGGTCAGGTCACAGGTCATGTCACAGTCATGTCACAGGTCATGTTACAGTCATGTAAGGTCACAGGTCATGTCACAGGTCATGTTACAGTCATGTCAGGTCACAGGTCATGTCACAGGTCATGTCACAGTCATGTCACAGGTCATGTTACAGTCATGTCAGGTCACAGGTCATGTCACAGGTCATGTTACAGTCATGTCACAGGTCATGCTACAGTCACGTCAGGTCACAGGTCATGTCACAGTCATGTCAGGTCAGGTCACAGGTCATGTCACAGTCATGTCACAGGTCATGTCACAGGTCATGTCACAGGTCATGTCACAGGTCATGTTACAGTCATGTCAGGTCAGGTCACAGGTCATGTCACAGTCATGTCACAGGTCATTTTACAGTTATGTCAGGTCAGGTCACAGGTCATGTCACAGTCATGTCACAGGTCATGTTACAGTTATGTCAGGTCAGGTCACAGGTCATGTCACAGGTCATGTTACAGTCATGTCAGGTCAGGTCACAGGTCATGTCACAGGTCATGTTACAGTCATTTCACAGGTCATGTCACAGGTCATGTCACAGGTCATGTCACAGGTCATGTCACAGTCATGTCACAGGTCATGTTACGGTCATGTCACAGGTCAGGTCACAGGTCATGTCACAGGTCATGTCACTTACCTGCTCTTGGGCTGGCTCACCTGACCGGACAGACTGCTGTGCTGTGGGCTTCTGAAGACGGGAGACACGTCGCTCCTGGCTCAAGAGGGACAGCTCCCCCACATGGTGCTGGCCGACACTGGACACCCCGACTTCTCCGGCACTGCGGGCAGCTCTTCTGCCGATCGGATCTTCTCCCCTCCTCGATCGGATCTTGCAGAGCGGCGGCGGCGGCTTCTCTCCTCCTCGCGACTCCTCTTCTGCGGCAGGAAGCTGACCGGGCGGTGACGGTGAGTGACTGATGCACACACCGGCACCGCCCACAACAAGGTCTGCATGGATGTCCTGAATCATGATTGGTCCAGGCTGGAGTCTGGACCAATCATGATCCAAGACATCACAAAAGGGGGGTGGTGTAGCGCCGTGCTCTGCGCTACAGTTACGCCCCAGAAGGCCGCCTTTCGGCGCCTCTGCGGGTGGAAAACCCCACCCCCCCATAGGCACCAATGGAGCGGGCTCCAAAAGGGGGGTGGGTGTAGCGCAGTGCTCTGCGCTACAGTTACGCCCCAGAAGGCCACCTCTCGGCGCCTCTGCGGGTGGAAAACCCCACCCCCCATAGGCACCAATGAGGCGGGCGCCCCTTGTGGGCAAAATTTTTTATTTTTTTTTTTTAATCTTTTTTTTTTTCTTTTTCTTTTTTGGGGGGGGGGGGGCCGCCACTGCTCACGGACACTGTTTTTTCCAGGAGACTCTGCCAGCAGCTCCACCGTCAGCACTCTGGATCCTCTGCAGCTCAGCTCCACACCTGGTTCACTAGACCGACCGCCTAAGACCACCTTCCTCACACACTGCAGGAGGAGAGACAGCCGTCCACCTCCTCCTGGGACTCTGTTTCCCCCCAAAGACGCCCTGTCACACGCCCCCTCCGCTTCTATGAGCAATCCCAGTCCCACTGGGACTCCCAAAAAAGCTAATGTGTCACTGGCTGGGTTTCCTCCACTGTCCAACAAGCTCCCTCATTGGATGCAGTGGGGACACTCCCTCAGACCAAGTGAATCACACCTGGAAACATGTCACAGGGAACCTAATAGATCAGGCTCTATTAGGTTGCCTGTGCAGCAAGCGCAATAGATGCATTTACCTAGCACCTACCTAACTAGGAGGGTGCTACACAGAAACATTTGTGCAAGCTGAATAAAATTTCACTGTATGCTCTCAAATAGATTAATTCCTGTATTATCCGCTCCATCTAGTGGCCGAAATGCTGTATAATTTTCTAAAACTCCTCAATATGAAAATATACTGAATTTAGCCACTAGATGGAGCTGATGATACAGTTAAAAACATAAAGTGATATTTGGATCAGCTTACGCAAGTCTTTTAGACATTCTTGCAATTAATATTTTATAAATAGCCTCTAAGAGTAAATGATTACATATAAAGTAAAAAAAAGCAAAAAAACAGTGCTTACTTAGGAGTTGATTTACTAACATGGTTTATTTTAGTTTTTGAATATAAAGGGGAACGACTAGAGATAGCTGCATTTAATTCAGCTTCATTTAATGTTCCTGCAAAAGAACCTCATTCTACACATGTAGAGTGCATTGATTTTAATAGGTAAGCTGACTCATAGGTTGTGAGAAGAAGCAGTAAGGTGCAACCACTGTATTGCACTGAAAAATAGTAAGCAGAGCCTGTGTATGTAATGAACAAATATGGCTGCCCCAATACAAATATAATTTTATAGCTATACAAAGAAAAAAAGTTTTATTTTGCATTAAAGGGGTTGTAAGACTCGGTTCACACTGGGGCGACATGACTTGTACTACTTCGGGGGCGACTTGTGCATTCCCATGCACCACGACTTCGGAGCAACTTGCAGGAACTTCACATAATGGAAATCTATGCAAGTCGCTCCAAGGTCGCCCCGAAGTAGTACAGGACCCTTTTTCTAAGTCGGAGTGACTTGTGTCGCTCCTATTAGAACGGGTCCTGTAGCGGTCAATGGACCGCGAGGGAGCGCGACTTGTCAGGCTGACAAGTAGCCTGACAAGTCGCGCTAGTGTGAATCGAGACTAAACCCTTGTATTTATTTATTTTTTTTAAATAAAAACAAACATGCCTATACTTACCCACATTGTGCAATCGTTTTGCACAGATCAGCCCCGATCCTCTTCTTCTGGGGTGCCCTGCCAGCGCTCAAGGCCCCTCCTCTTCATCAGGTGCCCCCACGGAAAGCCACTATCCCTGGGGGCACCCATGCGGGCTCGCTTTCGAATCCCGCTGCTGCGTCCATTGACACAGAGTGGGACTCGGCCCTGCCCCCCGTTCATGTGTCACTGGATTTGATTGACACCATTGACATTATCAATCTGTCTAATCAGGAGAGAGACAGCGGCTGGAGCCGCTGCTCTCCTGCATACCACTGGATCAGATCGGGCTCAAGTAAGAAAAGGGGGGGGGAAGCTTCAGCAGAGGAGGTTTTTCACCTCAATGAATAGAATACATTAAGGTGAAAAACATTGAGGCTTTACAACCACTTTAACGCAAACTGATGACATCAATTACAACAAGCTGATTACATTTAGACCAGGATCACAATATTTGTGGTAGTTTGCATTCCCAAAAACGGGTCAGGTGTGGTTTAGTCTGTGCTAGGTTGGGTTGTCAGCTCATTTAACCACTTCTGGACTGGTAGGTTTTACTCCCTTAATGACCAGGCCATTTTTTGTGAAAAAAATTGATGTCCTTTTTTTCCCCACAAATAGAGCTTTCTTTTGCTGGTATTTGATCACCTCTGCTATTTTTATTTTTTGCACTATAAACAAAAAAAGAGCGACAACTCTGAAAAAAACTATATTTTTTACTTTCTGCTATAAAACATTCCCAAAAAAAATTTAAAAAATATTTTTTTTTTATCATTTTAGGCCAATATGTAATCTGCCACATATTTTTGATAAAAAAAATCCCAAATAAGTGTATATTGATTGGTTTGCGCAAAAGTTATCACGTCTAAACTAGAGGAAAGAATTTATGTAATTTTTCTTTTTTTTTGCTAGTAATGGCGGCGATCAGCGATTTTTAGCGGCACTGCGACATTGCGGCGGACAAATCGGACACCTAACTGACATTTTTGACACTTTTAGGGGGACCAGTGATATTACTACGGTAATCAGTGCTAAAAATATGCACTGTTACTGTACTAATGACACTGGCCAGGGGTAATCAAAGGGTTAAATGTGTCCCTGGTGGGTGCTTTCTAACTGTGGGGGGATGGGCTTGCTGAATGAACACAGAGATTTGTGTTCCTAAATAAGAGGAACACCTGTGTTTATTACTGACAGAACAGAGGTGTGCATTGTTTACAATGGCAGACCGCCGTTCTGTCTCCATGGGGAGCGATTGTAGGTGCCTGGCGGCAATCGTGGCCGCCGGACCTGCTGATTGGCTCCCCCTGTGGCCAATCGGAGCCAAACGCGCGCCCCCACTAGCAGTCCTGCGAAACAATGCACAGGTATGTCATTTCGCGGGACAGAGCCAACCTGCCGCAGTATAAGTACGGCTGCTAGTAAGCAAGTGGTTGAAATGAATAGGCTGTCGTATGGCAACAGTACAATATTAGAATGCGTATGTTGGCGCACCACAAAAATGTGAACCTGGCCTTATGCGTTTATCTAAACAATAATAGAAAAAAAGTGCTTGCCGTCCAACCTCAGTACATTTACAGGAGATGGGCAGCAAAGCCAGGCTAGGCTAGGCAGCAGCACAATACTGTGACCGCTGTGTCTCATGGACACAGCAGATCAGAGTGCTTAGTATCCAGCCACTGCAGCCACTGTGAGCGGCCAGGGTATCATGGAAATGCTATGATTGATCAAAGCTTTCACATAAATACAACGTCAACAAAGCAGTCATGAATGGCTTCCATTCATGACTGTATTGTGATGCTCTGATTGGTCAACAGTTATCACATGGTACCTGGGCCAAACAAAGCACCCTGTACCATGTGATTAGCTGTAGCCAATCACAGCATATCAACAGTAAGCAAGCTGTTGTAGCGCACCCCCTAAGGAGCCACAAGTAACTGGGATCCCCCACCCAGCACAGCAAGGCACACCAAATCTTCACAGGCATGCTTGAGTCAAAGAACAGTTTGTGACTTTGTTTTTTTTTTTCATTTTGAGGGTAATAACTTGGATAGGGATGGGAGATTATCGGATGCCCATTTGATTTCAACAACATACTTCAGGGACAACTCTTCCTATATACAGTCTCTATATAGAGCACTATGTACAGCTCCACATCTTCCAGCACTCACAGGCCTTCAGAACTTAGCTGTGAATATCCGACACTCACTCAGTCAGATTAGGCAATAACTCATTACAGGCAGGAACCCGAGGCCCCTTAGTTGTGTAGCAGAATTTTAGTGTCCAGCTTGGATCACTTCTGTGGTTCCTGATCCCAGTACCACCTCTTCAGGCACTTCCAACCCTGCCTGGCTGCAGCTTCCCTTTCACAAGCCCTCCAGGCTAATTTCTCCATGCAGTCCAGACTGACACTCACCAGCCCACCCGGCTGACTCTCAGGAGATCTCCCAGATGTGCTGACTTGCTCCTACTGTCCTGCTGTGAAGGGCTTCTTCCGTGTGTTTTTGGTAGGATCCTTCCAGCACCCGAGCCCCAGGCCCGAGGTTACCTCCCACCCCCTGACTAGCGGGTTACACTCAAGGGCTACCAACAGCCTCCTTAGCACTCCATCACCATCTTCCACCCAACTGCCCCTGCTGGCGTGACTTATGCCTATTTATGAGGTGTCCTGCCCCCTGCCCCCTGCCAGACCTTTTACTGGGGATTGGCTGAGGTCCTCATAAATATTCATGACAGCCCCTCCTTACTCCCACCCTCCAGCTCTAAAAATTTCTATAAACTTCCAAACCAGAGGGGAGAGCTGCCTGATGAGTCATCCAGGCCTGACCTAAAGTAACCCTGACCCAGATTACTCAGCTCAGGCTTAGCCCTGAGCTAACTACACTGTTAAAAAAAATTAAAGGAACACTTTGAAAACACATCAGATCTCAATAGGGAAAAACATCATGCTGGATATCTATATTGATATTGCCTGGGTAATGTGTTAGGAACAAAAGGATGTCACATCGTTTGATGGAAATGAAAATTATCAACCTACAGAGGGCTGAATTCAAAGACACCCCGAAAAAAATCAAAGTGAAAAAATGATGCAGCAGGCTAGTCCGTTTTGCTGAAATTTCATTGCAGCAACTCGAAATGAACCTCGTTAGTTTGTATGGCCTCCATGTGCTTGTATGCATGCCTGACAACGTTGGGGCATGCTCCTAATGAGACGACGGATGATGTCCTAGGGTATTTTCTCCCAGATCGGGACCAGGGCATCACTGAACTCTTGAACAGATTGAGGTGCAACCTGGTGGTGTCGGGTGGACCAAAACATAATGTCCCAGAGGTGTGCTATTGAATTCAGGCGAGTGTGGGGGCCATTCAATGGTATCAATTCCTTCATCCTCCGGTAACTGGCTGCATACTCTCGCCACATAAGGTCGGGTATTGTCGTGCACCAGGAGGAACCCTGGAACCGCGGCACCAGTGTAGGGTCTGACAATGGGTCCAAGGATTTCATCCTGATGCCTAATGGCAGTCAGGGTGCCATTGTCTAACCTGTAGAGGTCTGTTCGTCCCTCCATGGATATGCCTCCCCAGACCATCACTGACCCACCACTAAACCGATCAAGTTAAACGATGTTACAGGCAGCATAGCATTCTCCATGGCTTCTCCAGACCCTTTCACGTCTTTCACATGTGCTCACGGTGAACCTGCTCTCATCTGTGAAAAGCCCAGGGCGTCAGTGGCGGACCTGCCAATTCTGGTGTTCAATGGCAAATGCCATTTGAGCTCCATGGTGTCAAGCAGTGAGCACAGGGTCCACTAGAAGATGTTGGCCCTCAGGCCACCCTCATTAAGTCTGCTTCTGATTGTTTGGTCAGAGACATTCACACCAGTGGCCTGCTGGAGTCCATTTTGTAGGGCTCTGGCAGTGCTCATCCTGTTCCCCCTTACAGCAAGGAGCAGATACCGGTCCTGCTGATGGGTAAGGACTTTCTATGGCCCTGTCCAGCTCTCCTAGAGTAACTGCCTGTCTCTTGGAATCTTCTCCATGCTCTTAAGACTGTGGTGGGAGACACAGCAAACCTTCTGGCGATGTCATGTATTGATGTGTCATCCTGGAGAAGTTGGACTGCCTGTGCAACTTCTATAGGGTGCAGGTATTGCCTCATACTACCAGTAGTGACACTGACCCTAGCCAAATGCAAACTAGTGAAAAACAGTCAGAAAAGATGAGTAGGAAAAAAAAAAACATCCTGTAAAACCATTCCTGTTTTGGAGGTCATCCCATTGTTGCCCATCTATTGCACCTGTTGTTGATTTCATTAACACCAAAGCAGCTAAAGCTGATTAACAAACCCCTCTGCTACTTAACTGACCAGATCAATATCCCAGGAGTTCAATTGACTTGATGCTATACTCTGATTAAAAAGCGTTCCTTTAATGTTTTTTGAGCAGTGTATGTTTTGCCTACTCTAACAGCAAACGTGTTTACATTTAGCATACATACTAGAGGGTGCTACGCTATCATGAATGGAGATCCATTCATGACAGTTTGAAAAACAACTTCCAAAATTAAAAAACCTGCTTTAGACCCTACCAGACCCTACCAACTCTCATATATATGTAGCACCCTATAAAGTAGGTGCTAGGTAAAGTATAGTGTGCCTTGTCTGCTTAACAGCAGGGCCATGATTTTCAGCTAGGCTGTCATGTCTCCCAGGTGTGGCTGTTGAGACTGGGGAGTCTCCCCACTGTACTCAATGAGAGGGCTCTCATTGGGCAGTGGAGGAAACCCAGCCAATGGCTCACCCAGGTCTGTATCTACCCCAGAAAGGCAGATTCTGCCGCACAGCATTCTGGGAGTGGGTATAAGTCTGAGGGGAGCACATGACGCAGCGTCTTTGGCGGCAAGCAGAGTCCCAGGAGGGAGAGTATGGCTGTCTTTCCTCCTGTCAGAGGAATTGGGTGTCCCAGACGTCTTGTCTGAGGGGACAGAGGGGTGAACTGAGCTGCAGAGAGGATCCGGTGCGGAGGACCAGCGGAGCAGAGAAGGGTCAAGTTTCAGGAAAGCATTCCCAGTTCGTGAGTACTGCAAACTGCACCTGGGGGTCTGCCTAGAGAGAGGGGACCACTCCAGTGAAGGTCAGAGGGATCCAGGAGCTAGCTAGCCGGTGCAGGAGCAAGTGTAAAGGGGTGCCAGTGTTGACCCTGAAGAGCAAAGGGGGTGCCAGTGTGTTGACCCTGAAGCGTAGAGAGGGTGCCTAGTGAGAGGACCCTGAAGTGTAGAGAGGGTGTCTAGTGAGAGGACCCTAAAGTACAGAGGGGGCGCTAGCGGTTGGGCCCTGAAGTGTTAAAAGTGTACAGCATGCAGTGTGCAGTGTACAGTGTTGAGAGTTGCAGAAGCAGTATACAGAAGCTACCTCAGTCAGGAAGGACTGGAGGGAGCAGTGTTCTGGACTTTTGAGCTAGCCAGAGTGTCAGAAGTCAAGTTAAAGTACAGTACAGCAAGTCAGTGTTTTTCAAGCGCCAGCAAGCGTTGGTCGGCATCCAGCCGGCGTCAAAACAGCGCTGAAAGGCATTTTTCTCCAAAGTGTCCCATTTATACCTAGTTGAGCCAGAGGAATATTCCACTCATTCCCTTCTCCCATCCCCAATATCAAATAAACAAAACAAACCAAAGATGCTGGATTTTCCTTGACTCAAATCTCACACTTGGGTATTCAGCTTAAATGGGTTGAAGGTGTCACCGATTGCCATGGCAAACCTACATCAGGCCCAATGCCTGGAAATCCTGCTACATATAGAAAAACTCAGATATAGCAAAACCAAAACAAACAAGTAAAGAAAATAGAAAAAAATCATAAGCAACTCCTTGGACTATGTACAACTTTAAAAAACTCACCATGCCTCTTACTAAATATCTTTTACTGTCTTCTTTTCCAAAAAGGGGCAATTGTACTGTCCTGGCATTTTAGGACCTCAAGAAATGAGATAGGCCTCAGTACCTCCAGGATTGATCAGTTTACAGATATGTATATTCCATAGTTTGTAGACTCTATAACTTTCACAGAGACTAAATTAAATAAACTGATTTGGGGTAATTTTTACTAAAAAAATGTAGCAGAATACATTTTGGGCTAAATTTATATAGAAAGATCATTTGTTTACAAAGTTTTATAATATGAACTTGCTTGAACCTGTATTTTCATTGCCAGTCCTGGTATTTGTAGTGTTGTTCTCCTGCCTTTTTATTTTTTATTTTTTTCATGTGAGCAACAATTTGATTCAATCATTTTAATTACTGAGATTTTTGAAAGGATCGTTTGATGCAAATGTAATCTTGTCGGTATCACTGAGCAAAATTTTATTTAAAAAGTAACTAAAAACCAAAATTGATCATATAACAATCAATCAACGTAAAATCCTCCTAAAATGGGCCATCCATTGGATCGCTTACATTTTTGGCTCCAATCCCACATAATCAATCAAAATAGAAGTAAAAAACGAAACAAATAATTGACACATTTAATGAGAATGAGACCATCGGTACATTTATGCCAAGCATTAAAAAAATTTCAGGTTTCAATTACTGTGTTACTTACCAATGAGCTGATTCCTCAGGAAGTGAGGGGAAATCTCCACAATGTGAAGGAAAATTCCACTTTTGAAAGCTGTCACTGTAACACTTGTCTTCAATGCGGGGGGGGGGGGTGCTTGAGCACCTGGCCCTTTGCCCCTTGATGCCCAAAGTGCCCTTTTGTCAAGGCAGACATCCCAAGTCTCCCGCATTTGGGCTGCAGCTCCCTGACATTCGCAAGTGTCTCGCAATGTCCCGGCTATCAGCTGTCAGCGTATGCCCGAGTCAGAATGGAGCCAATGCTTCCTGTATAGTTCCAGCTCCGTTCTGTCACAGGCAGGGTGATATTAAATGCACGCTGCCTGTGAGGAAAGATACAGGAAGCATTGGCTTCGTATGCTTCCTCAAGCGCCACTCCTCATACTCTGGCATTGATGTGTCTCAAAGGAGCCAGCATTTCCCACCAGCAGTACCAGCCAGCAGTTCCCGCCAGCAGTTCCGCCAGCAGTACCAGCCAGCAGTACCCAGCAGCAGTACCCACCAGCAGTTCCCGCCAGCAGTACCAGTACCAGCCAGCAGTACCCACCAGCAGTACCAGCCTGCAGGTAAACCACAGTGCATCCGTCTGAAAGGAGCTTTTGGCTCCTATCACACGATTGGCCTGTGCATTAGTTTGTGTAAATTGTTGCAATATGTTTTTTAATAGCTAGTTGTGTTCTGTCATAATAAAATGTCAAGTCCTTGCTCATACATGTATGAAGAAGGACATGGCTGAGTAAGTCACATGTGCTTGGGGTGCAACTAGTCCCCAGCACATATTTGTAAATATCCCAGCATGTGCAGTGTTTCTGACTCCATTTTTCTGCCCTATCAATACAGAATCATCCGTATCGATACGCGTATCAGGAAGGAATGCCTCACAATAAATTGCTGTATTGATATTTTGAGCACAGCCCTATTTAAAGCCCTGTTCCATGTGCCCCTTTTATACTTTGAGCACCTGCCCCTCCAAAGGTCTCTGCACGGCCCTGCTTCAATGGCATACTTCCTTTCTCTCTGTGATATAGATAGGGATAGGGACTATCTCACTAACTCCCTTTTGTTTTGTGCCCCAGGCTTGTTGTCACTGCTGGAGTCCTGCTTCTCATGTTTGGATTCACCTGTGCCTGCCTACGGTGCTGGTATCTTAGACAACAGCGCCACCCTGAGAGGGGAGAAGAGCAACCCTATGAAGTCACAGTCATAGCCATTGACCACGACAGCACCATCCAGAGCACGATGACCTGTGAGTCATGTAGCCTATTATCTGCTTCTTGCTCTGCTATGAAGCAATGCAATTATGTATGCAGCAGCAGGTACAGGGTCGACACGGCATCGGTGA